>NW_028318934.1:62500-390000 GCF_062004578.1 Staurois parvus
ATGACACCACTGACAGGGTAGGACAGGTGTACAGCAGAGCACTGACATCCGCTGAGCCCATGGTGACTCCCCAGCCCTGTATGATGGGTACACATCACGGATGGAGCTTTCAACAAAATCATATTAGCATCATCTACAAGATGCCATTAGAAAGTCATTGTATAGTAAGTGAATAGAAACAATAAACCCGGTATTACCAATTTTATTACAATCCACTGCCAGAAAATATTCTGCTCTGGATCTTCTTCCTGTCAATATACACCTCCTTGAAAAAGTCTTCCTCCCCCTTGAAATGTCCCCCATGTTGTCATGTTACAATGTATTCCCCTCCCCCTTGAAATGTCCCCCATGTTGTCATGTTACAATGTATTCCCCCTCCCCCTTGAAATGTCCCCCATGTTGTCATGTTACAATGTATGTATTGGGATTGGATGTGATAGACCGACACAAAGCGGCACATCATTGTGAAGTGGAAGGAAAATGACAAATGGTTTTCAAAATTTTTTACAAATAAATCTGTGAAAAGTATGGCGTGCATTTGTATTCAGCCCCCTATACTCTGATCCCCTTAACTAAAATCTAGTGGAACCAATTGCCTTCAGAAGTCACTTAATGAGTCAATAGAGTCCCCCTGTGTGTCATGTGATCTCAGTATAAATCCAGCTGTTCTGTGAAGTCCTCAGAGGTTTGTAAGAGAACATTAGTGAACAAACAGCATCATGAAGGCCAAGGAACACACCAGACGGGTCATGGATAAAGTTGTGGAGACATTCAAATCTTGGGATATTTTTTTTTATAACCTCACCCCGCTTTACACATCTCACGGCGCACTGTTCAATCCATCATCCGAAAATGGAAAGAGTACGGCACAACTGCAAACCTACCAAGACATGGCCGCCCACCTAAACTGACAGGCCAGGCAAGTAGAGCGTTCGTCAGAGAAGCAGCCAAGAGGCCCATGGGAACTCCGAAGGAGCTGCAGAGATCCACAGCTCAGGTGGGAGAATCTGTCCTCAGGACAACTATTAGTAGTGCACTCCACAAATCTGGTTCAACAAAGTATTGACTCTGGGGGGCTGAATACATATGCACTGAAGAAACTGTTTTTTTTTTTTTCGTGACTATACATACCATCAATGGGGGCCATCACAAAGCTTACACTCATGCTGGCACTACATGTAACAATAAGGGCTTGTTCACACTTGCTTCAAAATGTGTGTGTATGTGTGGGGGGGGGTAGTCCTACACATTCTGAAGAATCTCTCGTGTGACCTTGGCCTTAAAGGAGCACTGTAATAATTTCCCTCAGGATTCTGGAGATCCAACAGCTGGTGACCACCTGGGGCTAGGTTTGGTCTAGAACAAGGGTCTTCAAACTATGGCCTTTCAGCTGTTGAAGTGCTACAAGTCCCATCATGGCCTGCCTCTGGGAGTCTTGCCTGTGGCTGTCAGAGTCTTGCAAGATCTCACGGGACTTGCAGTTCCTCAACACCTAGAGGGCCATAGTTTGGACACCCCTGGCCTAGAAGTACTGGAGTTTTTGCTGTATGTATGTCAGTATTTAAAATAGGTCGTGGTGGATGTAGATCTGCACAGGTTGTCAAAATGTGGACAAAGTCATTACTTGCAACCGATTGGTTTGCATTTAGTAGCTTATTGCAAGGACAGGGAACCCCTCCCCCCAGGAGAGGACATTCACCTGAGATGTGAAATCTATGAGTAATACACATTCTGAAGAATCTCTTGTGTGACCTTGGCCTTAAAGGAGCACCCTAATAATTTCCCTCAGGATTCTGGAGATCCGATAACTGGTGGCCACCTGGGGCTAGGGTTGGTCTAGAACAAGGGTCTCCAAACTATAGCCCTCCAGCTGTTGAAGTACTACAAGTCCCATCATGCCTCTGCCTCTGGGAGTCTCGCCTGTGGCTGTCAGAGTCTTGCAAGGCCTCACGGGACTTGCAGTTCCTCAACACCTAGAGGGCCATAGTTTGGAGACCCCTGGTCTAGGAGTACCTGAGTTTTTGCTGTATGTTTGTCAAGTATTTAAAATAGGAGGGCTCCTTCTCCCCAGGAGGGTTTCAGAGGAGAGGAGGCCAGGCAGCCTGTAGACTGGAGGCCTCAGAGGTGCCAGGATCAAAGGCTCAAATGGACTTTGCTCAGAGCTGACTGCAGAACCCCTAACACAAGGATCCAGTCCTGAGAGGCACCCTCTCACTCATTGCGTTGTGTCTGGAGGAAGCTAGAAGGAGGCAGCTGTCCTGGGGATTTGTGACTAGTGACTTTCCCAGAGACTGAGTGCTGGACGCTGCATTGGATACCCATGTTGTGCTGTGGCTTGATGTAACCAGATACCCAAAGACTTGCTCTCATGGTCTTCAGCTGTGGGGCTTTGGACTGTTCACTCTTAGCTGCTTCTGCTGCGAAAAGACTGTCCTGTGATCCCTAACTATCGCTGATTGTTTCTTTGGAAGCATCCCATGCTAAGTTAGACTCCTATGCCCCAAACCCTCTCCGTTTACAAGTCCTATCAGCAATAAACAACAAAAAAGACCACCCCTAGACTGGTATTTGGAGCCAAAGTAAGTGGACTGTTGCTCGTGGCTGATGGCACCTGTGCTGTTTTGGGGGAGAACCAGTTAAATTCAGAGGCCTCAGTGGGGAGGGGAGGGGTACTCCTACACATTCTTAGTTATCTCTCGTGTGACCTTGGCCTTAAAGGAGCACCCTAATAATTTCCCTCAGAATTCTGGAAATCCAACAGCTGGTGGCCACCTGGGGCTAGGGTTGGTCTAGAACACGGGTCTCCAAACTATGGCCCTCCAGCTGTTGAAGTACTACAAGTCCCATCATGCCTCTGCCTTTGGGAGCCTGTGGCTGTCAGAGTCTTGCAAGGCCTCACGGGACTTGCAGTTCCTCAACACCTAGAGGGCCATAGTTTGGAGACCCCTGGTCTAGAAGTACTGGAGGTTTTGCTGTATGTATGTCAAGTATTTAAAATAGGTTGTGGTGGATGTAGATCTTCACAGGTTGTCAAAATGTGGACAAAGTCATTACTTGCATCCAATTGGTTTGCATTTAGCAGCTCATTGCAAGGACAGGGATCCCCCCAGGTGAGAACATTCTCCTGAAATGTGAAATCTATGAGTAATACACATTCTGAAGAATCTCTCGCGTGACCTTGGCCTTAAAGGAGCACCCAAATAATTTCTTTCAGGAATCTGGAGATCCAACAGCTGGTGGCCACCTGGGGCTAGGGTTGGTCTAGAACAGAATTTGATTTGAATTCGAGTGAAATTTGATTCAAATTCAAATGTCGTCCGAGTTTCATTCGAATTTTGTTTAATTATTTCAGATTCATTGCTATTGCGATTCGGAAATTTGGAGACATTTCAATCTCCGTATAATGAAAAATTTGTCCGAATTTGAATTCGGAACGAAACGAACCATACATTTCTACTCAGAGTTAGACTTTGTGGATATACGTTGCAAGTCCAAGTAATGAAAATATTTAACCTTGAGGTATTTCCATTTGTTGGGTCGGGTGTCGGGTCGGATGAGGGCCCGGGCTCAGTAGGGGGCCCCATGAGATGCCCCTGGTACCTTTCATTGGCTTTTTCATAGGCTTTTTTGGGTTTGGGCAAGGACACAGGGGCCCCATGATCATCTATTGCCCGGGGGCACCATGAGTTGTCAGTCCGCCCCTGGTCGGGTGTCAGGGTAAACTGGCCAACTGACCTTCTCATCAACTGACATTCCATACAAGCCCTTCAATAGGGCATGCTGGACATCTTCAATGCCTACTGGAACATATTCTTTACATTCTTTAGGATTGTGCCCTGATTGGCTGTACCCTACAGAACCAGAGATGAACCTCTCAGACTGCCAGAGACCCAACACGTCCAATCTCAGCACAACCGTTCAAAGTGAAGGAGAAAGGACCAGGAGGAGCTTCTAAGTAACATATAGCAGACCTAAGCTGGAAGGTGCTGCAGCCCAGGTGAATGTGGTCCTATCCCCCCCCCCCCCCCGTAGAGCACACACAGCCAGGTACACAGCATTTTCTTCATTCTTACATTGGCTCAGAAAAGGGTTCTTTTTAGGGTTTTTATTGGGAATGGTGAATGGGGATAGGGTTCATGGGATACCCCAGGACTGTAGAACTAGACAACTTGAGGACTCCTCAACTTCTGACTACACAGTGAAAAAAAATTAAAGAATCTCTATGGTGATGGTGACCAGTACTCCTTCCAGAGTTTAAAAGCTACACACGGTCACTACTCTATAGCACTGGGGTCAGCTTACCTCAGAGCTAAGGGGGCATGTCCCCCCGAAACACGGCAGCTTACCTCAGAGCTAAGGGGGCATGTCCCCCCGAAACACGGCAGCTTACCTCAGAGCTAAGGGGGCATGTCCCCCCAAAACACGTCAGCTTACCTCAAAGCTAAGGGAGCATGTCCCCCCAAAACACGTCAGCTTACCTCAGAGATAAGGGGGCATTTCCCCCCAAAACACGTCAGCTTACCTCAAAGCTAAGGGAGCATGTCCCCCCAAAACACGTCAGCTTACCTCAGAGATAAGGGGGCATGTCCCCTGAAACACATCAGTTTACCTCAGAGCTAAGGGGGCATGTCCCCCCGAAACACATCAGCTTACCTCAGAGCTAAGGGGGCATGTCCCCCCAAAACACGTCAGCTTACCTCAGAGCTAAGGATGCATGTCCCCCCGAAACACGTCAGCTTACCTCAAAGCTAAGGGAGCATGTCCCCCCAAAACACGTCAGCTTACCTCAGAGATAAGGGGCATGTCCCCTGAAACACATCAGTTTACCTCAGAGCTAAGGGGGCATGTCCCCCCGAAACACATCAGCTTACCTCAGAGCTGAGGGGGCATTTCCCCCGAAACATGTCAGCTTACCTCAAAGCTAAGGTGGCATGTCCCACGAAACACGTCAGCTTACCTCAGAGCTAAGGGGGCATGTCCCCCCGAAATACGTCAGCTTACCTCAGAGCTAAGGGGGCATGTCCCCCCGAAACACGGCAGCTTACCTCAGAGCTAAGGGGGCATGTCCCCCCGAAACACGGCAGCTTACCTCAGAGCTAAGGGGGCATGTCCCCCCAAAACACGTCAGCTCACCTCAGAGCTAAGGGGACATGTCCCCCCAAAACATGCCAGCTTACCTCAGAACTAAGGGGGCATGTCCCCCAAAAACACGTCAGCTCACCTCAGAGCTAAGGGGGCATGTCCCCCCAAAACACGCCAGCTTACCTCAAAGCTAAGGGGGCATGTCCCCCAAAACACATCAGCTTATCTCAGAGCTAAGGGGGCATGTCCCTCAAAAAGTCAGCTTACCTCAGAGCTAAGGGGGCATGTACCCCAAAATATGCCAGCTTACCTCAGAGCTAAGGGGGCATGTCCCCCAAAATATGCCAGCTTACCTCAGAGCTAAGGGGGCATGTCCCCCCAAAACATGTCAGCTTACCTCAAAGCTAAGGTGGCATGTCCCACGAAACACGTCAGCTTACCTCAGAGCTAAGGGGGCATGTCCCCCCGAAATACGTCAGCTTACCTCAGAGCTAAGGGGGCATGTCCCCCCGAAACACGGCAGCTTACCTCAGAGCTAAGGGGGCATGTCCCCCCGAAACACGGCAGCTTACCTCAGAGCTAAGGGGGCATGTCCCCCCAAAACACGTCAGCTTACCTCAAAGCTAAGGGAGCATGTCCCCCCAAAACACGTCAGCTTACCTCAGAGATAAGGGGGCATTTCCCCCCAAAACACGTCAGCTTACCTCAAAGCTAAGGGAGCATGTCCCCCCAAAACACGTCAGCTTACCTCAGAGATAAGGGGGCATGTCCCCTGAAACACATCAGTTTACCTCAGAGCTAAGGGGGCATGTCCCCCCGAAACACATCAGCTTACCTCAGAGCTGAGGGGGCATTTCCCCCGAAACATGTCAGCTTACCTCAAAGCTAAGGTGGCATGTCCCACGAAACACGTCAGCTTACCTCAGAGCTAAGGGGGCATGTCCCCCCGAAACACGGCAGCTTACCTCAGAGCTAAGGGGGCATGTCCCCCCGAAACACGGCAGCTTACCTCAGAGCTAAGGGGGCATGTCCCCCCAAAACACGTCAGCTTACCTCAGAGCTAAGGGGGCATGTCCCCCCGAAACACGTTAGTTTACCTCAGAGCTAAGGGGACATGTCCCCCGAAACACGTCCACTTACCCTTTGACCTTTACATTTAAATATTGGTGGTCATGCACTAGGCATTTGCGTCCTTCTGTGTTCTTTTACATTCGAAAATTGTCCCTCTCTGCTTTGACATCATGAAGAAGGCGCATCAACCCTTACTTTTGGTATCGACGCAACCGACTGCTCCAACTTTTTGGAAATACGGTCTTTTGCAAATGGCGGTTTCTGAAAGGTCTTCTGGAAGAAAGAATGTTCACAAGTTTCAGGAACGCTTCAACAAATTACCTTGGAGTTGTCCGCTCCTCCCCCCTCCCCCTCAGTCATGTGATCTTGATGAAGGTTGAGGTCAAAGGTAAACTTTGAAAATCGGAAAAACATTTAGGTTCATGTACTGAGAACAGAATGATGTCATCCCTATAGAACCAGTCTAGTTTCCATGGTTACACTAACCTCCAAATTTCAAGTATTGGCTAGATGCTGGAGGAGACCAGTCTTCTGCTGTGATATATACACGGCACGCATACACATCTATTTCCTTTACCTGGTAAGTGCTACTCAACAAAAGAATGGAGTTCTGCTTCCGCGTTCTTCTGGCAGAATGTAGATATAGAATGCGACCCTCGGGGATTTCTTCTTCATTTTGCTGAAGATGAATCTATAGGAGGCATTTTGTCGGTCATTTTCTTTTATTATATCGGTGACTAAAAATGAAAGGTTTTACTTTTTTCTATTTATTTTTTATTTTTTTTCTCTTTTTTGATCAGATAAACATCATCTAATATTTCTTTAATGAATTCGAAATGTTACATAGAATGATTTCTTCCACTTTGGACCAAGTGGAGCGCTCACGTTCTCCTGGTTTTCACGACGATACCAGTCTAAATAGCCTTCGTGTATTGATCCGTTCACGAGCCACATCTGAAGGAGTCCTTACCGGCTTGCTAACTTCTGGAGACCCGTATGGATTTTCAGTTTAGAAGAAGGCAACAAGTGAGCAAGCAGTGCTGGACTTTCTTACTTGGAAAGCCCAGCAAGCTCAAGAGGGGTTGTGGATGCCCCCTGTATTTACTGTCATTTAACCTGTTGGCGTTGACTGCCTCTCAGTGGTCGGGCCTTGGCGTCCACATATTTGCATACCCAAAGTAAATGCACATGTGCGAGCTCCTGGCACATTTCCCAGTGCCTCGCAGAAAGGTCCCGATCACCACTTAGGGGCGTATTTACCACAAGACAAACAAGGCACTTGCCTAGGGCGGCATTTTTCAGGGGGGCAGCACCTCCCCCCCAGAAGAAGGGATGGAAGAAGGGAAACATGCGCCATGGGAACCACGTGGGATCCGAGAGAGGATGCGGGCTGTTTTATGGTGTATGTAGAGCCTGACTCTCATTCCCGGGGATGTCCGGAGCTGTGCAGATGAGCATCTTTCTCTCTATTGCTGGGGGGGGGGGGTCGGTTAGTGGAAGGATCTCCCAGATGGGGGGCAAGGGTGTTGTTGGTTAATGTCAGGCTCTTTCTGTGGAAGGGTTAGGAGGGGTGGTGTTGGTTCTTGTCTGTGGGGGCAGACGATCTTTGTGTTGCCTAGGGCAGCAGAAAACCTAAATACACCACTGTCACCACTTGCGACCAGGACCTCTCCGATCATGTCACCAATGTAACAGTCAACGATGATGGAAGGCAGTCAAATGAGTGCTACCACAGCTTGAAGAGGAAGTCAGGGGAAACCTGGTTTCTCTATGGTTTTCTGGGCCATGGAGCAGCATGCCTGTTGACTATGCTGCACCCATGTGACCCCTGGTGGACATCTTGGGTCAGCAGGGTCTTCGTAAGTGACTAGTGGCAGGGAAAGGTTCCTGAAGAGGAGGGACAGCCAATGACGGTGGAAGGCAGTCAAATGAGTGCTACCACAGCCGGAAGAGGAAGTCAGGGGAAACCTGGTTTCTCTATGGTTTTCTGGGCCATGGAGCAGCGTGCCAGTTGGCAACGCTGCATCCATGTGACCCTTGGTGGACATCTTGGGTCAGCAGGGTCTTTATAAGTGACTAGTGGAAGGGAAAGGTTCCTGACGAGGAGGGACAGCCAATGACGGTGGAAGGCATTCAAATGAATGCAACGACAGCCTGAAGAGGAAGTCAGGGGAAACCTGGTTTCTCTATGGTTTTCTGGGCTATGGAGCAGCGTGCCGGTTGGCTAAGCTGCATCCATGTGACCCTTGGTGGACTTCTTGGGTCAGCAGGGTCTTCATAAGCGACTAGTGGCAGGGAAAGGTTCCTGACGAGGAGGGACAGCCAACGATGGTGGAAGGCAGTCAAATGAGTGCTACCACAGCCTGAAGAGGAAGTCAGGGGAAACCTGGTTTCTCTATGGTTTTCCCGGCCATGGAGCAGCGTGCCGGTTGGCTACGCTGCATCCATGTGACCCCTGGTGGACATCTTGGGTCAGCAGGGTCTTTATAAGTGACTAGCGGCAGGGAAAGGTTTCTGACGAGGAGGGACAGCCAACGACGGTGGAAGGCAGTCAAATTAGTGCTACCACAGCCTGAAGAGGAAGTCAGGGGAAACCTAGTTTCTCTATGGTTTTCTGGGCCATGGAGCAGCATGCCGGTTGGCTACGCTGCTTCCAGGTGATCCCTGGTAGACATCTTGGGTCAGCAGGGTCTTCACAAGTGACTAGTGGCAGGGAAAGATTCCTGGCGAGGAGGGACAGCCAACAATGGTGGAAGGCAGTCAAATGAATGCAACCATAGCTTGAGGAGGAAGTCAGGGGAAACCTGGTTTCTCTATGGTTTTCTGGGCCATGGAGTAGCGTGTCGGTTGGCTACGCTGCATCCATGTGACCCCTGGTGGACATCTTGGGTCAGCAGGGTCTTTATACGTGACTAGTGGCAGGGAAAGGTTCCTGACGAAGAGGGAAAGGTTAGGGATCTTTTATCCTCAAGAAAGCCTACCCTTTTGGGACCTGACCAGGCCACACTGAACCCTCTGAAATGCATGCTGGCAAGACACCATCCAGTGCTCGAATCACATGGCCCGGCACACCACCCCAATAATCTAGTGAACTGACACATTTTGGAGGCATACCCCTTCTTCAAAGCTAGAGTCAGTTTTGTTCAAAGGGACATTGTGTCTGGTGTCCGGAAAAGCTCAGTCCACTAATTGCTTGCTCAGATCGTAAGAGGAGATTATTGTCCTCAAGTTGCTGCTAAAAGTTAATGGAGTAAACCAAAGTTACCCGAACCTATCTGTAGCACCCTCTAGTGTGCTACTACAATAGTGTAGTGTATTGCAGGTAAATCATTGTGTATGATTAGTAGCTGTGTGAGTCTTTGATTGAGGTCGGGTTATTACAGGTCAGCTGGATGACTTAACAGGTTGTGGGTATTTTCGGCTCCTCCTGACTCTGGAGGACCACAGGACCTTCCAGAAGTCAGTAAGCAGGAAGGGGTGGAGACCTAATCTGCATATGTATCAAGGACAGAGGAGTCAGGTACAAGATGGAGTGCTGAGGAGACTGTTGGTGCCTGGGAGGGGTCCCCTAGGACTAGGCAGGGTGGCCTCCAGGTTGGGTTTTGGCTGGCTCAGGAGGATACATTCAGCAGAAAAGAGTGAATGGGATCAAGACCTGGAGCAGCAGGGAGCAAAGTCCCGGATTTGCAGGTACAGTCACACTTTTAACTAAGCTGTCCCAGGATGGTTGTGTCCTGGAACCTGTACTGTGCCCTCCTGATCCCAGTATTGTGCCCCCCTGATCCCCCTGTACTGTGCCCTCCTGATCCCAGTATTGTGCCCTCCTGACTCCCCCTCTACTGTGCCCTCCTGATCCCAGTATTGTGCCCCCCTGATCCCCCTGTACTGTGCCCGCCTGATCCCAGTATTGTGCCCCCCTGATCCCCCTGTACTGTGCCCTCCTGATCCCAGTATTGTGCCCTCCTGACTCCCCCTCTACTGTGCCCTCCTGATCCCCCCTGTACTGTACCCTCCTGACTCCCCCTGCACTGTGCCCTCCTGATCACCCTGTATTGTGCCCTCCTGACTCCCCCTGTACTGTGCCCTCCTGATCCCAGTATTGTGCCCTCCTGACTCCCCCTGTACTGTGCCCTCCTGACTCCTCCTGTATTGTACCCTCCTGACTCCCCCTGCACTGTGCCCTCCTTACTCCCCCTGTACTGTGCCCTCCTGACTCCCCCTGTATTGTGCTCTCCTGATCCTCTCTGTACTGTGCCCTCCTGACTCCCCCTGCAATGTGCCCTCCTGACTACCCCTGTACTGTGCCCTCCTGACTTCCCCAGTACTGTGCCCTCCTGACTCCCCCTGTACTGTGCCCTCCTGACTCCCCCAGTACTGTGCCCTCCTGACTCACCCTGTACTGTGCCCTCCTGACTCCCCTGTGCTGTGCCCTCCTGACTCCCCCCGTACTGTGCCCTTTATGTTGATTAGTCTTTGATTTATGGTACATTTTCTTATTGTTTAAAATTGAATTTAATAAAAGGATTAAGAAATATATGTTCAGTTCTATCAACTATTTATACTTTAATTCCTGAGAGTAGATGCCTAAATTGAGGTGGGCTGGTAGGGGCCCCAGCACATTACATTGCCCAGGGGCCCACAATGCTATAAAGATGACCTTGATTTTTGCACCATCCACAAGGAGTCTTTAGGATTCTTCGACGTGGTAGGACAGGTGTACAACAAAATGGACATTAAAATCTTCTTATCCCAATGTGACTCTGCAGTCCTGGACTGATGTGTATACATCATAGATGAAGCTTTCAACAAAATTATATTAGCATCATTTGGAAAATGCCATTACAAAGCCATTGTATAGTAATTGAATAGCAACAATAAACCCGGTATTACCGATCTGTCTACACGTCAACCTCAAGAAAATATTCTGCTCTGGATCTTCTTTTCAAGGCAGAACAAAGAAACTGGCTGTTTGTGACCACCAATGGGAGCTATCAGATCCATGCCTTTGCTGGCCGAACATTTCATGATAAAGGACTGATAGATGAGAGATTCCATTGCTTTAGAGGATTTTTTCAGAATGACACAATGTTGAAAGATATACATTGCCTTGAAAAGTCTTCCTTCCCCTTGAAATGTTCCATATTTTGTCATGTTACAACCAAAAACGTCAATGTATTGGGATTGGATGTGATAGACCGACACAAAGCGGCACATCATTGTGAAGTGGAAGGAAAATGAGAAATGGTTTTCAACATTTGTGACCAATAAATCTGTGAAAAGTGTGGCGGCATTTGTATTTGGCCCCCCGGAGTCAGTACTTTGTAGGACCCCCTTTGGCTGCAATTCCAGCTGCAAGTCTTTTTGGAGACATCTCTCCCAGCTTTGCAAATCTAGAGAGGGACATTTCTGCCCATTCTTCTTTGCAGATTCGCTCAAGCTCTGTCAGATTGGATGGAGAGCGTCTGGGAACAGCAATTTTCATGTCTTGACACAGATTCTCAATTAGATGTAGGTCTGGACTGTGACTGGGCCATTCTAACACATGAATATGCTTTGATCTAAACCATTCCATTGTAGCTCTGGCTGGATGTTTTGGGTCGTTGTCCTGCTGGAAGCCCCGGTCTCAAGTCTTTTGCAGGCTCTAACAGGTTTTCTTCTAAGATTGTCCTGTATTTGGCTCCATCCATCTTCCCATCAACTCTGACCAGCTTTTCTGTACCTGCTGAGGAAAAGCATCCCCACCACATGATGCTGCCACCACCATGTTTCACGGTGGGGATGGTGTGTTCAGGGTGATCTGTGGTGTTACTTTTCCACCACGTTTGCTTTTCGGCCAAAAAGTTCAATTTTGGTCTCATCTGACCAGAGCCCCTTCTTCCACATGTTTGCTGTGTCCCCCACATTGCTTATTGCAAACTACAAATGGGACTTCTTATGGCTTTCTTCCAACAATGACTTTCTTCTTGCCACTTTTCCATAAAGGCCAGATTTGTGGAGTGCACGACTAATAGTTGTCCTGTGGACAGATTCTCCCACCTGAGCTGTGAATCTCTGCAGCTTCTCCGGAGTTCCCATGGGTCTCTTGGCTGCTTCTCTGATGAATGCTCTCCTTGCCGGGCCTGTCAGTTTAGGTGGACGGCCATGTCTTGGTAGGTTGGCAGTTGTGCCATACTCTTTCCATTTTTGGATGATGGATTGAACAGTGCGCCATGAGATGTTCAAAGCTTTGGATATTTTTTTTATAACTTAACCCTGCTTTAAACTTCTCCACATCTAGTTGGCCACACTATTCTGGACTTCTTTTGTACTGGTGAAGACATTTTGTAGCTTCTCCAAGCCACTTCTGTGGTTCTAGCGAGTGTCAAGAAGATACCCTAATGTTTATATACTTTCCTGATACTGCAGAATTGAAGAAGTAGCTTCTTAAACTACTAAAAGTCTATTTGAATGAGACCAACTACTACTAGATATACCATAACCTGGATACTGGTGAACCTTTACAGACAACTGAAGAAGACACTTGGATGAGTAGAGAATTTAGGAGTTCAGAACCAGTCCAGCTGAATGAGCCTAACCTTTCCTATTTATACACTCACTGGCCACTTTATTAGGTCCACCTTGCTAGTACCGGGTTGGACCCCCTTTTGCCTTCAGAACTGCCTTAATTTTTCATGGCATAGATTCAACAAGGTGTTGGAAACATTCCTCAAAGATTTTGGTCCATATTGACATGACGGCATCGCGCAGTTGCTGCAGATTTGTCGGCTGCACATCCATGATGGGAATCTCCCGTTCCAGCACATCCCAGAGGTGCTCTATTGGATGGAGATCTGGTGACTGTGGAGGCCATTGGAGTCCAGTGATCTCATTGTCATGTTCAAGAAACCAATTGGAAATGATTTGAGCTTTGTGACATGCTGCCTTATCCTGCTGGAAGGAGCCATCAGAAGATGGGAACACTGTAGTCATAAAGGGATGGACATGGTTAGCAACAATTCTCAGGTAGGTCGTGGCATTTAAACGATGCTCAATTGGTACTAAGGGGCCAAAAGTGTGCCAAGAAAATTTCTCCCACACCATGACACCACCACCAGCCTGAACCGTTGATACAAGGCAGGATGGATCCACCACACCATGACACCACCACCACCAGCCTGAACCGTTGATACAAGGCAGGATGGATCCATGCTTTCATGTTGTTTACACCAAATTCTGGCCCTACCACCTGAATGTCGCAGCTGAAATCCAGACTCATCAGACCAGGCAACGTTTTTTCCAATCTTCTGTTGTCCAATTTTGGTGAGCCTGTGTGAATTGTAGCCTCCATTTCCTGTTCTGAGCTGACAGGAGTGGCACCCGGTATGGTCTTTTGCTGCTGTAGCGCATCTCCTTCAAGGTTGTGCATTCAGAGATGGTATTCTGCTTATCTTGGTTGTAAAGAGTGGTTATTGGAGTTACTGTTGCCTTTCTATCATCTTGAACCACTCTGCCCATTTTCCTCTGACCTGAGACATCAACAAGGCATTTTCCTCCACACAACTGCCACTCACTGGATATTTTCTCTTTTTAGGACCATTCTCTGTAAACCCTAGAGATGGTTGTGCGTGAAAATCCCAGTAGATCAGCGTTTTTTTAAATACTCAGACCAGCCCATCTGGCACCAACAATCATGCCACGTTCAAAGTCACTTAAGTCCCCTTTCTTCCTCATTGCGATGCTTGGTTTGAACTTCAGTAAGTCGTCTTCACCACGTCTAGATGCCTAAATGCATTGAGTTGCTGCCATGTGATTGGCTGATTAGCAATTTGTATTACCAAGCGATTGAACGGGTGAACCTATAAAGAGGCTGGTGAGTGTACTTGACCTGGATAAACAAGAACTTCAGTCATCAGGACTGTTGGTGGCTTCTTGATGAAAATGATTGCTAATTGTTGGGGCTTCACATTAATATCCATTGTAATCAGGCTATACATGGAAGCATTTAACACATTCTTAACAAGCTATACAATCTGCTCTGTAGGTGGTGCTTGACTAGAACATTACTGCAGCTGGAAAGGAAGTCAAGAGAACTTGGTTTCTCTCTGGTTTCCCTGGTCCCCTGGAGCCACATATTAGTTGGCTATGCCTCATCCAGATGACCCTGGTGGCCATCTTGGGTCAAGCAGAGCCTTTTTAGGTCCCTGTCTCCAGGTTTTGGTGTGCATTTATAAAGTGGCTAGTGTAGCGAGAGATACCCCATCTGTCAGGGACAGCACTAGTGGTCTAGAGGTTCCAGAGGAGTAGGGAGAGCGTAGGGCTTACATCTACACTTCCGCAAACTCCCTCTTGGGTTGGACCGGCCACACCGCACTCAACCTCCCTTGGCAGGTGCTATCTTCAGTTTGAGCTTACCACCGTCGACTCTCCTCTACATTGTGATTTCCTGGGCAGGTGTTCTCCCTGCTGGGTTGTTGTGATTGCTCTGCAAGTTCTACAATATACCAGTTTTTGCATTTTGGGCCTCAGTGTCATTACTGCCGCCACACCACGCTGCACCTACCTCTCACCCTGCTCCCCCTCCAAGCAGAAACTAAGGAGCCTCATCTACCACTGCTCCTTCTCACTGCAGAAACTTATCAACAGTGTTACCCAGGGGCGGACTGACAACTCATGGGGCCCCCGAGCAATAGGGGATCATGGGGCCCCTGTGTCCTTGCCCAAACTCAAAAAAGCCTATGAAAAAGGTACCAGGGGCATCTCATAGGGCCCCCTACTGACCCGGGCCCTCAGTCAGTGCCTGAGTTTCCAAATGGTCAGTCTGCCCCTGGTGTTACCCCTGCTTCCACTCCCAGCAAAAATTAGGCAGCTCAGCTACCCCTGCTCCCCCTCCCAGTAGAAAACAAGCAGATCAGCTCCCCCTGCCCCTGTTCCTTGCAAAAACTAAGCAGTTCAGCTACCCCTGCTCCCCCTTCAAGCAGAAAACAAGCAGCTCAGCTACCCCTGCACCCCTCCAAGCAGAAACCAAGCAGCTCAGCTCCCCCTGCTCCCCCTCCAAGCAGACACCAAGCAGCTCAGCTACCCCTGCTCCTCCTTCAAGCAGAAACCAACAATCTCAGCTACTGACAACTCATGGGGCCCCCGGGCAATAGGGGATCATGGGGCCCCTGTGTCCTTGCCCAAACTCAAAAAAGCCTATGAAAAAGGTACCAGGGGCATCTCATAGGGCCCCCTACTGACCCCGGGCCCTCAGTCAGTGCCTGAGTTTCCAAATGGTCAGTCTGCCCCTGGTGTTACCCCTTCTTCCACTCCCAGCAAAAATTAGGCAGCTCAGCTACCCCTGCTCCCCCTCCCAGTAGAAAACAAGCAGATCAGCTCCCCCTGCTCCCCCTCCAAGCAGAAAACAAGCAGCTCAGCTACCCCTGCACCCCTCCAAGCAGAAACCAAGCAGCTCAGCTCCCCCTGCTCTCCCTCCAAGCAGACACCAAGCAGCTCAGCTACCCCTGCTCCTCCTTCAAGCAGAAACCAAGCATCTCAGCTACCCCTGCTCCTCCTCCAAGCAGAAACCAAGCATCTCAGCTACCCCTGCCCCCTCCAAGCAGAAACCAAGCATCTCAGCTACCCCTGCTCCCCCTCCAAGCAGAAACCAAGAAGCTCAGCTACCCCTCCTCCCCCTCCAAGCAGAAACCAAGCAGCTCAGCTCCCCCTGCTCCCCCTCCAAGCAGAAACCAAGAAGCTCAGCTACCCCTCCTCCCCCTCCAAGCAGAAACTAAGCAGTTCAGCTACCTCTGCTCCTCCTCCAAGCAGAAACGTAGCAGCTCAGTTACCCCTTCTCCCCTCTGAGCAGAAACTAAGCAGCTCAGCTACCCCTGCTCCCCCTCCAAGTAGAAATTACACAGCTCAGATACACCTGCTCCCCCTCCAAACACAAAACTAAGCAGCTCGGCTTTCCCTTCTCCCCTCCAAGCAGAAACTAAGCAGCTCAGCTCCCCCTGCTCCCCCTCCAAGCAGAAAACAAGCAGCTCAGCTATCCCTGCCCCTGTTCCTTGCAAACACTAAGCAGTTCAGCTCCCCCTGCTCCTTCTCCAAGCAGAAACCAAGCATCTCAGCTACCCCTGCTACCCCTCCAAGCAGAAACTTAGCAGCTCAGTTACCCCTTCTCCCCTCTAAGCAGAAATTAAGCAGCTCCGCTTCCCCTTCTCCCCTCTAAACAGAAACTAAGCAGCTCAGCTACCCCTGCCCCCCTCCAAGCAGAAATTACACAGCTCAGATACACCTGCTCCCCCTCCAAACACAAAACTAAGCAGCTCGGCTTTCCCTTCTCCCCTCCAAGCAGAAACTAAGCAGCTCAGCTACCCCTGCCCCCCTGCCAGCAGAAACTAAGGAGCTCAGCTACCCCTGCCCCCCTGCCAGCAGAAACTAAGCAGCTCAGCTACCCCTGCCCCCCTGCCAGCAGAAAACAAGAAGCTCAGCTACTCCTGCTCCCCCTCCAAGCAGAAACTAAGCAGCTCAGCTACCCCTGCTCCCCTCCAGGCAGAAACTAAGCAGCTCGGCTACCCCTGCTCCCCCTCCAAGCAGAAAACAAGCAGCTCGGCTACCCCTGCTCCCCCTCCAAGCAGAAACGTAGCAGCTCAGCTACCCCTGCTCCCCTCCAAGCACAAAACTAAGCAGCTCAGCTTCCCCTTCACCCCCTTAAGCAGAAACTAAGCAGCTCAGCTCCCCCTGCTTCGCCTCAAAGCAAAAATTAGGCAGCTCAGTTCTCCAGAATGGACTCAGCAGTTGAACCGGAACAAGCATTCGGATGACCTATGAAAGGTGAAGGAACTCCTGAGCTGCATAATTGTTCTGGACAGGGACTCAGAAAGTAATCTTAGCTAGTCAGTCGTATTATTTCTTTTATTAGGGATATTTTCCTTGCATGCACAATCACAGAACTGTCTTCATTTATCCCCACGCTCTCTAAATGTATTTTTCAGCCTTGTATCACGTTACTCTTTCTTCATACACAATGTTTTGTGGCCACCATTACCAGTCAATGATTTTTTTTTCTTGCTTCGTGGGAACTCCTTTGTGTGTTTTATTTGGAAAGTGAGACAAGGGTTAAACCGATTTTAGCTGCGCGGAGAGCACTACGTAAAAGACAAACTTTCACAAATTGTTTGTAGAGAAGGAAAACCTGTGACTCCAGTTTTTTCTTTTAAAAAAAAAAAAAAACAACCCACAACCGTGCCACAACTGGAGGCTCATGGCCGGTTGGTTTATAATTTCACGGCAGGCGTGCCATGTTCTTCCTCTTTTGTGCTTTTATTACTTGTATATCCAAGAAATTTAGGAGTGGCCCTTTCCCTATTCACGGCTTTCTTCTTATTGTGTAACCGGCCCAGCCTAGCGTACTGTGCAAACACCAATTGAAGTCTGAATTTTACGAGTGAAAATGTTTGGTGGGGATAATCCCAAGTAACACATCTATTCCTATTATTGCTGCTTTCCTTTGAAAAGACAAGAGCCGCACTTAGACTTAATTGTAATTGCTCAGCTCGCTCCTTTGAGGGTCTGTGAAATCAGAGAGTGAGGATTATTGCCGTTTTTCTTTCCTTAAATATCACATGGAGTGATTCGTATGGCGCTGCTATCCTCACCATCGTCATGGACTTCTTTACTACACTGACTTGTGGCATGACCATTCTGCTAGGAGTGTACTTGTGGGGATGCAATGGGGTGCAAGCAGAGGAAAGCAAGAACTCATTTTAGCTCTACAAAGGTAGAAGGCTTTTTGTAGTCTGCCATTGACTGGTGGATGTGCCATGGTGAAGACTTTTCCTGGCCAATCAGGAGTTTGCAGTTGGGGTCTAGGTGGCTCTTGGGTGTTAGGTGGGCCATTGTGTTGTTGACGATCTAATGTGCGGTGACCTTCTGTGCCAACGCCAATTTTACAATGGAATGCAGACAGTTGGTAAAGCCCATCATTCTACTGTTTTCAGAAAAAGCAATGAGGCCTTTAAAGAAAAGAATCTAGTCCCTACAGTCACACATGGTGGGGGAGGGGGGGGGGTCACTGATGTTTTGGGGTTGCTTTGCTGCTTCAGGTACTGGATGTCTTGGATGTGTGAATGGCATTATGAAATCTGAAGACTACCAGAGAATTCTGGGGTGCAATGTAGGGCCCGGTGTCAGAAAGTTGGGTCTCCAGTGTCAGAGGTCATGGGTCTTCCAGCAGGACAATGGCCCAAAGCACACGTGCGGTGACCTTCTGTGCCAACGCCAATTTTACAATGGAATGTAGGCAGTGCCAGGCCAAGGTCATTGGTGAAGATGACAAACTATGCCCACCCAAGCACCAACACCTATAGTTATGGCCAAAAATATTGGCCCCCTTGCATTTCCGTCAGATAATGCATCTCTTCAACCAGAAAATTGTTGCAATGACAAATGTTTCGGCATTCTCATGTTTATTTCTTTGGTTTGTATTGGTATGACACAAAAAAGTGGAGAAACAAAAAGCCAAATCTGACAAACCTCAAAATGGACTGGACAAAATTGTAAGAAATAATTTAATTCCAAGACGCTCCTGTAATTTGTCATTAAACTCACCAGAGTCAATGACCAGGTGCTGACAATATAGAAATGACACCGGCAACCAGGTAAAATGGTGAAAAATGGCCTCTACCTTTCTGTTGTGTGTCTCTGTGTGCCACATGGAGCATGGAGGAGAGAAAGAGCAGCAAAGAATTGTCTGAGGATTGGAGAACAAAAATTGTAGAGACGCATGGACAACCTCAAGGTTACAAGTCCATCTCTAGAGATCTTAATGTTCCTGTGTCCATTGTGCACAACATTGTCAAGAGGTTTACAGCCCATGACACGGTAGCTAATCTCCCTGGACGTGGGCGAAAGAGAAAAATTGATCAAAGATTGCAACGAAGGATTATTGGAATGTTGGCTGAAGAACCTCGATTAACTTCCAGACAAATCCTAGCTGACCTTCAGCAACAGGGTACAAATGTGTCAGCTCGCATTATACGCCGCCATCTGGATGAAAAGGGGTGCTATGTTAGGAGATCCAGGAGGACCCCACTGCTGACACAGAAATATGGTAGGAGACCCAGGAGGACCCCACTGCTGACACAGAAATATGGTAGGAGACCCAGGAGGACCCCACTGCTGACACAGAAATATAGGAGGAGACCCAGGAGGACCCCACTGCTGACACAGAAATATGGGAGGAGATCCAGGAGGACCCCCCTGCTGACACAGAAATATGGGAGGAGATCCAGGAGGACCCCACCGCTGACACAGACATATGGGAAGAGACCCAGGAGGACCCCACTGCTGACACAGAAATATGGGAAGAGACCCAGGAGGACCCCACTGCTAACACAAATATGGTAGGAGATCCAGGAGGACCCCACTGCTGACACAGAAATATGAGAGGAGACCCAGGAGGACCACATTGCTAACACAAATATGGTAGGAAAACCAGGAGGACTTCACTGCTGACACAGAAACATATTGGAAGCCAGATTGGAGTTTGCCAAAACTTACCCAAGGAAGCCAAAATCCTTTTGGGAGAATGTGCTGTGGACAGACGAAAACAAATGACAGCTTTTTGGTAAAGCCCATCATTCTACCGTTTTCAGAAAAAGCAATGAGGCCTTTACAGAAAAGAATCTGGTCCCTACAGTCACACATGGTGGGGGGGGGGGGTCACTAATGGTTTGGGGTGGCTTTGCTGCTTCAGGCACTGGATGTCTTGACTGTGTGCATGGCATTATGAAATCTAAAAACTACCAAAGAATTCTGGGGTGCAGTGTAGGACCTGGTAACAGAAAGTTGGGTCTCCAGTGTCAGAGGTCATGGGTTTTCCAGCAGGACAATGACCCAAAGCACACATCAAAAAGCCCCCAGAAATGGTTTCAGACAAAGCACTGGAGAGGACTAAACTGGCCAGCAATGAGTCCAGATCTCAGTCCCATAGAGCTCCTGTGGAGAGATCTCAGAACAGCAGTTGGGAAAAGGAACCCTTCCAATCTGAGAGACCTGGAGCAGTTGGTGAAAGAAGAGCGATCCAAAATTCCAGTAGAGAGGTGGAAGAAACTCATTGATGGTCACAGGAAGCCATTGAGTTCAGTGATTTTTTCCAAGGGGTGTGCGACCAAATATTACATTGAGTGTGCCAATAAATGTGTCCAGTCCATTTCTGGGGTTTACGTGGGATGTGTCAGATTTGGCTTTTTGTTTCTCCACTTTTTTGCATCATACCAATACAAACAAAAGAAGGAAACATGAGAATGCTGAGACATTTGTCAATCTTCTGGGTGAAGTGGGGCGTTATCTGACAGAAATGCAGAGTGGATAAGATTTTTGGCCGTGACTGTAGGTTTTGGTGCTGGGTGGGTATAGTTTGTCATCTTCACCGATGACCTTGTGCTGGCACTGCCTACATTCCATTGGAAAATTGACGTTGGCATAGAAGGTCATGGCACATTCGATCCTCAACAACACAATGGTCCCAACAGCCATTCCCTTTTATCACCTAGACCCCATATGCAAACTCCTGATTGGCAAGGAAAGGTCTGGAAGAAAATATTTCCCTGTGTTGGTGGTGTCGCTGGAAGGTAAAAATTTCCCTTTGTTGGTGGTGTCACTGGAAGGAAATGTCCCTGTGTTGGTAGTTTCACTGGAAGGTAAACATGTCCTTCTATCTATGGTGTCACTGGAAGGAAAAATATCCCTGCATCAGTGGTGTTACTGGAAGGTAAAATGTCTCTGTGTCCATGGTGTCACTGGAAAGAAAATGCCCTTGTGATGGTGTTGTCACTGGAAGGAAAATGTCCCTGTGTTAGTGGTGCCACTGGAAGGAAAGTGCCCTATGTTGGTGGTATTACTGGAAGGAAAAATTTCTCTGCATTGGTGGGTTCACTGGAAAGAAAAAAGACCCTGGCATTGGTAGTGTCATCATGGAAAGGAAAAAATGCCATTGCAATTATGTTAGTGGGATAAGGGAGGGTGGGGGTGGGTCCTTGGGATGGGCTCTTTTGGGTGCCGTGTGGCTGCAAGGAGGGGAGGGGAGCTAAAGGGCTGGAGATGGGGGGGGGGATGTAGGGTGACTATGAGAAAGAGGGGAGCTCAGGGGCTGAGTTGCTTCCACTACCCTCCATGTACTTGTAGAGCAGACCTCCTTCTTAGCATTGCACCCAACCCCCAGGAGTGAAATCTGCTTCTCCTTCCTTTTCTGTTAATGTGATGTGTCACATGATGGAGGCGGGGCTCACTCCTTGGCCTGAGAAGGAGGTGTGTTCTCAGCAGGCACCTCCCTCTCAAAACCCACAGTGGGCTGCCATTGGAGGGAGGAGAGAGGACAATCCTCCCTCCAGCAACTATGCTGCACCACTGTTCTGCACTTGGTTCTTCAGCTGCCTGAATGACAGAAGTGATAACAGTGTCACTGTCATGGCCATAGGCCCTCCCAGGAGGAGTCAGATGCTCCTCCCCCAAGCTGTGACAGGCACTGTGTTTTTTTCATTGTTTTTTTTTTAAGCTCAGGATATTGTTCGCTTCTGCCTACTGCGGGGGAGCGTTCCTTTGCCATTCACAAATTAACATTGGTAGATAAGTGGTTAAAAAAAAGTTGTTAGAAGGGCTTAACCAGGGCCCTCTTAATAGCATTATGGGCCCCTGGGCAATGTAATGTACTGGGGCTCTTACCAGCCTGCCCCAATTTACACACCTACTCTCAAGTATTAATGTACACTGCTCAAAAAAATGAAAGGAAGACTTTGTAATCCGAGTCTAGCATCAAGTCGAATCAACTCCTAGGATATGGATCTGGTCAGGTAAGTAGCAGAGGGGGTTGTTAATCAGTTTCAGCTGCTTTGGTGTTCATGAAATTAACAAAAGGTGCACTAGATGGGCAACAATGAGACAACCCCCAAAACAGGAATGGTTTTACAGGTGGAGGCCACTGACATTTTTTCCCTGCTCATCTTTTCTGACTGTTTTTCTCTCGTTTTGCATTTGGCTAGGGTCAGTGTCACTACTGGTAGCATGAGGCCATACCTGGACCCTACAGAGGTTGCACAGGCAGTCCAACTCCTCCAGGATGGCACATCAATACGTGCCATTGCCAGAAGGTTTGCTGTGTCTCCCAGCACAGTCTCAAGAGCATGGAGGAGATTCCAGGAGACAGGCAGTTCCTCTAGGAGAGCTGGACAGGGCTGTAGAAGGTCCTTAACCCATCAGCAGGACCGGTATCTGCTCATTTGTGCAAGGAGGAACAGGAGGAGCCCTGCCAGAGCCCTACAAAATGATTTCCAGTAGGCCACTGGTGTGAATGTCTCTGACCAAACAATCAGAAACAGACTTCATGAGGGTGGTCTGAGGGCCCGATGTCCTCTAGTGGGCCCTGTGCTCACTGCCCGGCACCATAGAGCTGGATTGGCATTTGCCATTGGACACCAGAATTGGGAGGTCCACCACTGGCACCCTGTGCTTTTCACAGATGAGAGCAGGTTCCCCCTGAGCACATGTGACAGACGTGAAAGGGTCTGGAGATGCCGTGGAGAACGTTCTGCTGCCTGTAACATGGTTCAGCATGACTGTTTTGGTGGTGGGTCAGTGATGGTCTGGGGAGGCATATCCATAGAGGGACGCACAGACCTCTACAGGCTAGACAATGGCACCCTGACTGCCATTAGGTATTGGGATGAAATCCTTGGACCCATTGTCAGACCCTACGCTGGTGCAGTGGGTCCTGGGTTCCTCCTGGTGCGGTGGATCCTGGGTTCCTCCTGGTGCGGTGGGTCCTGGGTTCCTCCTGGTGCAGTGGGTCCTGGGTTCCTCTTGGTGCAGTGGTCCTGGGTTCCTCCTGGTGCAGACAATGCCCGGCCTCATGTGGGGAGAGTATGCAGGGAGTTCCTGGAGGATGAAGGAATTGATACCATTGAATGGCCCCCACACTCCCCTGACCTAAATCCAATAGAATCCCTCTGGGATGTCATGTTTCGTTCCATCCGACGCCTCCAGGTTGCACCTCAGACTGTCCAGGAGCTCAGTGATAACCTGGTCCAGATCTGGGAGGAAATCCCCCAGGACACCATCCGTTGTCTCATTAGGACCCTCCCCCGACGTTGTCAGGCATGCATACAAGCACATGGGGGCCACACAGACTACTGAGGACCATTTTGAGTTGCTGCAATGACATTTCAGCAATATGGACTCGCCTGCTGCATCATTTCTTCACTTTGATTTTTGGGGTGTCTTTGAATTCAGTCCTCTGTAGGTCGATCATTTTCAGTTTCATCAATCGATGGGGCGTCCTTACGTTCCTCACCCATCCCCCGTCCATGTCAGTATAGAGATCCCGCAGGAGATTCCTCCCCATTGAGATCTGATGTGTTTTCAAAGTCTTCCTTTCATTTGTTTGAGCCGTGTGTAAATAGTTGATAGAACCGAACATATACTTATTAGTACTTTAAATAAAATCAATTTTAAACAATAAAAAAGTGTACCATAAATCAAAGACTAATCAACACAAAGGGCACAGTATGGGGGGGGGCACAATACTGGGATCTAGAGGGCACAGTATGGGTGGGATCAGGAGGGCACAATACTGGGATCAGGAGGGCACAATTCTGGAATCAGGACGGCACAGTACTGGGATCAGGAGGGCACAATACTGGAATCAGGACGGCACAGTACTGGGATCAGGAGGGAACAGTACTGGGATCAGGAGGGCACAGTACTGGGATCAGGAGGGAACAGTACTGGGATCAGGAGGGAACAATACTGGGATCAGGAGGGAACAGTACAGGGGGAGTTGGGAGGGCACAATACTGGGATCAGGAGGGCACGATAATGGGATCAGGAGGGCACAGTACAGGGGGGGAAAGGGGGTGCACAATACTGGGATCAGGAGGCCACAGGACAGGGGGGAGTCAGGAGGGCACAGTACTGGGATCAGGAGGGCAAAGTACAGGGAGATCAGGAGGGCACAGTACTGGGATCAGGAGGGCACAGTACAGAGGGAGTCAGGAGGGCACAGTACAGGGGGAGTAAGGAGGGCAAAGTACTGGGATCAGGAGGGCACAATACTGGGATCAGGAGGGCACAGTACAGGGGAGGTCAGGAGGGCACAATACTGGGATCAGGAGGGCACAATACAGGGTGAGTCAGGATGGGACAATATTGGGATCAGAAGTGCACAGTACAGGGGGGATCAGGGGGCACAATACTGGGGTCAAGGAGGCACAATACTGAGATCAGGGGGGTACAGTACAGGGAGTTAAGGAGGGCACAGTACAGGGGGGATCAGGGGGGCACAATACTGGGATCAGGAGGGCACAGTACTGGTTCTGGGACACGGCCATCCCGGGACAGCTTAGTTAAAAATGTGACTGTCCCGGCAAATTCGGGACAATTGGCAAGTATCATGTAATGCAAAAATATCATGGGGCCCCCAATGCACCTGGGGCCCCTGGGCAGTGTTCCCATGCATTAAGACAGTAGCCAGGGTACACCATAGAATGGTCGGCATTAGATGTCCAGTCATGAGTAGCATTCCACAGGGAAGTACACAGGTTAACGCAGAGAAATAAAAGGAATGAATGAAGGCAGGCGTGAACTTTAAGCCGTGGTCCACTCCGAATGCAGCTTTGAAATCAAATGAAGTAGCACGATTTTAAAGCCGCTGCTCCCTGCGATTTCATATGCGGCGTGCTTGACCTCTGTGTGACTTAATGCACAGATGTCTATGCGAGTCGCACATGAAATCGCCAAGAACAGTGCAGGAACCTTTTTCAAAATCGGTGCCGCTCCGCAAAAGTCGGAGTCGCACAGATTTGAATGGTTCCATAGGCCACAGATAGGGTGCGACTTGTCATGCGATTTGGAACTGTAAGAGGCGCTGATGTGAGCCAGGGCTATGCATTCAGTTAGGTAATACCAGGGATATGCGGTGCGAGTCCAGAGGCCCTTATGTGACCCTTCATTCACTATATCCGCTCTCCCCGGACCCCGCATTCACTATACCCGCTCTCCCCGGACCCCGCATTCACTATATTCGCTCTCCCCGGACCCCGCATTCACTATATTCGCTCTCCCCGGACCCCGCATTCACTATATGCGCTGTCCCTGGACCCAGCATTCACTATATCCGCTCTCCCCGGACCCTGCATTCACTATATCCGCTCTCCCCGGACCCCGCATTCACTATATCCGCTCTCCCCGGACCCTGCATTCACTATATCCGCTCTCCCCGCATTCACTATATCCGTTCTCCCCGGACCCCGCATTCACTATATCCGCTCTCCCCGGACCCCGCATTCACTATATCTGCTCTCCACGGACCCCGCATTCATTATATCCGTTCTCCCCGGACCCCGCATTCACTATATCCGCTCTCCCCGGACCCCGCATTCACTATATCTGCTCTCCACGGACCCCGCATTCACTATATCCGCTCTCCCCGGACCCTGCATTCACTATATCCGCTCCCGCCGGACTGATGTGAGCCAGGGCTATGCATTCAGTTAGGTAATACCAGGGATATGCGGTGCGAGTCCAGAGGCCCTTATGTGACCCTGCATTCACTATATCCGCTCTCCCTGGACCCCGCATTCACTAAATCCGCTCTCCCCGGACCCCGCAGTCAGTATATCCGCTCCCCCCGGACCCCGCATTCTCTATATCCGCTCTCCCCGGACCCCGCAGTCAGTATATCCGCTCCCCCCGGACCCCGCATTCACTAAATCCGCTCTCCCCGGACTCCGCATTCACTAAATCCGCTCTCCCTGGACCCCGCATTCACTAAATCCGCTCTCCCCGGACCCCGCAGTCAGTATATCCGCTCCCCCCGGACCCCGCATTCTCTATATCCGCTCTCCCCGGACCCCGCAGTCAGTATATCCGCTCCCCCCGGACCCCGCATTCACTAAATCCGCTCTCCCCGGACCCCGCATTCACTAAATCCGCTCTCCCCGGACCCCGCAGTCAGTATATCCGCTCCCCCCGGACCCCGCATTCTCTATATCCGCTCTCCCCGGACCCCGCATTCACTATATCCGCTCTCCCCGGACCCCGCATTCACTATATCCGCTCTCCCCGGACCCCGCATTCATTATATCCGTTCTCCCCGGACCCCGCATTCACTATATCTGCTCTCCACGGACCCCGCATTCATTATATCCGTTCTCCCCGGACCCCGGATTCACTATATCCGCTCTCCCCGGACCCCGCATTCATTATATCCGTTCTCCCCGGACCCCGCATTCACTATATCTGCTCTCCACGGACCCCGCATTCACTATATCCGCTCTCCCCGGACCCCGCAGTCACTATATCCGCTCTCCCCGGACCCCGCATTCACTATATCCGCTCTCCCCGGACCCCGCATTCATTATATCCGCTCTCCCCGGACCCCGCATTCACTATATCCGCTCTCCCCGGACCCCGCATTCACTATATCCGCTCTCCCCGGACCCCGCATTCACTATATCCGCTCTCCCCGGACCCCGCATTCACTATATCCGCTCTCCCCGGACCCCGCATTCACTATATCCGCTCTTCCCGGACCCCGCCTTCACTATATGCGCTCTCCCCGGACCCCGCATTCACTATATCCGCTCTCCCCGGACCCCTCATTCACTATATCCGCTCTCCCTGGACCCCTCATTCACTATATCTGCTCTCCCCGGACCCCGCATTCACTATATCCGCTCTCCCCGGACCCCGCATTCACTATATCCGCTCTCCTCGGACCCCGCATTCACTATACCCACTCTCCCCGGACCCCTCATTCACTATATCTGCTCTCCCCGGACCCCGCATTCACCATATCCGCTCTCCCCGGACCCCGCAGCCACTATATCCGCTCTCCCCGGACCCCTCATTCACTATATCCGCTCTCCCCGGACCCCTCATTCACTCTATCCGCTCTCCCCGGACCCCTCATTCACTATATCCGCTCTCCCCGGACCCCTCATTCACTCTATCCGCTCTCCCCGGACCCCTCATTCACTATATCTGCTCTCCCACAGTACAGAGAACATGGAAATGCAATTATTTTAGTAAATAAAAACTGCTAAATACCTTTTCTCATCAGCAGTATATAGTAGTCTTGTGACTTCTATCAGTGTCCAGCACATGTTAAAGCTTGTAGGAGGAGTTTTCTTTCTGCTCTAGGAGGATGCAGGACCACTGACCTCTGTCTGGACAGCATTGATTGGCCCTGTGCTGACCGCATGCACTCTCCCAAGAAGAAAAAACCTCTCTAGCAATACACACCAAACTGGGCATGTGCAGACTGACTCCACATCATATGTCTTATCAGGAGACAAGAGGAGGACACTGAAAGAAGGGGAGGATCAGAGAAGACAGGATCAAACAGCCTTTTTACACAATGCAGAGGATTAACCCCTTAGGTTCCACACTGAGTATAACAAGCTTGCTTTACTGCATCTGCAGACTGATTGGGCTGTTGTGGGTCTAGTAACACTTTAAATACATATTTTGCATTTTTATACTTTTATTGGATAAGTATAAACTTGTATTATTTCTGTTTTGGGACGGGGAAGATTTTGGAAGAATTTACCGATTCCGGAGAACCAGCGGCCTAGACTCCTTCAAAGGGCAGCGGGAACCCTTGTGGTCATCCCTGGAGAAAACGTCTTCATTTTACAGCAAAATCTGGAGGCAATCCCGTCTCTGGAGGGCAAGATAAAGGTCAGAAGTCAGAAAGGATCCTATCAATGTCTGAGCCGCCGGGCTGTGCGTTCTCCTCCGACATCGCTGGCAGTGCTGCTACTGGCGGGAATTGCCTTGGATCGCTGATCTCCAGGGAAGGCCGTTCTCCTCCACCTGTCATTAAAGTGCATGTAAACCCCAACAAGCAGCTGTTTTAATGCTTCCTTGTGGTCTGTTCCTGTGACTTTAACCCTTTCGTTGTCAGAGCCGTTTTTGAAGGGGTTTTTTGCGCATGTGTTTAACCACTTCCAGTCCGGACACTTCACCCCCTTCCAGTCCGGACACTTTCCCCCCCTTCCAGTCCGGACGCTTTCCCCCCTTCCAGTCCGGACACTTTTACCCCCTTCCAGTCCGGACGCTTCCCCCCCCCTTCCAGTCCGGACACTTTCCCCCCCTTCCAGTCCGGACGCTTTCCCCCCCCCCCCCCTTCCAGTCCAGACACTTTCCCCCCCTTCCAGTCCGGACACTTTCCCCCCCTTCCAGTCCGGACGCTTTCCCTCCTTCCAGTCCGGACACTTTTACCCCCTTCCAGTCCGGACGCTTCCCCCCCCCTTCCAGTCCGGACATTTTCCCCCCCTTCCAGTCCGGACGCTTTCCCCCCCCCCCTTCCAGTCCGGACGCTTCCCCCCCCCCCTTCCAGTCCGGACACTTTCCCCCCCTTCCAGTCCGGACGCTTTCCCCCCCCCCCCTTCCAGTCCAGACACTTTCACCCCCTTCCAGTCCGGACACTTTCCCCCCCTTCCGGTCCGGACACTTTCCCCCCTTCCAGTCCGGACACTTTCTCCCCTTTCAGTCCGGACACTTTCACCCCCCTCCATTCCGGACACTTTCACCCCCTTCCTGTTTGGACACTTTCACCCCCTTCCAGTCTGGACACTTTCACCCCCTTCCTGTCCGGACACTTTCACCCCCCTTCCAGTCCGAACACTTTCACCCCCTTCCAGTCCGGACACTTTCACCCCCTTCCAGTCCGGACACTTTCCCCCCCTTCCGGTCCAGACACTTTCCCCCCCTTCCAGTCCGGACACTTTCACCCCCTTCCAGTCCAGACACTTTCACCCCCTTCCGGTCCAGACAATTTCACCCCCCTTCCGGTCCGGACACTTTCCCCCCCTTCCGGTCCGGACACTTTCCCCCCCTTCCGGTCCGGACACTTTCCCCCCCTTCCGGTCCGGACACTTTCACCCCCTTGCGGTCCGGACCCTTTCACCCCCTTCCGGTCCGAACACTTTCACCCCCTTCCAGTCCGGACACTTTCACCCCCTTCCAGTCCGGACACTTTCCCCCCCCTTCCAGTCCGGACACTTTTCCCCCTTCCAGTCCGGACACTTTCCCCCCCCTTCCAGTCCGGACACTTTCCCCCCCCTTCCAGTCCGGACACTTTCACCCCCTTCCAGTCCGAACACTTTCACCCCCTTCCAGTCCGGACACTTTCACCCCCTTCCAGTCCGGACACTTTCCCCCCCTTCCAGTCCAGACACTTTCCCCCCCCCTTCCAGTCCAGGCCAATTTTCAGCTTTCAGCGCTATCACACTTTGAGTGACAATTGCGCGGTCATGCAACACTGTACCCATATGAATTTTTTAGCATTTTTTTGAGACAGATAAAGCTTTATTTTGGTGGTATTTATTCACCACTGGGATTTTAATTTTTTTTTGCTATGTAAATGAAAAAGTCCAAACATTTTTTAAAAAGTGTTTTTCTTATAAGATTTTGCAAATAAATAATATTTCATCATAAATCTTGGCCAAAATTTATTCCGTTATCTTGTTAGTAAAAAAAAAAATAACCCAAATTGGTTTATAACCAAAAATTATAATTTTCAAATTTTTTTTTTATATTTTTTTTTTTATATTATTGTTTATGTTTTTTTTTTTACATACTGTCACCCTAGCAGTACAGTGTCACCATGGTGACACTGTACTACTTGTGGGGGGTGATGAAGAATGTTTTTTTTTTTTTACACTGATTGCTTTTACACCCATAAAGGCTGTAAAAGCAATCATTTCTCCTTCTCTCTGGCTGCAATTTTGCAGCCATTGGGAAATACTGTGTGAGTTGTGATTGGTCACAGCTTGTCACATGGTACAAGGCTGTTGTGAATAGCCCTGTACCATGTGATCTCTGTGATCTTTCACAGATTTCACACGTAGTAAGCAATGATGTCAGAAGTGACATATTGCTTACTACTCTTCATGTGATCACTGATTGGCCAATCAGTGATCACATGATCGGGACCTCGCACAGAGGTCCTGTACGATCATTGGTGTTCCACTGTGTCCGGAGGACACAGCGGGCACCGGATCGCGGTGCTGCGCGCTCCCAGTGAGTGCGCACAAGCAGCGGGCGGGGAGGCCCTTTATAAACGGCCACCTGCCCCTGCCCTGCCACCGTCCGGCCGATTATATACAATGGCTGGATGGGAGGTGGTTAAAAAAATAATTTTAGGACCAGAGATTACAAAAATCCTCCAAACATGATATATTTTCTGAAAGCAGTCACCTAAGAGAATAAAACGGCGGTAGTTCCAATTTTTTATGTCACGCGATGTTACCGCAAAGGTCTAGGAAATGCAAAATTTCAGTTAAAAAAAACACACTAAAGTGAATTTTAGGGCAAACCAATGGAATAAATTATCCACATTTTTTTGTAATATATAAAAGACGAGGGTGCGCCGAGTAAATAGATACCCAGCATGCCAAACCTTAAATTTGTGTGCGTCTGTGAAATGGCGACAGACTTCAGTACCCTATATTTTCTATAAGCGGTGCTTCAAAAGCCCCTCTAGGTCCCAGAGACCCCCAAAAATGCATGGAGGTCACGGAGGTCTCCAGATAGGCGTGTGCCAAGTTTGGTGTGCCTGGGCCCCGTGGTTTGTATCCAGTGGTGGCCCAAGCCCCAGTACCGCCAGGCAAGCTGTCCGCACTTCACCCATACAAGTCTATGGGTGCTTCGCGGCTGAAAGGGCCGATTTTGAGGGGCCATAACTCAGCTCCCCTTGGGGCCAGCAACCCCAAACTTCGTATGCCTGCTCAGTCGATCTATCCCTACATGTTCAGTGTTACAGAGGAGGTCTGGTGCTAGAATGATTGCTCTCACTCTGGCATGCACGGCGATATATAATGTGTATATCATATTCAATGTTTTCATGCGTAGGTGTTTACATTTGTACGTGTGCATATTTGTGGGGGTGGGGGGTGGGCTCAGATTTTTTTTTGGGAGGGGATGTTATGTGCTTGGGTGTATTTATTTATTTTTTTTGCAAGAAAAACATTTTTTTTTTAACTGTTTTTTTTCATCACATAGACCCCCTTCCGCCGCAGGTTTGGAGGCATTTACATTTGTACGTGTGTATACGTGGGGGTGGGGGGTGGGCTCAGATTTTTTTTGGGAGGGGATGTTATGTGCTTGGGTGTAATTTTTTTTTTTTTGCAAGAAAATTGTTTTTTCTTTAACTTTTTTTTTTCATCACATAGACCCCCTCCCGCCACAGGTTGGGAGGCATTTACATTTGTACGTGTGTATATGTGGGGCTGGGGGGTGGGCTCAGATTTTTTTTTGGGAGGGGATGTTATGTGCTTGGGTGTAATTTTTTTTTTTTGCAAGAAAAACATTTTTTTCTTTAACTGTTTTTTTTTTCATCACATAGACCCCCTCCCGCCGCAGGTTTGGAGGCATTTACATTTGTACGTGTGTATATGTGGGGCTGGGGGGTGGGCTCAGATTTTTTTTTGGGAGGGGATGTTATGTGCTTGGGTGTAATTTTTTTTTTTTTGCAAGAAAATTTTTTTTTTTTTTAAGTGTTTTTTTTTTTTATCACATAGACCCCCTCCCGCCACAGGTTTGGTGGCCCTGTTGGAATGGTGGACTGGCCCATAAATATGGGAGAGTCAGGCAGAGGATTCGGGTGGAAGATGGTTGCTGAGGAGACTTGTCGGTGCCTGGGACGGGTCCCCTAGGTCTAGGGGGGCTGCCCCCCAGGCTGGGCTCGGGATGGCTGGGGAGGATACATTCAGCAGTAAGGCATGGATGGGATCGAGACCTGGAGCAGTAGGGAGCAAGGAGGACATTGTGAGTACAGCAGCACTCTCTGGGATCTACAAGGGGAAGGACAGCCACACGTAGCCAGCTTTCTAAGGACAGCGCTGGACTCAATCCTTCATCCTTGTCCCGGGAGAACTTCCGAGAAGCCAGGAGGACTGGTGGTGCTTGCAAGCTGTGGAGAAGGGAGCAGCTCAACAGGGGGGGAGACGATATCTCTGCATGTAGCTACAAGAGGTAAAGCTGAATTTTGAGGGGCTGCTAGTTCCTCGCCCATAAAGGGGCTGCTACCAATCCGCAACGACTGACGGCTTTCAGGAAAGGAGCAATCCAGGATCTGCCTTTGTACATAGGAGGGAAGTGTCCCCCTTACATTTATTCAAACCAAACTGGGCATCCCGTAATCCCTAGTTCCCTGTCCAAGTTGATTTCCCCTAATAAAACAACAAAAGCCCAACAACAAGCCCATGGACTGGTCATTGTCTTTGGATGCAAGTCTGTGTGAGAAATACCTGATGCCTGGCTGTGCAGAGAGAGACATAGGAATACCCACTACACAGCGGCCCTCATGAGGGTAACGCTACATTAGCAGGGAAAAGGGGGGACTGTCTCCGCAGGAATGAAAGAGAGAGATTACAGCGTCTGTCTGACTTGAATTGTACTTTTACTCCTTCTCCTAATAGATTCTTTAAAATACCTCAGGGCGTTTTGGTAAGTGCTTGGTGAGCGAGGCGTGTCACCTTCAGGTGTGCAGAGAAATTACAAGATAACTCCTCTGGGGGTATATTTTCACTTTACTGGTTGTGCTGCACTGGTCCATGACATGTTCATAAATCATTGAAGCTATAGCTGCATATAGGATGCTGATGGGTGCCAACATGGCAGGAGTATGTACTGCCGGCTTCCCATGAACCTCCTGGCTTTTGACCATTTTAAAGGGGCAGAATGCACCAAACATTGTAAGCAGTGGGTGGGGCCAGTGAAAAGTAGGCATGGCCATACGGGTGTGGTTTGAGGATGCTCTGGCATCCAATTTGATTTTTTTGTCAAGACAAGAGCCCATCCAAGAAGGGGATTTATATGTTTTCTTAGCTACAACGATTAGTACAATTTGTTTATAGGGCGACAACCCAGCAACTCTTCCAGAGAATACGACGGCAAACACCAATCACACCTAAAACACCATTGGCTTCAAATATTTGGAAAACACCATTTGATGCGACATTTCTGCTGAATACTGTGAAACCTGTTCAGTGTACGCCCTGTATACACAGCACACCGGCCTGCTACCCACAAAATATACTGGAAAGACAAACGGATAAACCTCAGCACTCTCCTAGTACAAATCCCCCTCAGCCATAATCAGCAAAGGCCCCCTCCCTCCACACCAACAGAGACCACCTCCCCCCAGACCAACAGAGACCCCCTCCCTTCACACCAACAGAGACCCCCTCCCTCCACACTATCACAGACCCCCTCCCTCCACACTATCACAGACCCTCTCCCTCCACACCAACAGAGACCACCTCCCTCCAGACCAACAGAGACCCCCTCCCTTCACACCAACAGAGACCCCCTCCCTCCACACTATCACAGACCCCCTCCCTCCACACTATCACAGACCCCCTCCCTCCACACTATCACAGACCCTCTCCCTCCACACCAACACAGCCCCCCTCCCTCCACACCAACACAGACCCCCTCCCTCCACACCAACACAGACCCACTCCATCCACACCAACACAGACCCTCTCCATCCACACCAACACAGATTCCCTCCCTCCACACTATCACAGACCCCCTCCCTCCACACCCATACAGACCCCCTCCCTCCAGACCAACACAGACCCCCTCCCTCCACACCAACAGAGACCCCCTCCCTCCACACCAACACAGAACCCCTCCACACCAACAGAGACCCCCTCCCTGCAGACCAACAGAGACCCCCTCTCTCCACACCAACACAGACCCCCTCCCTCCACACCAACAGAGACCCCCTCCCTCCACGCTATCACAGACCCCCTCCCTCCACACCAACACAGACCCCCTCCCTCCACACCAACACAGACCCCCTCCCTCCACACCAACACAGACCCCTCCCTCCACACTTTCACAGACCACCTTCTTCCACACCAACACAGACCCCCTCCCTCCACACCAACACAGACCCCCTCCCTCCACACCAACAGAGACCTCCTCCCTCCTCATCAATATAGATCCCCTTCCTCCACACCAGCACAGACCCACTCTCTCCACACAAACACAGACCCCCTTCCCTCCACACCAACACAGACCCCCTCCCTCCACACCTACACAGACCCCCTCCCTCCACACCAACACAGTCCCCCTCCCTTCACACCAACACAGACCCCCTCCCTTCACACCAGCACAGACCCCCTCCCTTTACAACAGCACAGACCCCCTTCCTCCACACCAGAAATCTTCTCTTCCCATCAGAAGATGCCCCCTCCAGTACAGACCCCCTCCCTCACCACCAGTGTAGACCCCCTCCAGTACAGACCCCTTCCTGCAGTACATATCCTCCCTCTCCAATACAGACCCCCTCCCTAGCCACTAGTACATACTGCCTCTCTCCCCATCAGTACAGATCCCCGCCCAAGTACAGACCTCCTGCCTCCCCACTAGTAAGGACCCCCTTGCTCTCTACCAATACAACTTCCACCTCCAGTACAGCCCCCTCCCCACCAGCATAGACCTCTTCCTTTCCCCACTAACACTTACTACCCCTTCAGTACAGACCTCTTATCTCCCCATCAGTAGATGCCCCCCCCCCCCAGTACAGACCCCCTCCCTCACCACCAGTGCAGACCCTCTCCAGTACAGACCCTCCCTACCCACCAGTACATTGCCATTGCAAGCTGATCAAACGTGGAACCCACTGAAATGTTATTACAATACATTAAAATGGACATTAGATGGTGGTGGCCTGCCATTCAAGGTCCCTCACAAGGACAGAACAGCCCTCTGGAACTTGTATGCTGAATAGCAGGACTCAGCTGGTGAGCAGGGCGGTCAGGGACTACATTTCCCAGGAAGGGTAGCTCGTGGGTGGAGGTGTATAAATATCAAAAGCCCAGGAGAGTAGCGGGGGGAGAGTGCCTGAAGGAGAAGGAGGTGTGCTGACGGCTGAACTGTTGAACTAGGCCACGGAGCCAGGGTTGGAGGAAGAGCAGAAAAGAGCTTACTGACCACCCAGTCTGCCACGTTGCCCAGCAAGCCAATCTGATAGCAGGAGACCAGATGAGATGCCAAGTCTGAGCCGGAGAGTCTGTGGACTGACCCCGTTTGCAGAGAAAGACAGACCACTATGATCTGCTGGATTACTTTGATTGGGTGAGTGAGACCCTTGCACCCAAGTTGGTGTACAAACTGACCGTAGAACATACAGCTGTAGGCCAGGATACAGCAGAGCCAACTGAAACAACCACTTTTCCTTCTTCAATAAAGCAGGATTCCCATTACTGTTTATTTTTCGCCTTTATTTTTTGCTAGAGGGAGCTGTCTTTGCCTAGAGGCATCTATGCCAATTGTTGCCTTTCAAGCCTGTCCATGTCTAGTGTTTTAAAGGGGATCTTGCCCTAATTCGCTACCATCAGGAAGAAAAGTGTTAAATCTCCATTTCTCCTTCGCTATCTCTGTGTTACCATCCCAAGGTACTATATTCAACACCTCAACTCAACTTCATACCAACTGGGCCCCAACAAGTGCGCAGAAGACAATGTAGTGTTCTTAAAGGGACAGTGCTCAATTTCAAATGAGAATTCTCTTTCCTTCACATCTAATCCTTGTCATCTAGTTCTGAGGACCCACACTGTGGTTATTTGTTTCTTGATAGTTGTTCCTGCTCACTGGAGATTCAGCAGTCCCTTCAGATTGGAGGCAGTGGATTATTTCTGAAAGCAAGCCTGCCAACAGTTATTGTTCCTTTATGGTGAATGTTGTTACTTTTGCTCACAATTACCAAGTGTGGTTATAATTGCTGCAATATTTATTTATTTATTTCAGGTACTTATATAGCGCTGTCAATTTACGCAGCACTCTACATATATATTATACATTCACATCAGTCCCTAACCCTCAAGGAGCGTACAATCTAAGGTCCCTAAATCACATTCATACATACACATACTAGGGACAATTTAGAAACCCACACAGGCACAGGGAGAACATGCAAACTCCAGGCAGGATGGGATTATGAAATCTGAAGACTACCAAAGAATTCTGGGGTGCAATGTAGGGCCCGGTGTCAGAAAGTTGGGTCTCCATCAGAGGTCATGGGTGTTCCAGCAGAACAATGACCCAAAGCACACATCAAAAAGCCCCCAGAAATGGTTTCAGACAAAGCACTGGAGAGGACTAAACTGGCCAGCAATGAGTCCAGATCTCCATCCCATAGAGCTCCTGTGGAGAGATCTTAGAACAGCAGTGGGAAGAATGTCCCTTACATTGGAGGTCAGTGGGAAGGATATTCCTTACATTGGGGGGTCAGTGGGAAGAATGCTCCTTACATTGGTGGTCAGTGGGAAGAATGTCCCTTACATTGGAGGTCAGTGGGAAGGATATTCCTTACATTGGGGGGTCAGTGGGAAGAATGCTCCTTACATTGGTGGTCAGTGGGAAGAATGTCCCTTACATTGGGGATCAGTGGGAAGGATATTCCTTACATTGGGGGGTCAGTGGGAAGAATGTCCCTTACATTGGTGGTCAGTGGGAAGAATGTCCCTTACATTGGGGGTCAGTGGGAAGAATGTCCCTTACATTGGGGGGTCAGTGGGAAGAATGCCCCTTACATTGGGGGTCAGTAGGAAGAATGTCCCTTACATTGGTGGTCAGTGGGAAGAATGTCCCTTACATTGGGGGTCAGTGGGAAGAATGTCCCTTACATTGGAGGTCAGTGGGAAGAATGTCCCTTACATTGGGGGTCAGTGGGAAGAATGTCCCTTACATTGGTGATCAGTGGGAAGAATGCTCCTTACATTGGTGATCAGTGGGAAGAATGTCCCTTACATTGAAGGTCAGTGGGAAGAATGTCCCTTACATTGGGGGTCAGTGGGAAGAATGTTCCATACATTGGTGGTCAGTGGGAAGAATGTCCCTTACATTGGAGGTCAGTGGGTAGAATGTCCTTTACATTGGAGGTCAGTGGGAAGAATGTCCCTTACATTGGAGGTCAGTGGGTAGAATGTCCTTTACATTGGTGATCAGTGGGAAGAATGTCCCTTACATTGGGGGTCAGTGGGAAGAATGTTCCATACATTGGTGGTCAGTGGGAAGAATGTCCCTTACATTGGAGGTCAGTGGGTAGAATGTCCTTTACATTGGAGGTCAGTGGGAAGAATGTCCCTTACATTGGTGGTCAGTGGGAAGAATGTCCCTTACATTGGTGATCAGTGGGTAGAATGTCCTTTACATTGGGGGTCAGTGGGAAGAATGTCCCTTACATTGGAGGTCAGTGGGAAGAATGTCCCTTACATTGGTGGTCAGTGGAAGGAATGTCCCTTACATTGGTGATCAGTGGGTAGAATGTCCTTTACATTGGGGGTCAGTGGGAAGAATGTCCCTTACATTGGTGGTCAGTGGGAAGAATGTCCCTTACATTGGTGGTCAGTGGGAAGAATGTCCCTTACATTGGTGATCAGTGGGTAGAATGTCCTTTACATTGGGGGTCAGTGGGAAGAATGTCCCTTACATTGGAGGTCAGTGGGAAGAATGTCCCTTACATTGGTGATCAGTGGGTAGAATGTCCTTTACATTGGGGGTCAGTGGGAAGAATGTCCCTTACATTGGTGGTCAGTGGAAGGAATGTCCCTTACATTGGGGGTCAGTGGGAAGAATGTCCCTTACATTGGAGGTCAGTGGGAAGAATGCTCCTTACATTGGGGGGTCAGTGGGAAGAATGTCCCTTACATTGGTGGTCAGTGGGAAGAATGTCCCTTACATTGGTGATCAGCAGGAAGAATGTCCCTTACATTGGTGATCAGTGGGAAGAATGTTCCTTACATTGGTGGTCAGTAGGAAGAACGTACCTTACGTTGGGGGTCAGTGGGAAGAATGTCCATTACATTGGGAGTCAGGGGGAAGAATGTCCCTTACATTGGTGATCAGTGGGAAGAATGTCCCTTACATTGGTGGTCAATGTAAGGAGACTGCTACTGTAAGGTTATGTTTGATGGTGAGGGGAGTGGTGGAGGGGTGGAGGAGCTGGGTCAGCACAGAGAGTAGACACTCCCAAAAGAGTATAGAACTATGACATGCAAGGAGGAAGGGAGCTGTGCTGGGGAACTCATTACATGCCTGACGAAGGGGTCCTGCGTGATTCATAAACATTGTTTCATCTGTGATGTGATCATACTTCAATAAAGCCTTTCGGACGTATCTTGCAGATTGATGGTGTCTTGGAAATTCGCTTTTAACAAATTTTTCCTTACCGTGAGTACTCGCAGTTGGATGCGCAGAAATCCCCGATAAAACTGTGCGAATCTCGCGGCAGCCGTATCACGCCTTCCACTTACCACAACTGCAGCTAAACTCCACGATTCCAGCACCTCCAACAGGTCTAGCTCTGTTGAGATGTGGGGAAAATGGAGCTCCAGTTACCCAGGAATGATCACACGACACTCTCAGGTTGCTGTTGGAATTCACGTAGAGGCTGGCTCCAATCCCAGCCTCCGGTTTTATTACAAGCACACACACGCCCCCCACATGAGTCAGGTCAATCCCCTCCCACAGAACAATGCATTGGGAGTGTCTATACACAGAATGTACATTCCAATTGGAGCGTAGCCTTTCCTCTTATCTAAACTGGGAGCCAGTTACACCAGTCCTCCCCTCCCCCCATGAGCTCTCTGAGGAGAGCAAACTTCCCCCTTTACACCAGTCCTCCCCTTCCCCCATGAGCTCTCTGAGGAGAGCAAACTTCCCATATCCTATCAGCTCCTAGCAGTATGTCCATTCTCTGTACAAGCATCCCCTAGATTAAACAGTGTCAGTCTGTATCTGAATGGGCCCGATACGATCTTTATTAAAACACATCCATCCAGATACAGTTCAGGTCGGTAATGGCTTGTAAGATATACATGAGCCTACACGCAGAGTTCGCACTGCCTGGCGCCTGGCCATACGAAGTCCCTGTGGTACTATGCTGCTGATGTGTGGATACAGGCCCGCGGCCTACCGCCGGTGGCATTCGCATCGAATGGTGGTATACACGCCGGTCTATAAGCGCAGATCTGCCATCTCATCCATTACCGAGCTGAGTACTGTAACATATACATTGTAAATGTGCATGGCCCAATTGCAGCCTTCAGAGCTTTAATTAAGCCACACGAGAGACATATGAATAACACTCATATATGACACATTTAAAGTTCAACCTGTAATACAAAATTTCCATGACATTGGTGTGCTGGCAAATATCTACACTGTGCTGGGGAACTGACTCGTCAATTATTCCAGGTGAATAAAAAATAGCTAATGGAACCGAAAAACACTGGAATTTTTTTAAATACTTAATTTTTTGGCACTTTTATTTGCAGTTTTTAGAAGTTGGTGACAGGGTCTCTTTAACATAAATGGCTCCCTGTGCAGCACATTTCCATGGCACAGCTCGCCGCCCCTTTAAACCCGTCTGACATTATGTATTCCTGCAAGCCTGTTATGCAGAATAATTTTGTAAATTTCCCGTTGTGCTGTGAAATTCATTAATTTGCGCGTGTTTATACCGTTAAACGCCAATAAAAGCAGATTACGGCGTACCTGTCCTTTTAAATAGAAATTTAATGTTTCTGCTCAGCAACTCAGCGGAAAGCCGTGCGTCGTCCAATCAGCCGCCCTCTAGATTTGGAAGGAGCAGATTATTTTCAATTTGCGTCGTCACGTGACCAATCCAGATAGACGGAGTACCAGAATTTCTCCTGAATTACCGAGATAGCCGCGGCTGGTGTGTGCGTCCCCTCGCTCTCCATTATGCCTTCAGCTAGGCAAATTAACAGCTGTGCCGCCGCGATCCGTCAGATAAAAAGTAGGTCTGGACCCTCAACCTCGCTCCCTCGCTCTCGCTAAATTGCCTTATTGTAAGAGCGAATATAATGAGGCGGAATGTGATCTAATCATAAAAAGCGTAATTTGCTCTCCTTACCTCTGCGGAAGGTCTGCTGCACCACCTTGATTAAATGATTTTGTTTTATTGAAGTTTGAATTATTTGCTTCTTTATCAGGATTTGTCTTGTAAGATTAATGCAAATATTCCGCGTATATGAAAAGGGCGTTTCTTTTTTGTTTCTTTTCACGCCTTTTAGAATTAAAACAAAATTTATTTTTTTTATATAGAGTCACGGCCAAAAATCTTGTCCCCCCACTCCCCCCCCCCCTCCATTTCTGTCAGAGAGCGCACCACTTTGCCCAGAAAATTGTTGCGATAACAAATGTTTCAGCATTCTCATGTTTATTTCTTGGGTTTGTATTGGTATGACACAAAAAAAGTGGAGAAACAAAAAGCATAATCTGCTGCATTCCACCCAACACCCCCCCCCCCCCCAAAATGGACTGGGCAAAATTATTGACACCCTCAATGTAATATTTGGTAGCGCACCCCTTGGAAAAAAATACCTGAACTCAATGGCTTCCTGGAACCATTGATGAGTTTCTTCCACCTCTCTACTGGAATTTTGGAGCGTTCTTCTTTTGACAATTGCTCCAGGTCCCTCAGATTGGAGGCATTCTTCCCACTGACCACCAATGTAAGGGACATTCTTCCCACTGACCCCCAATGTAAGGGACATTCTTCCCACTGACCTCCAATGTAAGGGACATTCTTCCCACTGATCCTCAATGTAAGGGACATTCTTCCCACTGACCCCCAATGTAAGGGACATTCTTCCCACTGACCCCCAATGTAAGGGACATTCTTCCCACTGATCCCCAATGTAAGGGACATTCTTCCCACTGACCACCAATGTAAGGGACATTCTTCCCACTGACCTCCAATGTAAGGGGCATCCTTCCCACTGACCCCCAATGTAAGAGACATTCTTCCCACTGACCCCCAATGTAAGAGGCATTCTTCCCACTGACCCCCAATGTAAGGGACATTCTTCCCACTGACCCCCAATGTAAGGAACATCCTTCCCACTGACCACCAATGTAAGGGACATTCTTCCCACTGACCCCCAATGTAAGGGACATTCTTCCCACTGACCACCAATGTAAGGAGCATTCTTCCCACTGACCCCCAATGTAAGGAATATCCTTCCCACTGACCTCCAATGTAAGGGACATTCTTCCCACTGACCACCAATGTAAGGGACATTCTTCCCACTGACCCCCAATGTAAGGAATATCCTTCCCACTGATCCCCAATGTAAGGGACATTCTTCCCACTGACCACCAATGTAAGGGACATTCTTCCCACTGACCCCCAATGTAAGGAATATCCTTCCCACTGACCCCCAATGTAAGGAATATCCTTCCCACTGACCCCCAATGTAAGGGACATTCTTCCCACTGACCACCAATGTAAGGGACATTCTTCCCACTGACCCCCAATGTAAGGAATATCCTTCCCACTGACCTCCAATGTAAGGGACATTCTTCCCACTGCTGTTCTGAGATCTCTCCACAGGAGCTCTATGGGATGGAGATCTGGACTCATTGCTGGCCAGTTTAGTCCTCTCCAGTGCTTTGTCTGAAACCATTTCTGGGGGCTTTTTGATGTGTGCTTTGGGTCATTGTTCTGCTGGAACACCCATGACCTCTGATGGAGACCCAACTTTCTGACACCGGGCCCTACATTGCACCCCAGAATTCTTTGGTAGTCTTCAGATTTCATAATGCCATTCACACGGTCAAGAAATCCAGTGGCTGAAGCAGCAACCCCAAAACATCATGGACCCCCCCACCTTGTGTGACTGTAGGGACTGGATTCTTTTCTGTAAAGGCCTCATTGCCTTTTCTGAAAACAGTAGAATGATGGGCTTTACCAAAAAACTTTGTTTTGTGTTATTCTCCCAAAAGGATTTTGGCGTCCTTAGGTAAGTTTTGGCAAACTCCAATCTGGCTTTTTTCTTTTTCTGTGTCAGCCGTCAGGTCCTCCTGGGTCTCCTACCATCGCATCCCTTTTCATTGAGATGGAGACGTATAGTGCGAGCTGACACAGTTGTACCCGGTGCCTGAAGGTCAGCTGAGATTTCTCTGGAAGTTAATCGAGGTTCTTTAGCCATCATTCCAACAATCCTTCATTGCAATCTTTGATCAATTTTTCTCTTTCGTCCACGTCCAGGGAGACTAGCTACAGTGCCATGGGCTGTAAATGTCTTGACAATGTTGCGCACAGTGGACACAGGAACATTAAGATCTCTGGAAATGGATTTGTAACCTTGAGACTGTCCATGCTTATCCACAATTTTTGTTCTTCAATCCTCAGACAATTCTTTGCTGCTCTTTCTCTCCTCCATGCTCCATGTGGCACACAGAGACACACAACAGAAAGGTGGAGGCCATTTTTCACCATTGTAACTGGTTGCCGGTGTGATTTTGCCTGGTCATTGATACAGGTGAGTTTAATGACAAATTACAGGAACATCACAAACATGGAATGCAATTACCGTATTTGCCGGCGTATAAGACGACTTTTTACCCCTTGAAAATCTTCTCAAAAGTCGGGGGTCGTCTTATACGCCGGTATACGGCATACTGACACTTTTTAGGGGGGCGGCGCGTTGCCGCCGCCGCCCCCCCCCCCTTCCCCCAATGGAAGGGACACTAAGTACAGGGGTGGGCAGCGGCTGTTTCTTACCTGGTTCCCACGACGATCCGGTCCAGGAAGCGCGGCTGCGCCTTCAGTTCGGCCACTGGATGTTCGTGCGGCTGCTCGGCTCCGCCTCCTCACCAGTGATTGGCCGCCAGAACTGTAGCTCAGGAAAGGCACACAGGGTGCCAATCACCGGCGAGGGGGTGGAGCCGAGCGGCCCCGCGAAAATCGAGTGCAGGACCAGCAGGTAAGTGGTCAGTGTAGAGGTGCTGCTGCAACCACATATGCTGGCTGCAGCAGCACCATACGAGAACAGGGTCAGCAAGTGTCAGTGGGAGGAATAGTGCCCCATCATTGGTGTCACTGATACCAATGATGGAGCACTATTCCTCCCACTGATACCAATGATGGGGCACTATTCCTCCCACTGACACCAACGATGGGGCACTATTCCTCCCACTGACACCAACGATGGGGCACTATTCCTCCCACTGATACCAATGATGGGGCACTATTCCTCCCACTGATACCAATGATGGGGCACTATTCCTCCCACTGATACCAATGATGGGGCACTATTCCTGCCACTGATACCAATGATGGGGCACTATTCCTGCCACTGATACCAATGATGCCACTGGTGTGCATTGGAAGAGGGGTAGTCTTATACGGCGAGTATAGCTCAAACACTAAATTTTAGCAGGAAAAGTAGGGGGGTCGTCTTATACGCCCAGTCGTCTTATACGCCGGCAAATACGGTACTTCTTACAATTTTGAGAAGGTGCCAATAATTTTGTCCAGTCCATTTTTGGGGTTTTGCTTGGAATGTGTCATATTTGGCTTTTTGTTTCTCCACTTTTTCATGTCATACGGATACAAACAAAAGAAATAAACATGAGAATGCTGAAACATTTGTAATTGCAACAATTTTCTGGGTGAAGTGGTGCATTGTCTGACAAAAATGCAGGGGTGCAATATTTTCGGCCATGACTGTGTACAGTGTATATATATATATATATATATATATATATATAAAATCACCTGTGTGTTTATATTGTACTGTATAATCCAATCAATATTTGGTGTGATCACCCCTATGCCTTCTTCAAGGTAGATTTGCACACAGTGAAGGAAGTCGGCAGGTAGGTTGTTCGATGTACATCTTGGAGAACTATGACCAGATCTTCTGTGGATGTCAGCTGCCTCCAGTCCTTCTGTCTCTTCATTGCATCCCAGACAGACTTCAGGATGGTGAGATCAGGACTCTGTGGGGGTTAAACCATCACTTCCAGGACTCCGTAGTCTCCTATACACTGAAGATGGTTCTTAATGACATTGGCTGTTTGTTTGGGTTGGTTGTCCTGCTGTAGAATAAATTTGGGGCCAGTCACACGCCTCCCTGATAGTAAAGCATGATGGAGAAGTATCTGCCTGTATCTCTCAGCATTGAGGATACCATTGATCCTGATCAAATCTCCAACTCCATTGGCAGATATGCAGCCCCAAACTTGAAAGGAACCTCCGCCATACTTCACAGTTGCCTGCAGACACTCATTATTCTTCCGCTCTACAGCCCTTCCCCTGACAAACTGCCTCCTGCTACAGCCAAATATTTCACATTTTGACTCATCAGTCCAGACCACTGCTACCATTTTTCAGCACCCCAGTTCCTGTTTTTCTGCATAGTTGAGTCACTTAGCCTTGTTTCCACAAATTGGCCGCAATTCTTCCATGAAGACCTCTTCTGGTCAGACTTCTCCGGACAGTAGATGGGTGTACCTGGGTCCCATTGGTTTCTGCCAGTTCTGTGCTAATGGCATTGCTGGACATCTTCTGACGTGGAAAGGAAGTAAGCATGATGTGTCTTTCATCTGCTGCATTACGTTTCCTTGGCTGACCACTGCTTCTACGCTCTTCAATGTTACCAGACAACTACTCCTACGCTCCTCAATGTTACTTGACCACTGTGTCTACACTCCTCAACATTGCTCAGCCACTACAGGTATGCTCCTCAATGTTACCCGACCGCTGCGTCTACGCTCCTCAATGTTACCCGACCACTGTGTCTACACTCCTCAACATTGCTCGACCACTACAGGTATGCTCCTCAATGTTACCCGACCACTGCGCCTACGCTCCTCAATGTTACTTGACCACTGTGTCTACACTCCTCAACATTGCTCAGCCACTGCATCTACACTTCTCAACGTTACCCGACGACTGCGCCTACGCTCCTCAATGTTACCCGACCACTGTGTCTACACTCCTCAACATTGCTCAGCCACTGCATCTACGCTTCTCAACGTTACCCGACGACTGCGCCTACGCTCCTCAATGTTACCCGACCACTGTGTCTACACTCCTCAACATTGCTCAGCCACTGCACCTACGCTCCTCAATGTTACCCGACCACTGTGTCTACACTCCTCAACATTGCTCGACCACTACAGGTATGCACCTCAATGTTACCCGACCACTGCACCTAAGCTCCTCAACATTACCCAACCACTGCATCTACGCTCCTCAACATTACCCAACCACTGCATCTACGCTCCTCAACATTACCCGTCCACTGCACTTACGCTCCTCAGTGTTACTTAACCACTGTCTACACTTCTCAACATTGCTCAACCACTGCATCTACGCTCCTCAACATTACCCAACCACTGCGCCTACGCTCCTCAATATTACCCGACCACTGCTCTTACGCTCCTCAGTGTTACTCAATCACTGTTTCTATGCTCCGCAACATTGCCCAACCAATGCATCTACGATCCTCAACGTTATCCGACCACTGTGCCTACGCTCCTCAACATTGCCCAAACACTGCGTCTGCACTCAGCGATACCTGTTTCTTTGTGCTTCTTCAAAAGAGCTTGAACGAAACACCTTGAAACCTCAGTCTGTTTTGAAATCTTTACCTGGATGAGACCTTGCTGATGCAGTATAACTACCTTCTGTCTTGTTGCTGTGCTCAGTCTTGCCATGGTGTATAACCTGTGATACGAGACTGTCTGATTTTTCTCTGCTGCTTACAGGTCTTGCCCTGCCCCCAGCCTGCGACGGGACAGTGAGAGGAGAAGCAGTAGACTTAATGGCACCTCCATGCTTCTGTATGTGTTGGGACAGCACTCGATTTTGCCCATGTTTCTGGCATACACAGTGTGGAATGGGTTTCGTTTGGCTGATGGTACTGCCCACTGAACACATTTGGGGGATATCAATGCTTCATTATCGCAGTTGCGGCATGTGTACACCCCCATCTGCTGCCTTTGCAGCTTAAGGGTGAGTGAATGGGGGGCTGTAAAGAAACAAGCTAACCACATGCTTTTACTGCCCCCAATTGCAAGTGTAAACCTAGCCTGGGGCAATCTTACCTAAACTTGAATATGCAGTATAACTTTCTCCCGGGTAAAAGTTTTTTTTTTTTTTTTTTAACTCTGGGACTGGATGAGGAGGTCAGTGGCCTCTCTGCTCCTATACACTGTTCCTAGAATCTAGAATGTAACGATAATGATGAAGTTGGATATTTGACTCCATGGAGAACTCCAATTATGGGCGGCAATAAAGTTCTTAATTACACCGACACAAACAAGAGGACTGGTCAAATCTGGTTCACCTGCTGCTTTTTTATGACTTCATTCTGTAGACACTGCATATATATATATATATATACACACACACACTTCTCAAAAAAATTACAGGAAGACTTAAAAACACATCAGACCTCAATCGGGAAAAGTCTGCTGGATATCAACCTGCAGAGGACTGAATTCAAAGACACCCTGAAAATCAAATTGAAAAAATGATGTTGCAGGCGAGTCCATTTCATTGCAATAGAAATGTCATTGCAGCAACTCAAAATGGTCCTCAGTAGTCTGTATGGCCCCCACGTGCTTTTATGCATATCTGAGACTGTCGGGGCATGCTCCTAATGAGACCACGGATGGTGTCCTGGGGGATTTCCTCCCAGATCTGGACCAGGGCATCACTGAGCTCCTGGACAGTCTGAGCTGCAACTTGGCGGCGTCGGATTGGACCAAAACATGACATCCCAGAGGGGTTCTATTGGATTTAGGTCAGGCGATTGTGGGGGCCATTCATTGGTATCAATTCCTTCATCCTCCAGGAACTGCCTGCATACTCTCACCACATGAGGCCGGGCATTGTCTGCACCAGGAGGAACCCAGGACCCACTGCACCAGCGTAGGGTCTGACAATGGGTCCAAGGATTTCATCCCCATACCTAATGGCAGTCAGGGTGCCATTGTCTAGCCTGTAGAGGTCTGTGTGTCCCCCCATGGATATGCCTCCCCAGACCATCACTGACCCACCACCAAAACGGTCATGCTGAATGATGTTACAGGTAGCAGAACGTTCTCCACGGCTTCTCCAGACCTTTTCACGTCTGTCACATGTGCTCAGAGTGAACCTGCTCTCATCTGTGAAAAGCACCACCTGTCAAGCTCACCTAAAGTAACTTCCTGTCTCCTGGAATCTCCTCCATGCTCTTGAGACTGTGCAAACCTTCTGGCAATGGCAGGTATTGATGTGCCATCCAGGAGGAGGTGGACTGCCTGTGTAACCTCTGTAGGGTGCAGGTATGGCCTCATGCTACCAGTAGTGACACTGACCCTAGCCAAATTCAAAACTAGTGAAAAGCAGTCAGAAAAGATGAGTAGGGAAAGAAATGTCAATGGCCTCCACCTGTAAAACCATTCCTGTTTTGGGGGTCGTCTCATTGTTGCCCATCTAGTGCACATGTTGTTAATTTCATTACCACCAAAGCAGCTGAAACTGATTAACAACCCCCTCTGCTACTTACCTGACCAGATCAATATCCCAGGAGTTTCAGTGACTTGATGCTAGACTTTGATTAAAAAGTGTTCCTTTATATATATTTTTCGAGCAGTGTGTACATATATATACAGTCATGGCCGAAATTGTTGGCACCCTTGATATTTCTCCAGGAAATCATGTATTTCTCACGAAACGTATTGCATTAACACATGTTTTGCTATACACATGTTTATTCCCTTTGTGTGTATTGGGACAAAACAAAAAAAGGGAGGAAAGAAAGCAAATTCGACATAATGTCACACAAACCTCCAAAAATGGGCTGGACAAAAGTATTGGCACCCTTTCACAACTGCGGATAAATAAGAATGTTACAAGCATGTGATGCTCCTGTAAACTCACCTGGGGCAAGTAACAGGTGTGGGCAATATAGAAATCACACCTGAAAGCAGATAAAAAGGAGAGACGTTCACTTAACCTTTGCATTGTGTGTCTGTCTGTGCCACACTAAGCATGGACAACAGAAAGAGGAGACGAGAACTGTCTGAGGACCTGAGAACCAAAATTGTGGCAAAATATCAACAATCTCAAGGTTACAAGTCCATCTCCAGAGAACTAGATTTGCCTTTGTCCACAGTGCGCAACATTATCAAGAAGTTTGCAACCCATGGCACTGTAGCTAATCTCCCTGGTCGTGGACGGATGAGGAAAATTGATGAAAGATTGCAACGCAGAATAGTCCGGATGGTGGATAAGCAGCCCCAAACATGTTCCAAAGACATTCAAGCTGTCCTGCAGGCTCAGGGAGCATCAGTGTCAGCGCGAACTATCCGTCGACATTTAAATGAAATGAAACGCTATGGCAGGAGACCCAGGAGGACCCCACTGCTGACACAGAGACATAAAAAAGCAAGACTACAGTTTGCCAAAATGTACTTGAGTAAGCCAAAAGCCTTCTGGGAAAACGTCTTGTGGACAGATGAGACCAAGATAGAGCTTTTCGGTAAAGCACATCATTCTACTGTTTACCGAAAACGGAATGAGGCCTACAAAGAACAAAACACAGTACCTACGGTAAAATATGGTGGAGGTTCAATGATGTTTTGGGGTTGTTTTGCTGCCTCTGGCACTGGGTGCCTTGACTGTGTGCAAGGCATCATGAAATCTGAGGATTACCAAAGGATTTTGGGTCGCACTGTAGGGCCCAGTGTCAGAAAGCTGGGTTTGCGTCCAAGATCCTGGGTCTTCCAGCAGGACAATGACCCCAAACATACGTCAAAAAGCACTCAGAAATGGATGGCAAAGAAGCGCTGGAGAGTTCTGAAGTGGCCAGCAATGAGCCCAGATCTAAATCCCATTGAACACCTGTGGAGAGATCTTAAAATTGCTGTTGGGAAAAGGTGTCCTTCCAATAAGAGAGACCTGGAGCTGTTTGCAAAGGAAGAGTGGTCCAAAATTCCGGGTGAGAGGTGTCAGAAGCTTATTGATGGTTATAGGAAGCGACTGATTTCAGTTATGTTTTCCAAAGGGTGTGCAACCAAATATTAAGTTAAGGGTGCCAATACTTTTGTCCAGCCCATTTTTGGGGTTTTGTGTGACATTATGTCATATTTGCTTTTCTGCCTCTGTTTTATATTTGTTCCAATACATACAAAGGGAATAAACATGTGTATAGCAAAACATGTGTTAATGCAATACCTTTTTTGTGTGAAATACTTGATTTTCAGGAAAAATATCAAGGGTGCCAACAATTTCGGCCATGACTGTATATATGTATTATACAGGATTTATATAGCGCCAACAGGTTGCGCAGCGCTTTACAAAATGAAGGTGTTATGATCCGCCAGGTGGTGCCTCAGGCTGCCAACTGACAGACCTACTCAGAGCGTGGGGTCTAAGCCCGGGCTGTGCTTTCACCAGAGCCCCTGATGGTGGGGATGGACTTGAAACAGTCCCGGGCCAGGTCACGACCTCCGAGCAGGCCCGCCAGTGGCTGAGGAGACCCTTGGGGACAGGTACCGGGAGAGCCAGATATGAAGAGGATGGCGGCCCCAGCAGGGTAGTAACGGATCGTGGGCCTGTGAGGGTAAGCGGGGTACAGAATCGGTAGGCGAGAGTAGTCGGGTCACACGCAGGGTCAGCAGGGAAGTCAATCCGTAGAATGGTCAGGGCAATCCGGGTCAAACGCAGGAGCAGGCAGAATAGTCAGGACAATCCGGGTAAAATGCAGGAGCAGGCAGAGTAGTCAGGACAATCCGGGTCAAACGCAGGAGCAGGCAGAATAGTCAGGGTCAATCAGGGTCACAAGATAGGTGCAGGAACTCAGGATCACAGGAAGACCTTGCGGCAATCTGTGACAGTGCAGGGCATCTTTAAATAGTGCGCCCTGCACTGTCATTGGCCGGCTAGGACGCGCCCCCGGCTGTCATTGGACGCCTGAGGCGCGCCCGCGGCTCCTACTGCGCATGCGCGGCGTCCTGTCAGCCGCGGCTCGCCGGGACCTAGTGCCTGTATCCTGCCACTGCGCATGCGCGAGGGACGGAGCCGCGATCGCGGACCATAGAGCCGTGGTCCCTGACAGAAGGTAGACATTACAGTTACAATACAATTTGGTACAAGAGGAAACAGAGAGCCCGGCTTATTAGAGCTTACAATCTAGTAGGAAGGGTTGAGTGATACAGAAGGTAATGGCTGGGGGGGGTGAGCTGATGGGAGAAATAAAACAGGACAGGCTTCTTTAAATAGAAAGGTTTTTAGGGATCGTCTAAAGGTGGATAGATTAGGAGATAGCCAGACAGATTGGGGTAGGGAGTTCCATAGGATGGGAGAATTTCTGGAGCAGTCCTGGAGGCGAGCATGGGAGGAGGTGACACAGGAACTAGAGAGCAGAAGGTCTTGGGAGGATCGAAGAGAGAGGTTTGGTTGATATTTTGAGACCAGGTTAGTGATGTAGCTGGGGGCAGAGTTGTGGATGGCTTTGTAAGTTGTTAGTATTTTGACTTTTATTTGTTGGGCGAGTGGAAACCAGTGGAGGGATTGGAAGTGAGGGGTGGAGGACACTGAGTGGAGGTCAGTGGAGGGATTGGCAGAGAGGGGTGGAGGACACTGAGTGGAGGTCAGTGGAGGGATTGGCAGAGAAGGGTGGAGGACACTGAGTGGAGGTCAGTGGAGGGATTGGCAGAGGGGGGTGGAGGACACTGAGTGGAGGCCAGTGGAGGGATTGGCAGAGAAGGGTGGAGGACACTGAGTGGAGGTCAGTGGAGGGATTGGCAGAGGGGGGTGGAGGACACTGAGCGGAAACCAGTGGAGGGATTGGCAGAGAGGGGTGGAGGACACTGAGCGGAAGCCAGTGGAGGGATTGGAAGAGAGGGGTAGCAGACACTGAATGGTTGATAAGGTGGAGGAGCCTGGCAGCAGTATTCATGATGGACTGGAGGGGGTGGCCTATGTAAAGGTAAGCCAATGAGGAGGGAGTTGCAGTAGTCGAGGCAAGAGATGACCAGGGAGTAAATTAGGAGCTTTGTAGTATCATTGGTTAAAAAGGGGTGTATTCTGAAGATGTTGCGGAGATTGAGGTGGCATGATTTGGACAGGGATTGGATGTGGGCCTGAAAGGATAGTTCAGAATCCAGGGTTGTGCTATTGATCCTGACCGAGAAATCAGGGGCAGAGGCACGTGGGGGAGGAAATATTATGAGCTCAGTTTTGGATAGATTGAATTTTAGGAAGTGGTGTGACATCCAGTCTGATATGTCTGTTAGTAAATCGGTGATACGTGAGAAAACTGATGTGTGAGCTGAGGAGTAGAGAGATAGATTTGTGTGTCATCAGCATAGAAATGGTATTGGAAACCATGGGAAGCTATCAGCTGACCCAAAGAAGAAGTGTAGATCGAGAATAGGGGAGGTCCAAGGACAGAACCCTGGGGGACCCCGATGGTAAGGGGAATAGGAGAGGAGGAAGTAGAGTTGTAAGTGATACTGAAGGTGCGGTGAGATAGGTAAAATTTAAACCAACGGAGAGTCCAGTCACGGAGACCAAGTAAATAGAGTTTTTTGAGGAGGAGGGGGTGGTCAACTGTGTCAGAGGCAGCGGAGAGGTCCAAGAGTAAGAGTACGGAATAGTGACTGCTGGTTTTAGCTCTTATTAAGTCGTTTGTGAGTTTTAGGAGAGGAGTTTCTGTGGAGTGTTGTCAGCGAAATCCAGACTGAAGGGGATCGAGAAGGTTATTCTCAATGAGGTGGTTATAGACTAGACGTTCAAGGAGTCTGAAGGCAAAAGCGAATAAGGAGATGGGTCTTAGATTGCTAAGATTGGTGGGGTCCAGTGAGGCCTTTTTAAGTATGGGGGTGACTAGCATACGTTTTAGAGAGTTGGGGAAGATGCCAGTAGAAAGGGAGAGATTGACAAAATGAGCTAAAGATTGATGGATAGAGCAATATGGCGACCGTAGTATTTGCGTGGGAACAGGGTCCAGGGGGTAGGTGGTTACATGGGCTTTAGAAAAAAGTTTTTCAACCTCCTCTATAGTAGCTGGGTTAAACAAAGGAAGTATAGATTGTGCAGGTGGACAAGGATTGTAGGGTGAGGGAGATATCTGTACAGTGGAGATCCCATCACGAATTGTATCAATCGTATTTTTGAAGTGATTAGCAATCTCCTGGGCAGTGAGTGAGTTAGTGGGTGGAGGTAAAGGACGAAGTAGAGAGTTAAAGGTAGAAAAGAGTTGACGGGATTGAGTGAGAGGGTGTTAATGAGAGTGATAAAATAGGTCTGTGTGGAGACAGGAGTTGTATTTTTAAAGGGCAGATTTATATTGGTAAAAGTCTTGCTGGGCCTTAATCTTACACCATAAACGCTCAAGAGCGCGGCTATGCTTTTTGAGGAATCTGGTATTGTCTGTTTGCCAGGGCTGTAGTGGCTGGGGCCTAATTCTGTGTGTAGTGAGGAGGGCCAATGTGTCCAGGGTGAACTGTTGTAGACAGAAGTGGCCAGGTTGGGGCAGGACAGGGCTGAGATTTTGTCATAGAGACAATCATTTGCGGAAAATAAGGAGACAAGGGTTAAGATAGCAAAAGGTTTCCACAGGGTAACTGTTTGGTAGTTGGAAGACAAGGAGGAGGAAGCCAAGGAGAGAGTGAAGCTAATAAGGGAGCGATCAGAGAGAGGAAAAGGAGAGTTGGTGAAGTTGCAAGTAGTGCATAGGTAGGAGAATACAGGGTCGAGGCATTTGCCATTGGAGTGAGTAGAAGCATGTGTCCATTGTTTTAGGTCAAAAGAAGTGGTTAGACTCAGAAATGTAGAAGTAGCAGGAGTGTTAAGATTATCAGGGACGTTGAAGTCACCGAGAATGATTGTGGGAATTTCAGAAGAGAGAAAGTTAGGCAGCCAAGCAGAGATGTCATCAAGGAAGCTTGATACCGGTCCAGGAGGCCGATAGATCACAGCAATTCTTAAAGAAACTGGAGAGAATAGACGAATACAGTGAACTTCAAATGAGGAGAGGGACAGAGAGAAGGACCTGAAAAGTGCTTTGAGGGGATAGGAGGATTCCAACTCCACCTCCTTTCCATCCACTAGACCCAGGAGAGTGAGTGCAGAGGAGACCACCATGGAAGAGGACAGCAGGAGAGGGAAAGTCAGATTCACAAAGCAAGGATTCCATAATCTTACGTAGGTTAAAGGAGTTTGTGATAAATAAGTCGTGGACAGAGGTGAGTTGTTACAGACAGAGCGGGCATTCCAACATGCACAGGAAAAGGGAAGGCTGCTAGAGGATAGGGGGGTGCCAGTGTGTTGGTCAAAGGAAAAAGATGGCGGCCCAGGATTTGGGTAAATATCTCCAGATGTTAGGAGAAGCAGAACGGCAAGAGAGGTAATATGGGAGTATGACTTACTGTATATGGAGGGACAGGTCCCAGTGTCCTGGAGGTTTTATTAGTATGTGGGTTCAGAATTAACAGGAGTTGATGAGTACAGTAATAAGGTGTGAGCAGGGGCGGACTGACAACTCATGGGGCCCCCGGGCAATAGGGGATCATGGGGCCCCTGTGTCCTTGCCCAAACTCAAAAAAGCCTATGAAAAAGGTACCAGGGGCATCTCATGGGGCCCCCTACTGACCCCAGTTTCCAAATGGTCAGTCCGCCCCTGGGTGTGAGTGAGGGTGATATATATAAGCTGTGGGGTGGAGAAGAGGGGTGAAAGAGAGAAAGTTTGAAGAGAGAGGATACAGCTGTGAGAAGAAGGAGTAGGGAGTGCATGTTACAGCGTGGTGAGATGAAGAAGCAGACTGGGTAAAAGCTGAAAGAGTTGGATGGAGAAACAGGTCACCTGTAGTCTGTTTAGTATTTGAAGTTATCTGCAGTGCTTTCTCACTTTGTGCTTTCGCTGAAGTGCAGAGCTGAAGTGCAATGCTCAATACTTAATCCAAGATGAATACTTTATCTAAGATGATCATTGCCAATGCTGCTCCTGGCTTTGCCTTCCCTAAGGAAGGCCTACATATATACTGAGTTGGGTGGGGGAATTGCCAATGAATCAATTAGGAATGCAAAGCAGGGACACATGGCTAGCAGGGCAAACTTCTCACACCAAAGGAGGACTACAAGAGACAACAAGAGAGCAGGAGGGCAGAGTTTTAAAGATTAGGATCAGCTCATAAATTTGGATTAGACAATAAGAGCAAAAAAAACACCACAGTATTATGGTCCAGAGTCAAAGATTTTGGAAGAATTACCAATATGAACACTGATAGTTATGAATCCACTTCAGTTAGAGGTGGATTTTAAAAGCAGTATAGATTACCATATAGCAGTGCGGGGTGAATTAGCATTCATACATGGCATGGGCGATAGTACAGATGGATATTGCTCACAGACATTTACCTGTGATGGGATAGAGAAGAGTTATTCAGATGATGCCGAGACGAGGTGCAATGCTCAATACGTAATCCAAGATCAATATTTTATCCAAGATGATAGTTGCCAATGCTACCCCTGGCTGTGCTTCCCCTGGCTGATAGATATATATATATATATATATATATATACACCTTCAAAGACAGACAGTTATCAGGTTTATTTATTTGGCAGTTTTAGATCTGGAGATGGAGTTTGCGGTCTCATCTACAGGTATAATAATAGTACAATGACTCTAGCCTTGTGTGATTGGTCATCATCATCCTGGTACTTCCCAACCCAATGCAGCAGATTATTCCCACTTCCACTTCTTTTTCTGGCTGGAGACGTCACACCAGTGGTAGTTGCAACCCCTAATATAACCAAAGGGGGGCGCACATAGTTTTCTGTGACTGTAATGTTGCAGGAAGCAGTCAGAGGCTTTAGACTGTAAGGGGGCTCTGACGTGATGGTGACACCTAATGTGATGGTGACATCTAATGTGATAGGGGACCTCTAATGTGATGGTGACCTCTGATGTGACGGGGGACCTCTAATGTGATGCTGACCACTGATGTGATGATGACCACTGATGTGATGGTAACCTCTGATGTAATCGGGGACTTCTGAGGTGATGGTGACCTCTGATGTAATGGGGAACCTCTGATGTGATAGAGGATCTCTGATGTGGTGAGGGGACCTCTAATGTAAAGGGGGCTTTGGTGTGATAGGGGACCTCTGATGTAATGGTGGACCTCTGATGTAATGGGGGACCTCTGATGTGATGAAGGGACCTCTGATGTAATGGGGGACCTCTGATGTGATGAAGGGACCTCTGATGCGATGGTGGAACCTCTGATGTGATGGTGGAACCTCTGATGTGATGGAGGATCTCTGATGTGATGAGGGGACCTCTGATGTAAAGGGGGCTCTGATGTAATGGGGGACTTCTAATGTAAAGGGGACTCTGATGTAATGGGGGGTCTCTGATGTGAAGGGGGACCTCTGATGTGACAGGTGTACCCCTGATGTGATGGCGGAACCTCTGATGTGATGGGGGGGGGGGATCTCTGATGTGACAGGGGACCTCTGATATGATGAGGGGACCTCTGATGTAAAGGGGGATCAGATGTACTGGGGGACCTCTGATGTGATGAGAAGACCTCTGATGTAAAGGGGGGCTCTGATATGTAAGGGGACTTCTGATGTGAAGATCATTTCATCAGGGTGGTTGTGTACATCATCACAAGCTCAGGTTTCCAATTGATAAATTACATTTAATTTATTTTTACATTTTAGCCCAGGTTCCTCTACTGTAGATTTTGGATATTTTTAAAGGGTGCTGCGACCAAGAAAATGTTGAGAAACTCTGATCTAGAAGTTATTAAATCGCGTTAGTGTTTTACCCAAGAAAAAGGCAGTAAAAAAGGGAGAGAAGGGGTTTCATCTAAGCAGTATCTGCAGCAATTTCAAATCTTTGCTGAAGAATGTGGGGTTAGTGGTGGCTTCTCCCTTTCCCCCCCACAAATGGTAGCTCCCATCTATTGCTAAGCTGATAACCAATGTGGGGCAGCAGTTTAGTTGCTCCAGGACCAGAGCCCTACAACATTGTCCATTGTGATGTTTGAGGAATTCACTCTATGGTGGTAGCAGAGCCTCTCCAGTGAGTTCACCCCAGCCAGGAAGTATGTATCAGGACTTGATGGCCACCTTTTATTTACAACCAAAGCAAAAGTTCCTCAAGACAAAAGGTTGCCCATTAAAGGACTTCCAATACCACCTCCAAACACAACGGAAAGTTTAGTCATGCAGGGCAGTACCAGGGGCGGACTGATAACTCATGGGGCCCTCGGGCAATAGGGGATCATAGGGCCCGTGTCCTTGCCAAAACTCAAAAAAGCCTATGAAAAAGGTACCAGGGGCATCTCATGGGGCCCCCAACTGACCCCGGGCCCTCGGGCTGTGCCCGAGTTTCCAAATGGTCAGTTCGCCCCTGGGCAGTACAGCATTCTTCCTTCAATGCTGTACAATACACAGGTACTTCCTTCAGCCTCCTGACATGCTTTCACAGTGATGCTGGTCAGACCTCAAACTCAGACCTTTGGCTGGTCCCTCAGACCAGTTCACAATACCTCTGTGTTAAAATATCACCTTTGCACCTCTCTCATGCATCTTCTGAATATCTCCCAGAGCTCCCTGCTGCACGGGGTCCATGCCCTGACTTGTGCGGGGGACCTCCTGTCTACTGGGCGGAACCCTAAACTATGGCCAGGAGCTACATTATAAAGGTTGTGTACTCCTGCGCAAACAGCTGCTGGTCCCTAGTAAAACCTGGACTCGGGGCTACAAGCTACTTCCTTTCCAACTTTCTTTGAAGACTCTGGACTCCAGACCTCACTCTGAGAGTTACAAAACAAAACCATTCACTTCCAAAGCTCTTCAAAGCCTCTGGACTCCAGACCCCCGATCTGGGAGTGACAGAACAAAATCCATCACTTCCAAAGCTCTTCAAAGTCTCCAGGCTCCAGACGTTAGTCTGGGAGTTACAAAACAAAATCCTTAACTTCTAAAGCTCTTCAAAGTCTCTGGATTCAGAACCTCAACCTCAATGTGGGAGTTACAAAACAAAACCCTTCACTTCCAAAGCTCTTCAAAGTCTCTGGACTCGAGACCTCAATCTGGAAGTTACAAAATAAAACCATTCACTTCCAAAGCTCTTCAAAGCCTCTCATGTGCATGCAGATGTTTTAGCACGATTTTTTGTACAGAGCCAGTCACATGTTCAATATCCCAGAGAAGTTTTTTATGCGCAAATGTGCATAAATGTTCCTTAATGTGCTCTTATGCACATAGTGGACAGACTACATATATATTCTAACCAATAGAATGGGTTTATGCTCGAACGCTTCTAAACGCCATATGTGCATAAACGCAGATATTGGTAGCAATAATGCCTCTAAACGTCTTACACCTGTGTGCAGGAGACCTAAAAATATTTGCAGACTCGGTGCCATTTCCCCACCAACTTTTTCCAATGAACACCATCACTAGACATGTGCGGTTTGTTTCATTCCACATCAAAATTGTCATAGCCATAGTTAGTCTGGCTGAAAGAAGACAAAAGTCCATCCAGTTCAGCCATTAAAAAAAAAAAGTTATAATCCTACACCCGCAGTTGATCCAGAGGAAGGCAAAAAAAAACCCAGCAAAGCACGATCCAATCTGCTCCTGCAGGGGAAAAAATTCCTTCCTGATCCCCCGAGAGGCAATCGGATATTCCCTGGATACACTTTCCCTATAAATGTTATATCCAGTTATATTCTGTGTATCCAAGAAAGAATCCAGGACTTTCCTACAGCAATCCACTGAGCTGGCCACAACCAACTCTTGAGGAAGTCTATTCCACATTCTCACAGCTCTTACTGTGAAGAAACCTTTCTGTGTTTGGAGATTACATTTATTTTCCTCCAGACGTAAAGAGCGCCCCCTTGTCCTCTGTGATGACCTCAGGGGGAATGACTACACCGAGATCACTATATGAACCACTGATGTATTATACATGGAGATCATATCCCCCCTTATGTATTATACATGGAGATCATATCCCCCCCCCCTATGTATTATACATGGAGATCATATCCCCCCCCCCTATGTATTATACATGGAGATCATATCCCCCCTTATGTATTATACATGGAGATCATATCCCCCCTTATGTATTATACATGGAGATCATATCCCCCCTTATGTATTATACATGGAGATCATATCCCCCCTTATGTATTATACATGGAGATCATATCCCCCCTTATGTATTATACATGGTGATCATATCCCCCCTTATGTATTATACATGGTGATCATATCCCCCCTTATGTATTATACATGGAGATCATATCCCCCCTTATGTATTATACATGGTGATCATATCCCCCCTTATGTATTCTACATGGAGATCATATCCCCCCTTATGTATTATACATGGAGATCATATCCCCCCTTATGTATTATACAGGGAGATCATATCTCACCCCCTTATGTATTATACATGGAGATCGTATCCCCCCTTATGTATCATACATGGAGATCGTATCCCCCCTTATGTATTATACATGGAGATCGTATCCCCCCCTTATGTATTATCCATGGAGATCATATCCCCCTTATGTATTATACATGGAGATCGTATCCCCCCTTATGTATTATATATGGAGATCATATCCCCCCTTATGTATTATACATGGAGATCATATCCCCCTTATGTATTATACATGGAGATCATATCCCCCCTTATGTGTTATACATGAAGATCATACCCCCCCCTTATGTATTATACATGCAGATCATATCCCTCCTTTATGGATTATACATGGAGATCATATCCCCCCTTATGTATTATACATGCAGATCATATCCCTCCTTTATGTATTATCCATGGAGATCATATCCCCCCTTATGTATTATACATGGAGATCATATCCCCCTTATGTATTATACATGGAGATCATATCCCCCCCTTATGTATTATACATGGAGATCATATCCCCCCTTATGTATTATACATGGAGATCATATCCCCCCTTATGTATTATACATGGAGATCATACCCCCCCTTATGTATTATACATGGAGATCATATCCCCCCTTATGTATTATACATGGAGATCATATCCCCCCTTATGTATTATACATGGAGATCATATCCCCCCCCTTATGTATTATACATGGAGATCATATCCCCCCTTATGTGTTATACATGGAGATCATACCCCCCCCCCTTATGTATTATACATGCAGATCATATCCCTCCTTTATGTATTATACATGGAGATCATATCCCCCCTTATGTATTATACATGGAGATCATATCCCCCCCTTATGTATTATACATGGAGATCATATCCCCCCCTTATGTATTATACATGGAGATCATATCCCCCCCTTATGTATTATACATGGAGATCATATCCCTCCTTATGTATTATACATGGAGATCATATAACCCACTTATGTATTATACATGGAGATCATATCCCCCCTTATGTATTATACAGGGAGATCATATCCCCACTTATGTATTATACATGGAGATCATACCCCCCCCCTTATGTATTATACATGGTGATCATATCCCCCTTATGTATTATACATGGAGATCATACCCCCCCCCTTATGTATTATACATGGAGATCATATCCCCCCTTATGTATTATACATGGAGATCATATCCCCCCTCTTATGTATTATACATGGTGATCATACCCCCCTTATGTATTATACATGGAGATCATATCCCCCCTTATGTATTATACATGGAGATCATATCCCCCCTTATGTATTATACATGGAGATCATATCCCCCCCTTATGTTTTATACATGGAGATCATATCCCCCCTTATGTATTATACATGGAGATCATACCCCCCTTATGTATTATACATGGAGATCATATCCCCCCTTATGTATTATACATGGAGATCATATCCCCCTTATGTATTATACATGATGATCATATCCCCCCTTATGTATTATACATGGAGATCATATCCCCCCTTATGTATTATACATGGAGATCATATCCCCCCTTATGTATTATACATGGAGATCATATCCACCTTATGTATTATACATGGAGATCATATCCCCCCTTATGTATTATACATGGAGATCATACCCCCCTTATGTATTATACATGGAGATCATATCCCCCCTTATGTATTATACATGGAGATCATATCCCCCTTATGTATTATACATGATGATCATATCCCCCCTTATGTATTATACATGGAGATCATATCCCCCCTTATGTATTATGCATGAAGATCATATCCCCCTTATGTATTATACATGGAGATCATATCCCTCTTATGTATTATACATGGAGATCATATCCCCCCTTATGTATTACACATGGTGATCATATCCCCCGCTTATGTATTATACATGGAGATCATATCCCCCCCTTATGTATTATACATGGAGATCATATCCCCCCTTATGTATTACACATGGTGATCATATCCCCCGCTTATGTATTATACATGGAGATCATATCCCCCCCTTATGTATTATACATGGTGATCATATCCCCCTTATGTATTATATGTGGAGATCATATCCCCCCCTTATGTATTATACATGGAGATCATATCCCCCCCTTATGTATTATACATGGAGATCATATCCCCCCCTTATGTATTATACATGGTGATCATATCCCCCTTATGTATTATATGTGGAGATCATATCCCCCCCTTATGTATTATACATGGAGATCATATCCCCCCCTTATGTATTATACATGGAGATCATATCCCCCCCTTATGTATTATACATGGAGATCATATCCCCCCCTTATGTATTATACATGGTGATCATATCCCCCGCTTATGTATTATACATAGAGATCATATCCCCCCCTTATGTATTATACATAGAGATCATATCCCCCCCTTATGTATTATACATGGAGATCATATCCCCCCTTATGTATTATACATGGAGATCATATCCCCCCCTTATGTATTATACATGGTGATCATATTCCCCCTTATGTATTATACATGGAGATCATATCCCCCCCTTATGTATTATACATGGTGATCATATCCCCCCTTATGTATTATACATGGAGATCATATCCCCCCTTTATGTATTATACATGGTGATCATATCCCCCTTATGTATTATACATGGAGATCATATCCCCCCTTATGTATCATACATGGTGATCATATCCCCCCTTAAGTATTATACATGGAGATCATATCCCCCTTATGTATTATACATGGAGATCATATCCCCCCCTTATGTATTATACATGGAGATCATATCCCCCTTATGTATTATACATGGAGATCATATCCCCCCTTATGTATTATACGTGGAGATCATATCCCCCCCTTATGTATTATACATGGAGATCATATCCCCCTTATGTATTATACATGGAGATCATATCCCCACTTATGTATTATACATGGAGATCATATCCCCCCTTATGTATTATACATGGTGATCATATCCCCCTTATGTATTATACATGGAGATCATATCCCCCCCTTATGTATTATACATGGAGATCATATCCCCCTTATGTATTATACATGGAGATCATATCCCCCCTTATGTATTATACATGGAGATCATATCCCCCCTTATGTATTATACATGGAGATCATATCCCCCCTTATGTATTATACATGGAGATCATATCCCCCTTATGTATTATACATGGTGATCATATCCCCCCCTTATGTATTATACATGGTGATCATATCCCCCCCTTATGTATTATACATGGTGATCATATCCCCCCTTATGTATTATACATGGAGATCATATCCCCCCTTATGTATTATACATGGAGATCATATCCCCCCTTATGTATTATATATGGAGATCATATCCCCCCCCTTATGTATTATACATGGAGATCATATCCCCCCTTATGTATTATACATGGAGATCATATCCCCCCCTTATGTATTATACATGGAGATCATATCCCCCTTATGTATTATACATGGAGATCATATCCCCCCCTTATGTATTATACATGCAGATCATATCCCCCTTATGTATTATACACGGAGATCATATCCCCCTTATGTATTATACATGCAGATCATATCCCCCCCTTATGTATTATACATGGAGATCATATCCCCCCGTTTGTATGATGCATATTCTTAGCCCCCAAGTGCACAACCTTACATTTTTCAATATTAACCCTCATTGGCCCCACAGTCCCCCAATTACACAGAGCATTGAGCCCGGCTTGTAAGTTGGAGACATCCTGTAAGGACGTTATTCCCCGGCACAGCTTGGTGTCATCTGCAAAGACTGAAATGGGATTTAGAATCCCAAACCCTATATTGTTCATAAATATATTAAAAAGTAAGGGTCCCAACACTGAACCTTGGGGTACCCCACTAATAACACTGAACCTTGGGGTACCCCACTCTCTCTAGTTCCCTGGTCTTCTCCTCCAATGCCCGCCTCCAGGACTTCTCCAGGGTGTCACCCATCCTCTGGAACTCCCTGCCCCAACCCATCAGATTATCACCTACTCTCCTCTCCTTTAGGCGCACCCTGAAAACCCATCTCTTCAGGGAAGCCTACCCCACCCCCTGCTAACTTGCCGACCTCCTCCACTCTTCCTACCACTCCATCCCCCACAGCTATCTCCTCCTGTGCCACCTTCCCCCCCCTCCTAGATTGTAAGCTCGAAAGAGCAGGGCCCTCGATCACCTCATGTTCTGCATTGTATTGGTATTGTTCTGTCACATGTTCTGTCCCCCTCTGTAATGTACAGCGCTGAGCGAACTATCGGCGCTTTATAAATACTGTATAATAATAATAATTCATATTCTGGTCTATAACTTCCCAGCTGCACACGCGACAATTTACCCACGGGTATATTATTATGCAGACAAATCTGAGGATTATCTAGATATAAATTATGAAATTATATGTTGCACGGTTCACGAGTTCTATGTTTCGGCTTCCCTGATGGTCCGAGATAATTCAAATGACCCATCAAACTGTTCGCCTGCTCCTAGCCAATCTGACGGGATGTCTGGTTTTTATGTAAGTCTCTCATATTCCAAGATATGAGACATAGTGGAAAAATGGAGTTTAACAGAGTTTATCTGATTCTGTCACCTCCACTGAGTTTGGCTTATCAAGTCAGCATTTCTTTCAACTTCTGGGAAGGCTCCTTATCTGCTTTACGAGGTGTGGAACTACACAGGCACGTTGGTCAGTGAGGCTCCAATTCTTTTGGGAACACTGGCCTTATCCTGGCCTAGGTGAGAAAGGCTACACTTTCGCAGACCGCTCAGCACCGAGCTAGAAATGCCTTTCCCGGCCAGTGACCTATAAACAGTACACATACACACACTGGCCAGAGGTCTCCTCTCAGTGAGAGGGAGGGGTGGAAAGATGAGGGGAGAAAATGGAGATGCCTAACAAAATGGTTGAACCGCGTCCATCTCTGATGCGCATGTTTGCGACACTAAGGATCAGGGCCCTCTGTTTCCTCTGGTACCAAATTGTATTGTAACCGTAATGTCTGCCTTCATTTTGTAAAGCGCTGCGCAAACTGTTGACACCATATAAATCCTGTATAATAATAATAATAATAATAATTTCAATTTCGAATAGAATGGAACCAGCTATTCACAATGAATTCAGATCGATTCATTATTTTTGATTTTGATTCGAATATGATTTGAATTCGATTTGAATACTTCAAACCCATTGGAAAAATCTGAATCTGGTTGAAAATGAACTAAATACATTTAGTTACGAACTCAATGAAACGAAATGAGTAACAATCTGAAACTAAACAAACGTTTTCGCTCGACGCTTCTAATCATCAAATTGATGAAGTCTATTATAAGCCCCCTGTAAGCTCCTATCACCCCTCCTCCCCCCAGCTTACAAACAAGCGCTCTTACTGAAAGCCTCATTTCAACATTCGACATACAGCTGGTATCAGAAAATTCGATATATAGAGAGAGGTTTCAGGTAATTACACGAGCCGAACTGAGAAATGATTTTCTGACTTCTGAAAGAATTCATAAGTGAAGTAAATGGTGTCTTTATGTATTTCCCTGGAGTTGTTCTGCAACTCGTACAATTACTTCTCGGGAAATAAATGGCGGAGAGTACTTTCAGAACTAATATTTATAATTATTCGCGGAGACTGATAGTCGAGTGGCGCATAAACTCATTCTGCTTTGTCACAAAATAAGTGTTTTAGGAAATTGTTTAAAACCCAACTCAACCTTCGCGGTAAATTAGACGTTGGGTACGGCGGGGAGAGCGAAGCCGAGGAGCTCCAGGCGAAGAGCTACGTGCGTCCCCGGGGCCCGAGGTTAAAAGTCTTCAGAGCGCTTCATTAACTAGTTGCTTGACTCTGCTGAGCATACATGTTTATATGAATGGGGTGGCGTAGCGAGCTGGAAGGAAGACGTTGCTTATCAGAGGACCGAGGACCATCTGTAGACTACTGATGAGCTCAACCATGTTCACATCCAAGTCCGAACCCACCTGATCAAGCCCACTAGGATGCTGTCGCCTGTAGGCAGGGGTTCAATTACTGCCCCTGTAATATAGGCCTCTCTTAACCACTTCCAGTCCGGACACTTTCCCCTCCTTCCAGTCCGGACACTTTCCCCTCCTTCCAGTCCGGACACTTTCCCCTCCTTCCAGTCCGGACACTTTCCCCCCCTTCCAGTCCGGACACTTTCCCCCCCTTCCAGTCCGGACACTTTCCCCCCCTTCCAGTCCGGACACTTTCCCCTCCTTCCAGTCCGGACACTTTCCCCTTCTTCCAGTCCGGACACTTTCCCCTCCTTCCAGTCCGGACACTTTCCCCCCTTCCAGTCCGGACACTTTCCCCCCTTCCAGTCCGGACACTTTCACCCCCTTCCAGTCCGGACACTTTCCCCCCCTTCCAGTCCGGACACTTTCACCCCCTTCCAGTCCGGACACTTTCACCCCTTTCCAGTCCGGACACTTTCACCCCCCTTCCTGTCCAGACACTTTCACCCCCTTCCAGTCCGGACACTTTCACCCCCTTCCTGTCCGGGCACTTTCACCCCCTTCCAGTCCGGACACTTTCACCCCCTTCCTGTCCGGACACTTTCACCCCTTTCCAGTCCGGACACTTTCACCCCCTTCCAGTCCGGACACTTTCACCCCCTTCCAGCCCGGACACTTTCACCCCCTTCCAGTCCGGACACTTACACCCCCTTCCAGCCCGGACACTTTCCCCTCCTTCCAGTCCGGACACTTTCACCCCCTTCCAACCCGGACACTTTCACCCCCTTCTAGTCCGGACACTTTCACTGCCTTCCAGTCCGGACACTTTCACCCCCTTCTAGTCCGGATACTTTCACCCCCTTCCTGTCCGGACACTTCCCCCCCCTTCCTGTCCAGACACTTTCCCCCCTTCCAGTCCAGGCACTCTCACCCCCTTCCTCTCCAGGCCAATTTTCAGCTTTCAGCGCTATAACACTTTGAATGACAATTGCGCAGTCATGCAACACTGTACCCATATGAATTTTTTAGCATTTTTTGAGACAGATAAAGCTGTATTTTGATGGTATTTATTCACCGCTGGGATTTTTTAAATTTTTTTTTGCTATGTAAATGAAAAAGTCCAAAATTTTTGAAAAAAGTGTTTTTCTTATACAATTTTGCAAATAAATAATATTTCATCAATAATCTTGGCCAAAATGTATTCCGTTATCTTTTTATTAAAAAAAATAACCCAAATTAGTTTATAACCAAAAATTATAAATTTTTTTACATTATTATTTTATTTTTTTATATTATTATTTATGGTTTTTTTTTTTACATGTTGTCACCCTAGCAGTACAGTGTCACCGTGGTGACACTGTACTACTTGTGGGGGGTGATTAAGATTTATTTATTTATTTATTTTTACACTGATTGTTGTTACACTCATAAAGGCTATAAAGTCAATCATTTCTCCTCTCTGGCTGCATTCTTGCAGCCATTAAGAAACACTGTGTGAGCTGTGATTGGTCACAGCTTGTCACATGGTACAAGGCTGTTGTGAATGGCCCTGTACCATGTGACCTCTGTGATCATTCACAGATTTCACATGTAGTAAGCAATGATGTCAGAAGTGACATCTTGCTTACTACTGTTCATGTGATCACTGATTGGCCAATCAGTGATCACATGATCGAGACCTCACACAGAGGTCCCGTACAGCGATCAGTGTTCCACTGTGTCCGGAGGACAGCACACACAATCCAAAACGCCAACCCGCCCCTGCACTGCCAACAAACGGCCGTTTATATACAGCGGACGGACGGGAAGTGGTTAAAATGGATCTTCATCCTCCTCCCACATTTTTTTTAACCCCCCGCTTACTGGGGGGGTTGTCTTCAGCACACTTCAGATACTCACCCACCCAGTGGTTCCAGCCTTGAGGTTCTCCTACGCTTTGCCATTGCTTGGTCCTGCCCAGCCATGTTTTCTGCGATGTCATTGGTAGGCACCGGCTTTTCCAGATTCAGCCGGCGGGCCCACTGATGACGTGCCGCTAGGCCCACCCCTCTCCTCCTTTTACTGAATATAGGAGAATGCCTCCTGGGATATGTGACATGCCTATCCCAGGAGGCAACGGGAGTACAGCGCACATCACTTGTCCAGGCAAATGATGAGCGTCTGGGAGCAACACGAACACGTTTCGTCATTAAACAAAAAAGGTAAAATAAGCAAATAAATAATTAAACAGCACTATTTTAGGAGAGGATGGGGAGGAGGGGTGGGGGAAAGTGAAAAGGGAAAGATATTGCCTGGAAGGTCAGGGGAGACGGTCAGAGACTGCAGACATACTACAGGAGACAGTCAGAGACCACAGACATATTACAGGAGATGGTCAGAGACTACAGACATATTACAGGAGATGGTCAGAGACTGCAGGAATATTACAGGAGATGGTCAGAGACTGCAGGAATATTACAGGAGATGGTCAGAGACTGCAGGAATATTACAGGAGATGGTCAGAGACTGCAGATATACTACAGAAGACGGTCAGAGACTGCAGGAATATTACAGGAGATGGTCAGAGACTGCAGATATACTACAGAAGACGGTCAGAGACTGCAGACATGGTACAGAAGATGGAAAGAGACTGCAAACATACTACAGGAGATGGTGAGAGACTGCAAACATACTACAGGAGATGGTCAGAGACTGCAAACCTACTACAGGAGATGGTGAGAGACTGCAGACATAATACAGGAGAAGCTCAGAGACTTCAGACATATTACGGGAGATGGTGAGAGACTGAAGACATGAAACAAGAGATGGTCAGAGACTGCAGACATAGTACAGGAGAAGGTCAGAGACTGCAGACATGGTACAGGAGACGGTCAGAGACTGCAGACATAGTGCAGGAGACGGTCATAGAGTGTAGACATAGTACAGGAGACGGTCAGAGACTGCAGACATACTACAGGAGATGATCAGAGACTGCAGACATACTACAGAAGATGGTCAGAGACTGCAGACATAGTACAGGAGACGGTCAGAGACTGCAGACATACTACAGAAGATGGTCAGAGACTGCAGACATACTACAGAAGATGGTCAGAGACTGCAGACATGATACAGGAGAAGCTCAAAGACTGCAGACATACTACAAGAGACGGTCAGAGACTGCAGACATAGTACAGGAGATGACCAGAGACTGCAGTCACGGTACAGGAGACGGTCAGAGACTGCAGACATAGTACAGGAGATGGTCAGAGACTGAAGACATGGTACAGGAGACAGTCAGAGACTGCAGACATGGTGCAGGAGATGACCAGAGACTGCAGACATACTACAAGAGACGGTCAGAGACTGCGGACACAGTACAAGAGACGGTCAGAGACTGCAGACATAGTACAGGAGATGGTCAGAGACTGAAGACATGGTACAGGAGACGGTCAGAGACTGCAGACATAGTACAGGAGACGGTCAGAGACTGCAGACATGGTACAGGAGATGGTCAGAGACTGCAGACATAGTACAGCAGATGGTCAGAGACTGAAGACTTGGTACAGGAGACGGTCAGAGACTGCAGACATGGTACAGGAGACGGTCAGAGACTGCAGTCATAGTACAGGAGATGGTCAGAGACTGCAGACATAGTACAGCAGACGGTCAGAGACTGAAGACTTGGTACAGGAGACGGTCAGAGACTGCAGTCATAGTACAAGAGACGGTCAGAGACTGCAGACATGGTACAGGAGACGGTCAGAGACTGCAGACATGGTGCTTCCACAGCTTTGCGTCTTACAGCTCCCTTAATAATAAAAAATCTGCGAAACGATTAAAAAGAGGAAAGGTACGACAGTGTGAAAGAGATCAAGTGAACCCGTCAACTCCTGGAGTCCAGAGTAAAGAGTATTCCCCTTCACTAGGTAAGGAAACCACAGAGTGCCATCTGCAGGGACTATCCGGGGCCAAAGGGCCACGGATTGGGCACCAGGGACCTAAACAGTCCATGGAAGTTGTGTCCAATCAGAAGAGCCCTGGCAGGGCATAGTTGTTAGTTAATCTAAAGCGGATTGTACAATCAGATTGTAAAGCGAGTCGGCAGCTTAAAGTAACCTCTGATTGGTTACGAAGTTGAAACATTCAGGAAAAGTTTTCTCCTGGGCAAAGGAGGACTGACAACTCATGGGGCCCCCGGGCAATAGGGGATCATGGGGCCCCTGTGTCCTTGACCACTCTCAAAGCACACCCAAAAAAGCCTATAAAAGGTACAAGGGGCATTTCATGGGGCCCCCTACTGACCCCGGGCCCTCGGGCAGTGCCCGAGTGCTCTGATGGTCAGCCCTCCCCTGCTCCTGGGTCACCATTTGTACGACAGTCGGGCCGATAGTCGCCCGTTGCTGCGCAGGCAGAGATTTTGGGTGCAGTCACACGCTCTATCAGATCGTCAGGAATGCACAAATAAGAACACGGAATGCATTTTGGGGCATTTTTTGCACGTCTTCATTCCTGAGATTCCAGATTCTCGAATGCTCCTCCCGCCATTTACATAATGTGTTCTAATATTAGAGAAAAGAATGCGGAATGCGTACATTACAAAGCATGTTCATAGACGTGAAAAGGGTGTTAAACTGACCACACACATTGCAACTCCATTGTACAACCTCCGAGCAGTAAATGCCGTTCGTGTTTGGGAGCCCAGCGGCCAGCACGGATGCCAAGGGCCGGTCACGTGTCGCCTGCATACGCACGCATACTGGGGCCAGTTCGGACAGGGGATCTTTAACGTGCCGCAACGTCATTGGAGTGTGGAAGGAAACCATGCAAACTCCATGCAGCCCACGTCTAGGTTTGGATTTATACGGAGGACCCCAGTGCTGCAAGGCAGAAGAGCTAACCACTAAGCCTCTGTGGTGCTCATTGCACTGCCTATATCTGTTGCAGTATGCTGCCATTCATTTTAACCGTTTTACCACCGCCGTATAGCAGAAATACTGCCACAGGGGTGCGCAAAATCATGTACAGGGGGGCAAAAAAGTATTTAGTCCCCACCAATGGTGCAAGTTCTCCCACTTACAAAGATGAGAGAGGCCTGTAATTGGCATCATAGGGAGACCTCAACTATGAGAGACAAAATGAGAAAACAAATCCAGACAATCACATTGGCTGATCTGGAAAGAATTTATTTGCAAATTATGGTGGAAAATAAGTATTTGGTCGCCTACAAACAAGCAAGATTTCTGCTCTCACAGACCTGTACCTTCTTCTTTAAGAGGCTCCTCTGTCCTGCACTCATTACCTGTATCAATGGCACCTGTTTGAACTTGTTATCAGTATAAAAGACACCTGTCCACAACCTCCAACAGTCACACTCCAAACTCCACTATGGTGAAGACCAAAGAGCTGTCGAAGGACACCAGAAACAAAATTGTAGACCTGCACCAGGCTGGGAAGACTGAATCTGCAATAGGCAAGCAGCTTGGTGTGAACAAATCAACTGTGGGAGCAATAATTAGAAAATGGAAGACATACAAGACCACTGATAATCTCCCTCCATCTGGGGCCCCACGCAAGATCTCACCCCGTGGGGTCAAAATGATCACAAGAACGGTGAGCAAAAATCCCAGGACCACACGGGGGGACCTAGTGAATGACCTGCAGAGAGCTGGGACCAACGTAACAAAGGCTACCATCAGTAACACACTACGCCGCCAGGGACTCAGATCCTGCAGTGCCAGACGTGTCCCCCTGCTTAAGCCAGTACATGTCCGGGGCCCGTCTGAAGTTTGCTAGAGAGCATTTGGATGATCCAGAAGAGGATTGGGAGAATGTCATATGGTCAGATGAAACCAAAATAGAACTGTTTGGTAGAAACACAACTCGTCATGTTTGGAGGAGAGAGAATGCTGAGTTGCATCCAAAGAACACCATACCTACTGTGAAGCATGGGGGTGGCAACATCATGCTTTGGGGCTGTTTCTCCGCAAAGGGACCAGGACGACTGATCCATGTACAGGACAGAATGAATGGGGCCATGTATCGTGAGATTTTGAGTGCAAACCTCCTTCCATCAGCAAGGGCATTGAAGATGAAACGTGGCTGGGTCTTCCAACATGACAATGATCCCAAACATACCGCCCGGGCAACAAAGGAGTGGCTTCGTAAGAAGCATTTCAAGGTCCTGGAGTGGCCTAGCCAGTCTCCACATCTCATCCCCATAGAAAACCTTTGGAGGGAGTTGAAAGTCCGTGTTGCCCAGCGACAGCCCCAAAACATCACTGCTGGAGATCTGCATGGAGGATGGGCCAACATACCAGCAACAGTGTGTGCCAACCTTGTGAAGACACAGGAAACGTCTGACCTCTGTCATTGCCAACAAAGGATATATAACAAAGTATTGACATGAACTTTTCATATTCACCAAATACTTATTTTCCACCATAATTTGCAAATAAATTCTTTCCAGATCAGCCAATGTGATTGTCTGGATTTGTTTTCTCATTTTGTCTCTCATAGTTGAGGTCTCCCTATGATGCCAATTACAGGCCTCTCTCATCTTTGTAAGTGGGAGAACTTGCACAATTGGTGGGGACTAAATACTTTTTTGCCCCCCTGTACATATATATATATATGATTTTGCGCACCCCTGTGGCAGTATTTCTGCTATAGGGCGGCGGTATATATATATGCTGAGCCATACAAAGCAGTGTGCTTACAGTGGAAAGCACAGGTACAGCCCCTAGTAAAACACACACAGTTAACCCTTTGATCGTCCCAGATGTTAACCTCTCCCTGCCCAGTGCCAGTAGTACGGTGTCAGCAGGGGCGGACTGACCATTTGGAAACTCGGGCACTGCCTGAGGGTTCGGGGTCAGTAGGGGGCCCCATGGGATGCCTCTGGTACCTTTTTCATAGGCATTTTTGAATTTGGGCAAGGACACAGGGGCCCCATGATCCCCTATTGCCCGGGGGCCCCATGAGTTGTCAGTCCGCCCCTGGGTGTCAGTGCTTTTTATTGGCACTGATCACTGTATTGGTGTCACTGGGGATGTAAGTGGCAGTTAGTCAGTTCCCAGCAGTGTCAGAATGCCCGCCGCAGTCCCGCTATAAGCCCTCTTGCACACTTGACATTTTTACAGCGGCTGTTTTTGGCTTTTGACATTTTTTTCTACAGCCAGTAAACCCCCCAGCATGTTATCCTATGTCCCCATAGACACATAGACTGGCATCAACGTTTTTTGGCGGGGGGGCGTTTTTTGGCTGGAAAAAAACACAGGACTAGTGGGTTTCTAGAGGAGTTTTTTTAGCTGTAAAAAGGCTCTAAAGCTGTAAAACACTAAAAAACTGCATTTTTGGACATTTTTTGACCAAAAAAAAAATTGGGGGGGGGGGGGGAACTCTAAAAAATGCAAATGAGGCAAAAAGCTGCTAATCGCGGAAAAACGCAGCTAAACGCTACTGCAAAAACGCTAAAAAAAGCTGAAAAATGTCCCCCCAGGGTGCGTGAGGACTAAGTCACTGATCTCCACCATTACTAGTAAAAAAAAAAAAAGATTCCAGTATCTATACCGCCATTTGTAAACGCTATCACTTTCATGTAAACCAATTAATTTACACGTATTGGGATTTTTTTTTTTAACAAAGACACGGAGCAGAATACATTTTGCCGTAAATTTATGACGAAATTTGATTTTTTACATTTTTTTTACTGGACATGTTTAATGGCAAAAAGTAGAAAAAAATTTTTTCTCAAAATGTTGTTTTTTTTGGTTTATAGCACAAAAAAATAAAAAATGCACAGGCAATCAAATACCGCCGAAAGAAAGTTCTATTTGTGGGAAAAAAAGGGCGTACATTTCATTTGGGTGCAGCGTTGCATGACCGCGCAATTGTCAGTTAAAGTAACGCAGCGCCGTAATGCAAAAAATGGCCTGGTCAGGAAAGGGGGGGGGGGGATCCTCTGGAGGGGGAGGGGTTAAATGGAATAACATCCAGAAAACACATCCAAAGCGAATGCACCGGTCTCTCAGGGCAATGCAACTTCTACGTTGACTTGCACTGCTCTGGTCCAGGGGCGGACTGACCATTTGGAAACTCGGGCGCTGCCCGAGGGCCCGGGGTCAATAGGGGGCCCCATGAGATGCCCCTGGTACCTTTTTCATAGGCTTTTTTGTGTTTGGGCAAGGACACAGGGGCCCCATGATCCCCTATTGCCCGGGGGCCCCATGAGTTGTCAGTCCACCCCTGCAATGGACAAAAAAATGAGGCACGTATGTTTTCTGGCCTGTCAATGGCAGTTGAGGACCCATTATAAAAGTGTGGGAAATGTAACCCAATGCACTTCAATGCCTATGAAAAAGCCTGCGCAAAAGTATGAATGAGACCAAAGGGCAACATTCTCTCAATGCATCTACCGTGAAGTGGAGCGTTACGGCACATTTTAGTTTGTAGGTCAGTCCAAGGCACTAAACCAATGCTACACCAATACACCTGCATTGCAGTGCACCACGACATGCAATAATCACTAGACCGCCTTAGTACATGAGTCCCCGGGGATAGGGATGAGCTTGGGTTCTGTCTGAACCCAGAGGAAAGCTAACAATCAGCTGTGGAAGGGGAGTTACCCTTCCACAGCATGTGGCATAATTGACCCAATATGGCCACATGGCCATATTAGGCCAATGACACTGGCTACATGGCCATAACAGGTCAATGACATTGGCCCCATGACCATATTAGGTCAATGACATTGGCCGTGTGACCATATTAGGTCAATGACATTGGCCCCATGACCATATTAGGTCAATGACATTGGCCCCATGACCATATTAGGTAAATGACATTGACCATGTGACCATATTAGATCAATGACATTGGCCCCATAACCATATTAGGTCAATGGCATTGACCATGTGTCCATATTAGGTCAATGATATTGGCCATGTGACCATATTAGGTCAATGACATTGGCCCCATGACCATATTAGGTCAATGGCATTGACCATGTGACCATATTAGGTCAATGATATTGGCCATGTGACCATATTAGGTCAATGACATTGGCCCCATGACCATATTAGGTCAATGATATTGGCCATGTGACCATATTAGGTCAATGATATTGGCCATGTGACCATATTAGGTCAATGATATTGGCCATGTGACCATATTAGGTCAATGACAGTGGCCCCATAACCATATTAGGTCAATGGCATTGACCATGTGACCATATTAGGTCAATGATATTGGCCATGTGACCATATTAGGTCAATGACATTGGCCCCATGACCATATTAGGTCAATGATATTGGCCATGTGACCATATTAGGTCAATGACATTGGCCCCATGACCATATTAGGTCAATGACATTGACCATGTGACCATATTAGGTCAATGATATTGACCATGTCACCATATTAGGTCAATGATATTGGCCATGTGACCATATTAGGTCAATGACATTGGCCCCATAACCATATTAGGTTAATGGCATTGACCATGTGACCATATTAAGTCAATGATATTGACCATGTGACCATATTAGGTCAATGACATTGGCCCCGTAACCATATTAGGTCAATGACATTGGCCATGTGACCATATTAGGTCAATGATATTGGCCATGTGACCATATTAGATCAATGACATTGGCCATGTGACCATATTAGGTCAATGACATTGGCCACGTGGCCATAGTAGGACAATGATATTGGTTACATGGTAGGGCCGAATCTAGCTTGCCCAATGTGGGGGTGCAGTAAAAAAATTCAAGGGTAGAGGATGGGAGGTCAGCAGGGCAGAGGATAGGGGTCACTGCTGACAGGGCAGAAGACAGGGGTCACTGATGGCAGGGCAGAGGACAAGGGCACAGCTCTTTCTCCCATCCCTGCACTGCACACAGCCTGGGTACTGGCAGCAGAGCTCCTCCTTCTTGCACAATGAGATCAGTATAGTGTCAGGCTAGGGCAGTATAATGTCAAACTAGGGCGGTAAAGTATCAGATTAGGGTGGTATTTTGTCAATATAGGGCAGTATAGTGGCAGATTAGGGTAGTACAGTAGCAGAATAGTGGCAGGTTAGGGTTGGCTGTGGGGGGGCACAACTAAAATCTGGGGGCATAGCCCACCCCAGCACCCCCCTAGATCCAGCCATGCTACATGGCCATATTAGGTTAATGATTTTGGCCACATGGTCATATTAGGTCAATGACACTGGCTACATGGCCATATTAGGTCAACACATTGGCTATATGGCCATATTTGGTCAATGACATTGGCTACATGGCCATATTGGGTCAATGACATTGGCTAAATGGTCATATTAGGTCAACACATTGGCCACATGGTCATATTAGTTCAATGACATTGGCTAAATAGTCATGTTAGGTCAACACATTGGTCACATGGCCATATTAGGTCAACACATTGGTCACATGGCCATATTAGATCAAATACATTGGTTACATGGCCATATTAGGTCAGCGACATTGGTCACATGGCCATATTAGATCAAATACATTGGTTACATGGCCATATTAGGTCAGCGACATTGGTCACATGGCCATATTAGATCAAATACATTGGTCACATGGCCAAATTAGATCAAATACATTGGTCACATGGCCATATTAGGTCAATGACACTGGCTACGTGGCCATATTAGGTTAATGACATTGGCCACATGGCCATATTAGATCAAATACATTGGTTACATGGCCATATTAGGTCAGCGACATTGGTCACATGGCCATATTAGATCAAATACATTGGTCACATGGCCAAATTAGATCAAATACATTGGTCACATGGCCATATTAGGTCAATGACACTGGCTACGTGGCCATATTGGATTAAAGACATTGACCTAATAAATCCAATTGGGCCATGTTATGTTAATGATCTCATATTAGGTTAAGGACATTGGCCAATGAGATTTGGTCAATGACATTGGCTACGTGGCCTTATTAGGTCATTGAAATTGGCCACATGGCCATATTAGGTCAACACATTGGCCACATGGTCATATTAGGTCAATGACACTGGCTATATGGCCATATTTGGTCAATGACATTGGCTAAATAGTTATATTAGGTCAACACATTGGTCACATGGCCATATTAGGTCAGCGACATTGGTCACATGGCCATATTAGATCAAATACATTGGTCACATGGCCAAATTAGATCAAATACATTGGTCACATGGCCATATTAGGTCAATGACACTGGCTACGTGGCCATATTGGGTCCATGACATTGGCCACATGGCATTTTAGATTAAAGACATTGACCTAATAAATCCAATTGGGCCATGTTATGTTAATGATCTCATATTAGGTTAAGGACATTGACCAGGTCAACGACACTGGCCAATGTGATTGGGTCAATGACATTGGCTACGTGGCCATATTAGGTCAGTGACATTGGCTACATGGCCATATTAGGTCAATGACATTGGCTACATGGCCATATTACGGCAATGATATTAGCCACATGGCCATATTAGGTCAATGACAGTGTCCTACATGGCCATATTAGGTTAAGGACATTGGCCACATGGTCAGGTCAACGACACTGGCCAATGACATTGGCCACATAGCCATATTGGGTCCATGACATTGGCCACGTGGGCATATTACGGCAATGATATTAGCCACATAGCCATATTAGGTCAGTGAGATTGGCCAAATGGCCATATTGGGTCAGTGACATTGGCCACATGGGCATATTACGGCAATGATATTAGCCACATGGCCATATTGGGTCCATGACATTGGCCACATGGGCATATTAGATTAAAGACATTGACCTAATAAGTCCATATCATGGTAATGATCTCATAAGCATTGCTGCCCCTTTGAGCACCAGTACCGGGCCCGGTACTGACATCTTCCTTCCAGGTTTGGATGAACGTGGGTTCAGACAGAACCCAAGCCAACCCCAAGTTCATCCCTACATCACGTGACACAGCGTGTATGATGTTAACGCACCTCGGCAGACCTGATGAACCTGCACGGGCCCCTACGGGCCCCTTCTCCAAAACCAGAAAGGATTCGGTTTCCAGCACACCTGCCGTTCTTCCCATGTTCTCTCTTTTCCATATTAAAGCATCGAAAACGCACTTCTCACGAGCCCCTAATTAAAATGTATCCGATGCTTCCACGAGACGCGTACATACAGCGCGGTCACTTCGGCAAGTGTTATCAAACCTTTCCTACGCGCCACAAAGAGCTGCGAAAAACAGGATAGAAACAAAAAAAAAAATTTTTTAACACATCAAATATCACATAATTATTATAAGTAGTGTAGCTGTTACACCTCTAAAATTCTAAAATGTTATTTTGACACCCTCCGCCATTTTTCTTACACGTGTACTGCTGACACAACATAGCCTCCTAACAAAGAAACAAATGTTCCTTCACAGGAACCCCTCCCCCACTGCAATCTGCTAAAATTTGCAAATGCAGCCGACTCACAACCCACCTCCTTCCAAAGGTCTGCGGAAATAACCTCCTTTTAAAATTTAATAAGATTTGACTTTTAACTCGCAGGCGAGGAAGGGGGGGGAAGGGCGTGCAGCGTGGGGAGAGCTGTTAATAAGTAATTAGGCACATTCAGTAAAATAAAGTAAATGAAACCGATAAGCAAGACAGCCATTGGAAAAAAAAAAAAAAAAAGTTATCTGCGACATATGAAAAAAAACATATCTAGGCTGCCTATATGTTCCAAAGTCTACATGGAACAAAAGGTGAAGGATTTTTGGTTCGCCAATTTTTTTTTTTTTTTTAACCCTTACTGTGGTATTATCTGTGTGATACTATTTATGTAAAGGGTATTTTTCCTTTTTTTTATCTTTTTTTTAAACCCTTACTGTGGTATTATCTGTGTGATACTATTTATGTAAAGGGTATTTTTCCTTTTTTATTTTTTTATTTATTTATTTATTTTTAACCCTTACTGTGTTATTATCTGTGTGATACTATTTATGTAAAGGGTATTTTTTTTCTTTTTTTTTTTAACCCTGACTGTGGTATTATCTATGTGATACTATTTATGTAAAGAGTATTTTTTATTTTTTTTTTAACTCTGACTGGGGTATTATCTATGTGATACTATTTATGTAAAGGGTATTTTTCCTTTTTTATTTTTCTATTTATTTATTTTTTTTAACCCTTACTGTGGTATTATCTGTGTGATACTATTTATATAAAGGGAATTTTTCCTTTTTTATTTATTTATTTTTTAACCCTTACTGTGGTATTATCTGTGTGATACTATTTATGTAAAGGGTATTTTTCTTTTTTTTTTTACCCTTACTGTGGTATTATCTGTGTGATACTATTTATGTAAAGGGTATTTTTCTTTTTTTTTTACCCTTACTGTGGTATTATCTGTATGATACTATTTATATAAAGGGAATTTTTCCTTTTTTATTTATTTATTTTTTAACCCTTACTGTGGTATTATCTGTATGATACTATTTATATAAAGGGAATTTTTCCTTTTTTATTTATTTATTTTTTAACCCTTACTGTGGTATTATCTGTGTGATACTATTTATATAAAGGGTATTTTTCCTTTTTTATTTATTTATTTTTAACCCTTACTGTGGTATTATCTGTGTGATACTATTTATGTAAAGGGTATTTTTCCTTTTTTTTTCTTTTTTTTTTTAAACCTTACTGTGGTATTATCTGTGTCATACTATTTATGTAAATGGTATTTTTCTTTTCTTTTTTTTTTAACCCTTACTGTGGTATTATCTGTGTGATACTATTTATGTAAAGGGTATTTTTCTTTTTTTTTTTTACCCTTACTGTGGTATTATCTGTGTGATACTATTTATGTAAAGGGTATTTTTCTTTTTTTTTTACCCTTACTGTGGTATTATCTGTATGATACTATTTATATAAAGGGTATTTTTCCTTTTTTATTTATTTATTTTTTTAACCCTGACTGTGGTATTATCTGTGTGATACTATTTATATAAAGGGTATTTTTCCTTTTTTATTTATTTATTTTTTTAACCCTTACTGTGGTATTATCTGTGTAATACTATTTTTGTAAAGGGTATTTTTCCTTTTTTTTATCTTTTTTTTAAACCTTTACTGTGGTATTATCTGTGTGATAATATTTATGTAAAGGGTGATTTTCTTTTTTTTCTTTTTAACCCTTACTGTGGTATTATCTGTGTGATACTATTTATGTAAAGGGTATTTTTCCTTTTTTATTTTTTTTATTTATTTATTTATTTTTAACCCTTACTGTGGTATTATCTGTGTGATACTATTCATGTAAAGGGTATTTTTTTTTAACCCTTACTGTGGTATTATCTGTGTGTTACTATTTATTTAAAGGGTATTTTTCTCTTTTTTCTTTTTTTTTCTTTTTTTTTTTAACCCTGACTGTGGTATTATCTGTGTGATACTATTTATGTAAATGGTATTTTTCTTTTTTTTTCTTTTTTTTTTTTAACCCTGACTGTGGTATTATCTATGTGATACTTTTTATGTAAAGGGTTTTTGTTTTTTGTCTTTTTTTTTTTTTTTTTAATCTTATAATTAGAGAATTAAATCTGACGTTAGGAGGAAAAAAAAAAAATCTGCTGCAAGTTCAAATTTCATCTTTAGCAGTTCCTTCAATTACATGCAAGTACCTAACCGGCCCGTGACAAAAGCCAATTTATCACATCTCAATCAGGCTGAACTGCACTTACTAGAAAGCAATCTAGCTTATAATTAGCACCCGGGCTTTTATGGCGCGCACAAAATTATGGGCTTTTTTTTTTTTGGTTCGCAGAAACAAGAAGCCTCCATCTTCCTACTTCTAACGCGATGAAGTCGAGATCCGCAGAACGATCCTTATTTATTATAGGAGATGTAAACCCAACCAATCCTAAATGCCCTTCCAACAAGGTAATCTCATTTTTAAAACCTGCGGTTCCCATTGAAGTAATAGCGTGTGATGCTGGGAAGATCCTCGGTGAGGCACTTCCTGTTACAGGGTGACAACACTCTGTGCTCGGGTCTCAGGTGCTCTCTCGCGTTGTCACCCAATGACATGTTCTATTTATTCAGTGATTTATTTTTAGTACTTTACATATACGCTCACTTGCCTCTTTATTGGGTAGACCTCGCTAATACTGGTTTTGGACCCCCTTTTGCCTTCAGATCTGCCCTAATTCTTCATGGCATAGATTCAACAAGGTTAGGGTTGGCTAATAAATGGAGGAGCCTAACCCACCCCAGCACCCCCCTAGATCCGGGACAGGGGTCACTGCTGGCAGGGCGGAGGACAGGGGTCACTGTTGGCAGGGCAGAGGACAGGGGTCACTGATGGCAGGGCAGAGGACAGGGGTCACTGATGGCAGGGCAGAGGACAGGGGTCATCGCTGGCTGGGCAGAGGACAGGGGTCATCGCTGGCTGGGCAGAGGACAGGGGTCACCGCTGGCAGGGCAGAGGACAGGGGTCACCGCTGGCAGGGCAGAGGACAGGGGTCACTGCTGGCAGGGCAGAGGACAGGGGTCACTGCTGGCGGGGCAGAGGACAGGGGTCACAGCTTGTAGGGCAGAGGACAGGAGTTACTGCTGGCAGGGAGGAGGACAGGGGTCACTGCTGGCAGGGCAGAGGACAGGGGTCACTGCTGGCGGGGCAGAGGACAGGGGTCACTGCTGGCAGGGCAGAGGACAGGAGTTACTGCTGGCAGGGAGGAGGACAGGGGTCACTGCTGGCAGGGCAGAGGACAGGGGTCACTGCTGGCAGGACAGAGGACAGGGGCCAACTCTGGCAGGGTAGGGCAAAGGACAGGGGTCACTGTTGGCAGGGCAGAGGACAGGGGTCACTGCTGGCAGGGCAGAGGACAGGGGTCACTGCTGGTAGGGCAGAGGACAGGGGTTACTGCTGGCAGGGCAGAGGACAGGGGCCAACTCTGGCAGGGCAGGGCAGAGGACAGGGGTCACTGCTTGTAGGGCAGAGGACAGGGGTCACTGCTGGAAGGGCAGAGGACAGGGGTCACTGCTGACAGGGAAGACGACTGGGGACACTGCTGGCAGGGCAGAGGACAGGGGTCACTGCTGGCAGGGCAGAGGACAGGAGTCACTGCTGGCAGGGCAGAGGACAGAGGCCAACTCTGGCAGGGCAGAGGACAGGGGCCAACTCTGGCAGATCAGAGGACAGGGGCCAACTCGGGCAGGGCAGAGGACAGGGGTCACTGATGGCAGGGCAGAGGACAGGGGTCACTGATGGCAGGGCAGAGGACAGGGGTCACTGCTGGCAGGGCAGAGGACAGGGGTCACTGATGGCAGGGCAGAGGACAGGGGTCACTCTGCCAGGTAGCGCCATGGGAGAACATGCTGACTCCGTGCAGGTAGTGCCGTGACTGGGAAACCAATGAACCTGGTGCTGCCCATGATATGGTATGGTTTGAGAGGCTCTGCTGTTGTGGGAGTCTACTTAGTAGATGGTTGGATCCAGTGGTGTAGCGTGGGCAGGGCCACGGGTGGTTTCTCTGGGTGCAAAATTCTTAGGGGTGCAAAAAGATACGGGATGAGTATCGGAGCCCAGTGATGGAACACATTCAGGCACTTGGCCCCATGATGTCACTTGGCAGGGGCGCACTAGTGCCAGGCACCCAGGACATGTGCCTCACTTCTCCTGCAGGGTGCTTCACCCTAGCGCCACGATCGACCCCTCTGCAGTAGCAGGCATTTCTCCCCACTGGCTACCTGTAACAACAACACACATCAGAGCCGAGGGAAGCTAGGTAATGTCATTTTAAAATCTGCAGGTGATCCTGTGAAGAAGGTCCTTGTTCAGTCACTTCCTGTTATGGGGTGACAACGCTCTGCTCCAGAGTCTCAGTTGGTCTCCTGCATTGTATCCCCATCACATGTGCTTGTAACCCCTGCCAATTCCCAGTGATATGGGTTGCTCTGCTCTTGTGCAAGCCTAGTTAGTGAATAGATGGAGTTGGTGGTGTAGAGTGGGTAGGGCCACAGGGGAGGTTGCCCTGGGTGCAAAATTCTTAGGGGTTCAAAAACATACAGAGTCCCTGAACCCAGTCCTGGAGCAATTTCAAACACCTGGCTCCATGAATTCACCTGGCAGGGGCATGGTAGCACCAAGCCCACAAGGCACGTGCCCCGCATCTCCTGCAGGCTGCCCCGGGTCCTTAGCGCAGTGATCGACTCCTCGGCAGTAGCAGACATTTCTTCCCACTGGCTACCTGTTACAGCAGTATACGTCAGAGCCGAGGGAAGCTAGGTTCCTCCTTGACTCTGATGTGTATCATGCCAGGAGCAAGGGGGGGTTGTGAAGAAGACTTGTGCTTGCCTTGCCCCAGGCACTGGCAACCCACACTACAGCACTTGGTGGAGCTGACAGTGAAATCCACCTACGTAGTATGTTCAGGATGGAAGGGAAGATATAGTCCTGCATTGTTCTTTCCCCTTTGTAGGCTCCTTTAATGGGCAACAGGACAAGAAGTTTGGACAGCACGGGAGATTAGACATTGCTGATGATTATATTGAGCATCGCCCATTTGGGAAATCACGGAGCAGGTAGCACCTCAGAGACTCCCTTCGTATTGTTAAGGCTTGTCCAGGGGCAGACTGACAACTCATGAGGCCCCCGGGCAATAGGGGATCATGGGGCCCCTGTGTCCTTGCCCAAACTCAAAAAAGGTACCAGGGGCATCTCATGGGGCCTCCTACTGACCCCGGGCCCTCAGGCAGTGCCCAAGTTTCCAAATGGTCAGTCCACCCCTGGGCTTGTCCCATTTCTACACGTATACCAACGATGTAGATTCCAGTGATAGGCCTTCTATGATACCAAAAAGTTGGATTGTTTTCAGTAAAGAAGTAAAATTGACAAGAAAGGTTTCGTTATTATGTCACAAAAGTGGGATTCTGAAGAAGGCCTCAACAAGGCAGAGAGATCAGCCTATACCTGGGAGTGTTGTAGCAGCCAGCTTGGGTCAGGAGTCACTGGGGGTCTTTCAGTGGCAGTTCCGTGGACATATTCACTAGGATATCTAGGTATTATTATTATTATACAGGATTTATGGCGCCAACAGTTTGCTCAGCGCTTTACAATATAACGGGAGACAATACAGCAACAATACAGTTCAATACAAGAGGGATAGGAGGGCCCTGATCCTGGGAGCTTACAATCTAGGAGGGAGGGGCTAGTGGTACAAAAGGTAGTAACTGTGGGGGATGGACTGGTAGGAGGAGTAGAAGATTCCATTATTAGCTGCTGGCAGGATAGGCTTCCCTGAAGAGATATGTTTTCAGAGATCACCTAAAAGTGAGCAGAGTAGGCGATAGTCTGATAAATTGGGGTAGAGAGTTCCAGAGGATGGGGGAAGCTCTGGAGACGAGCATGGGAGGAGGAGACAAGGGAGCTAGAGAGCAGGAGGTGGTGGGAGGAGCGGAGAGTACGGTTTGGGTGATATTTGGAGACAAGATTGGTGATGTAATTTGGGGCAGAATTATAAATGGCTTTATATGTTATTTCTAATGTTTTGAATTTTATTCGTTGGGCAATGGGAAGCCAGTGGAGGGATTGGCAGAGAGGGGTGGAGGACTCTGAGTGGTGGTCAGTGGAGGGATTGGCAGAGTGGGGTGGCAGACTCTGAGTGGAGGTCAGTGGAGGGATTGGCAGAGAGGGGTGGAGGACACTGATGCAAAGCCAGTGGAGGGATTGGCAGAGAGGGATGGAGGATACTGAGTGGAGGCCAGTGGAGGGATTGGCAGAGAGGGGTGGAAGACAGTGGAGGGATTGGCAGAGGGGTGGAGGACACTGAGTGGAGGCCAGTGGAGGGATTGGCAGAGAGAGATGGAGGACACTGAGTGGAGGCCAGTGGAGGGATTGGCACAGAGGGATGGAGGACACTGAATGGAGGTCAGTGGAGGGATTGGCAGAGAGGGGTGGCAAATACAGAACGGTTAGTAAGGTGGATGAGTCTGGCAGCAGCGTTCATGATAGACTGAAGAGGGAATAGCCTGCGATGAGGTCGGCCAATGAGGAGGGAGTTACAATAGTCAAGGCGAGATATAACAAGGGAGTGAAGAAGTTGCTTAGTGGTTGCCGAGGTTAGGAACGGTCGTATCTTGGAGATGTTGCAGAGGTGAAGTCTACAAGATTTGGACAGTGATTGGATTTGGGGCTGAAAGGACAGATGGGAGTCTAGGATTACACCTAGCACCCTGGCATGAGGGGAGGGACTGATGGTTTGTGTTATTGAACTTGATGGAGAAGCTGGAGGAGGGGGCACGGGCTGGGGGGAATATTATGAGCTTAGTTTTGGAAAGATTGAGTTTGAGGAAGTGGAGTGACACCCATGCCGATATTTCACTTAGTAGGTTAGTAATGCGAGAGGAGACTGAAGGGGTGAGGTGAGGGGTAAAAAGATAGATTTGTGTGTCATCAGCATAGAGATGGTACTTAAAGCCATGGGAGTTTATCAAGTGACCAATGGAGGAGGTGTAGATGGAGAAGAGAAGGGGTCCAAGGACAGAACATTGAGGGACCCCTACAGAAAGAGGCAGTGGAGAGGAGGAGACGGAATTATAGGTAACGCTGAAGGAGCGCTGTGATAGGTAGGAGGATAACCAGGAGAGAGCAGAGTCTTGGAGGCCAAGAGAGCGGAGTTTTTGAGGAGGAAGGGATGGTCAACAGTATCAAAAGCCAAAGAGAGGTCAAGTAGTAAGAGTACGGAGTAGTGGACATTGGTTATAGCAGTTAGTAAATCATTAGTGAGTTCTAGTAGGGCAGTTTCAGTGGAGTGGAGTGAGCAAAAGCCAGACTGTGGTGGGTAACTATCGCACAGTGCCGAGGTGGGACAGGGCTTATCTATGGACCAGATCAGGAACCCCTGATACAACAAAGCCTTGCAACATGTCAAGTGTCTATTGGCCAGAAAAATACTGGAACCTGTAGATGAGTTAAAGCCGGTGGGATTAAGTCTGGCCACACTGCTCCATTACTGGCTAAATAACCCGGTTCCTGCATGGCCTGTCCTTCATAGTTTGGTGTAGTTGGCAGGATATTCTATTTAGGTGCAGCACTTAAAGTATCAAAAACATTTATAAAAATGATCATTAAAATAATAAATAATATTCAAACTTAAGCAAAAATGTTAATAAATTACTGATATACCAAAAATAGTGCCCATAATATATCCACAACCTATACAATTACCAAAAGAAGTGTCCAAATACAAGCTTCAGTATGTGGCGAAAAATAAACACTTTTCAAACGCCAAAATGTCCCACGAACACTGAGAAAATATTGTCCTCCAAGAGTTTCAAGACTGTATGGGTGAGGGCTCTTGAGTTGGGGCACATGCTGGGCACTGTGAGAATTGTGCGACAGATGCTTTTGGCCTTTGCTCCCTCTGAGAAGAACGGAATTGTTGAAATGTTGTCCTGCAGGAGTTCCAAGACTGTATGGGTGATTGTCCTTGAGTTAGGGGACATGCTGGGCACTGTGAGAATTGTGATACAGATTTATTTAGGGGTTTTTTTTTTTCATGTGAGAATAACATAACTGAGGAAATGTTGTCCTGCAAGAGTTCTGAGACCGTATGGGTGATGGTTCTTGAGTTGGAGGACATGCTGGGCACTGTAAGACTCGTAGAAGGTCTTTGTTCCCCGTGGGAAGAGTATAATTGGGGAAATGTTGTCCTGCAAGAGTTCCATGACTCTATGGGTGATGGCTCTTGAGTTAGGGCACATGCTGGGCACTGTGAGAATTGTGCAACGGATGCTTTTGGCCTTTGCTCCCTCTGAGAAGAACGGAATTGGGGAAATGTTGTCCTGCAAGAGTTTTGAGACTGTATGGGTGATTGTTCTTGAGTTAGGGGACATGCTTAGCACTGTAAGACTTGTGGAAGGTCTTTGTTCCCCGTAAGAAGAGCATCATTTTGGAAATGTTGTCCTGCAAGAGTTCCAAGACTGTATGGGTGAGGGCTCTTGAGTTAGGGCACATGCTGGGCACTGTGAGAATTGTGATACAGTTTTTTTAGTTTTTTTTTCCTTGTGAGAACTCCTGCAAGAGTTCTGAGACTGTATGGGTGATGGTTCTTGAGTTGGAGGACATGCTGGACGCTGTAAGACTTGTGGAAGGTCTTTGTTCCCTGTGGGAAGAGCATAAATGGGGAAATGTTGTCATGCAAGAGTTATAAAACTGTAAGGGTGATGGTCCTTGAGTTAGGAGAGATGCTGGGCACTGTGAGAATTGTGATACATATTTTTTTTGTTTTTTTTTCCTTGTGAGAACTCCTGCAAGAGTTCTGAGACTGTATGGGTGATGGTTCTTGAGTTGGAGGACATGCTGGACACTGTAAGACTTGTAGAAGGTCTTTGTTCCCTGTTGGAAGAGTATAATTGGGGAAATGTTGTCCTGCAAGAGTTCCAAGACTGTATGGGTGAGGGCTCTTGAGTTAGGTGACGTGCTGGGCACCGTAAGACTTGTGGAAGGTCTTTGTTCCCCGTGAGAAGAGCATTATTTTGGAAATGTTGTCCTGCAAGAGTTTTGAGACTGTATGGGTGATGGTCCTTGAGTTAGGGGACGTGCTGGGCACTGTGAGAATTGTGATACAGATTTTTTTAGTTTTTTTTTCCTTGTGAGAACTCCTGCAAGAGTTCTGAGACTGTATGGGTGATGGTTCTTGAGATAGGGGACGTGCTGGGCACTGTGAGAATTGTGATACAGATTTTTTTAGTTTTTTTTTCCTTGTGAGAACTCCTGCAAGAGTTCTGAGACTGTATGGGTGATGGTTCTTGAGTTGGAGGACATGCTGGGCACCGTAAGACTTGTGGAAGGTCTTTGTTCCCCGTGGGAAGAGCATCATTTTGGAAATGTTGTCCTGCAAGAGTTCTGAGACTGTATGGGTGATGGTCCTTGAGTTAGGGGACGTGCTGGGCACTGTGAGAATTGTGATACAGATTTTTTTAGTTTTTTTTTCCTTGTGAGAACTCCTGCAAGAGTTCTGAGACTGTATGGGTGATGGTTCTTGAGTTGGAGGACATGCTGGGCACCGTAAGACTTGTGGAAGGTCTTTGTTCCCCGTGGGAAGAGCATCATTTTGGAAATGTTGTCCTGCAAGAGTTTTGAGAACGTATGGGTGATTGTCCTTGAGTTAGGGGACATGCTGGGCACTTAAAAATTGTGATATAGATTTTTTTTTAGGTCTTTTTTCATTGTGAGAATAACATAACTGAGGAAATGTTGTCCTGCAAGAGTTCTGAGACTGTATGGGTGAGGGCTCTTGAGTTAGGGCACATGCTGGGCACTGTGAGAATTGTGATACAGTTTTTTTAGTTTTTTTTTCCTTGCGAGAACTCCTGCAAGAGTTCTGAGACTGTATGGGTGATGGTTCTTGAGTTGGAGGACATGCTGGACACTGTAAGACTTGTGGAAGGTCTTTGTTCCCTGTGGGAAGAGCATAAATGGGGAAATGTTGTCATGCAAGAGTTATAAGACTGTAAGGGTGATGGTCCTTGAGTTAGGAGAGATGCTGGGCACTGTGAGAATTGTGATACATATTTTTTTTGTTTTTTTTTCCTTGTGAGAACTCCTGCAAGAGTTCTGAGACTGTATGGGTGATGGTTATTGAGTTGGAGGACATGCTGGACACTGTAAGACTTGTAGAAGGTCTTTGTTCCCTGTTGGAAGAGTATAATTGGGGAAATGTTGTCCTGCAAGAGTTCCAAGACTGTATGGGTGAGGGCTCTTGAGTTAGGTGACGTGCTGGGCACCGTAAGACTTGTGGAAGGTCTTTGTTCCCCGTGAGAAGAGCATTATTTTGGAAATGTTGTCCTGCAAGAGTTTTGAGACTGTATGGGTGATGGTCCTTGAGTTAGGGGACGTGCTGGGCACTGTGAGAATTGTGATACAGATTTTTTTAGTTTTTTTTTTCCTTGTGAGAACTCCTGCAAGAGTTCTGAGACTGTATGGGTGATGGTTCTTGAGTTGGAGGACATGCTGGGCACCGTAAGACTTGTGGAAGGTCTTTGTTCCCCGTGGGAAGAGCATCATTTTGGAAATGTTGTCCTGCAAGAGTTTTGAGAACGTATGGGTGATTGTCCTTGAGTTAGGGGACATGCTGGGCACTTAAAAATTGTGATATAGATTTTTTTTTAGGTCTTTTTTCATTGTGAGAATAACATAACTGAGGAAATGTTGTCCTGCAAGAGTTCTGAGACTGTATGGGTGAAGGTTCTTGAGTTGGAGGACATGCTGGGCACCGTAAGACTTGTGTAAGGTTTTTGTTCCCCGTGGGAAGAGCATCATTTTGGAAATGTTGTCCTGAAAGACGTCCAAGACTGTATGGGTGATGGTCCTTGAGTTAGGGCACATGCTGGGCACTGTGAGAATTGTGATACAGATTTTTTTAGGGTTTTTTTCCATGGGAGAATAACATAACTGAGGAAATGTTGTCCTGCAAGAGTTCTGAGACTGTGTGGGTGATGGTTCTTGAGTTGGAGGACATGCTGGGCACTGTAAGACTTGTAGAAGGTCTTGGTTGCCCGTGGGAAGAGCATAATTAGGGAAATGTTGTCCTGTAAGAGTTCAAAGACTGTATGGGTGATGGGTCTTGAGTTAAGGGACATGCTGGGCACTGTGAGAATTGTGATACAGATTTTTTTTAGTTTTTTTTTCCTTGTGAGAACTCCTGCAAGAGTTCTGAGACTGTATGGGTGATGGTTCTTGAGTTGGAGGACATGCTGGGCACCGTAAGACTTGTGGAAGGTCTTTGTTCCCTGTAAATATATTTTTTTAAAATATATTCTTCAGATTTTTGTAACATATAAAAAAGCAATTTTAACATATATTTGTTTGAGGTGATTGTAGCCGTATTAGTGCATTTGCAACAGAAACAATTACCGTATTTTTCGCTCCATAAGACGCACTTTTTTCCCCCCAAAAAAAGGGGGGAAAATGTCAGTGCGTCTTATGGAGCGAATATAAAGCGGCCGGTCCGGTATCTTTGCGGCCACCATGTCAGAATACCGGGCCGGCCGCTCAGCTGTTGTCTCCTGCAGGGCCTTACCTGTTCCTCGCTCCAGCGCTGCACAGTCTTCCCGGGCCGGCTTCTGTGACAGCCGGGTGCCCACTGCGCATGCGCTGCGCTTTGTGAATGATCCGATGTCTTCTGGGACACATGAAAGGTCCCAGAAGGCGCCGGGCCATTCACAAAGCGCAGAGCTTCTCGCACATGCGCAGTGGGCACCCGGCTGTCACAGAAGCCGGCCCGGGAAGAAGAGGGAAGGCGAGGGAAGGCAACTCCGTGGAAGTGGAAGCGGGTACCTGTCAAATTCAGGTACCGGCTCCCCTCCCACCCCAAAGGTCCGCAGTCTCTGGTCATCTCCTGTACTATGTCCGCAGTCTCTGGTCATCTCCTGTACTATGTCCACAGTCTCTGGTCATCTCCTGTACTATGTCTGCAGTCTCTGGTCATCTCCTGTACTGTGTCCGCAGTCTCTGGTCATCCCCTGTACTGTCCGCAGTCTCTGGTCATCCCCTGTACTGTCCGCAGTCTCTGGTCATCCCCTGTACTGTCTGCAGTCTCTGGTCATCTCCTGTACTGTGTCCGCAGTCTCCGGTCATCTCCTGTACCCTGTCCGCAGTCTCCGGTCATCTCCTGTACCCTGTCCGCAGTCTCTGGTCATCCCCTGCACTGTCCGCAGTCTCTGGTCATCTCCTGTACTGTGTCCGCAGTCTCTGGTCATCCCCTGTACTGTGTCCGCAGTCTCTGGTCATCCCCTGCACTGTCCGCAGTCTCTGGTCCTCTCCTGTACTGTGTCCGCAGTCTCTGGTCATCTCCTGTACTGTGTCCGCAGTCTCTGGTCATCTCCTGTACTATGTCCGCAGTCTCTGGTCATCTCCTGTACTATGTCCGCAGTCTCTGGTCATCTCCTGTACTATGTCCACAGTCTCTGGTCATCTCCTGTACTATGTCCGCAGTCTCTGGTCATCTCCTGTACTGTGTCCGCAGTCTCCGGTCATCTCCTGTACTGTGTCCGCAGTCTCCGGTCATCTCCTGTACTGTGTCCGCAGTCTCTGGTCATCTCCTGTACTATGTCCGCAGTCTCTGGTCATCTCCTGTACTATGTCCGCAGTCTCTGGTCATCCCCTCTACTGTGTCTGCAGTCCATTGGTTCAGAATATTTTTTTTTCTTGTTTTTCACCTCTAAAACCTAGGTGCGTCTTATGGTCAGGTGCGTCTTATGGAGCGAAAAATACGGTAAGTACTGACATGATACTTTTTTTATTTGCACTAACATACAATTTTGAGGACAAGCTTTTGGGGTATGTCCCCTTCTTCAAAGTCCAAGCAGTACTATACAAATCACAAAGTTTCAGCAGAATGTTAGAAGATGTCACAAATAATGGAAGCACACACTGCAATAAGAAACGCTGCAAACTGTGCAACCAAATCAGTCCATCAAAATGTGTCCGACACTCAAAAGGGATCTTCAATATTTCCGGATCATACAGCTGCACCTCCAGTCGTGTGGTGTACCTTATCCAGTGCAGAAAATGCAGCAAAGGATCTTATGTTGGTGAAACAGGACAGAAGGTGCAAACAAGGATGAATCTGCACAGACATACCATCAAGGAACATAAAGAAGATGACCTCTGCACACCTGAGGGACACCATTTCGCACAACCAGACCACACAATGGGAGACATCAATGTTTTAGTTCTTAAAGGAAATTTCAAATCCATTCAGGAAAGAAAAACTTTTGAACTAAGAATGATAATTCTATTTGACACAAAAGATAACGGCCTGAATTTGGACCTGGGATTCCTCACTCATTATCCAACAGTTTTATGACTATTAGCTGAAGCTTGACTCCCTCTGTGTGAGTGTAGTACCCCCCCCCCCCCTCGCTTTTGCTGTATCTTATTTCTAGCCTTCTTTTTTTTTTTTCTTCATCTCTTCTAACATTCTGCTGAAACTTTGTGATTTGTACAGTACTGCCTGGACCTTGAAGAAGGGGACATACCCCGAAAGCTTGTCCTCAAAATTGTATGTTAGTGCAAATAAAAAAAGTATCACGGACAGTACTCAATTGTTAAATATATTTGTAAATGCATTCCAAAAATGTAGATTTGTATTTTTAAAGACATACAGTGAATTTGAAATGTATTTTTGTAGATATTTATATTCATATATTTTGTAATAAAAACGCATTTCAACATGCAGTATATATATATATATATAAATATATTATATATATATATTTATTTATTGAAATATATTTTGAAATATATTGAATACGGACAAAATTGTAGTATTTCCAATATATGGCTATATATTTGGGAAGAATATTTTCAGAGTATATTTCAAATATATTTTTCTTCCATATGGGTATACTAACACTGCAAACTAGGGACAAAAAAAAACTATTCAGAACCTTGCCGTAGGTATTTAGAAATGGTGTTTCGCCGTTCCGATGGCTGCAGACCGGTGAAGGAAGAAATCTATTTAGCTTCTGTGGGCTACTGAGCATTATTGCTGTGCTCACCGCCTCCAGGTATAAAGCAGCAAATACAGAGAACAAACCTTACAGGGGGAACCAGACCGCCAAGTCCAGCAACCTTACCCATTCAGTTTGGGAGATACTGTATGTTTTTGGTGCAGGTCCAGCACCACCCACATGGAAGAACAATATATTTTAAATATATTTTTAAAATATTCTTCCCAAATATATTGACATATATATGAAATACTACAATTTTGCCCGTATTCAATATATTTCAATATATATACTACATAATATAATACATTTTCAGAAATACTGTATGTCTTTAAAAATACATTTAATCTACATTTTTGGAATGCATTTACAAACTCCAGGCAGGTAGTGCCGTGGTTGGGATTTGAACCATCGACCCTAGTACCTATCACATCTGAGCAGCCCGTGTGACTAGAGTCACCCATGAGGGCGTACACACAGTGGTAAATGACAGCCCACTCTCTCTGTCCTCCTCCATGCCCACTAACCAGCTAAACATAATTGGGGGTGGGGTGGAGGTGTGGGACATTGCATCTTGATTGATGGAGGCTTCTCCTCCCACTAATTCTAAGACATAGGCTGGAGGGGCGTTACACAGCCTGTGACTGGCAGAAAAATGCCCACACCATGTTATTGTCCAAAAATAATAAAGATTTGATTGCAATTATATATTTGTGTGATAATTTGAAACAATTTATTGATTTTAATTATTTATTTTTACTATGTATCCCAAAGGCTGCTTTTTTTTCCTTTCTTTTTAACATGTGACCAGCAGCAGAGGACTAGAAGCTCCTGCTGCCACTGTTTCCCTGCAGACAGGCTGGGAAAGAGCTATGTCATGGGACAGCTGCATATCAATTAGGAAAAAGGTACCTAGATTTTTTTTAAATAAAATAATTATAGTGTCATCATCCATATATAGAAAGGGAAGGAATAATGTAAATTAAACAAAGTGTCTTTAGTATCACTTTAAGGCCAAACTAATCATTGCAGAATTTGTGATCTGAGCTAAATAGATCTGCAAAAAATGTGGTATCTTATTCATAATCAGTATATTAGTTAAGAAATTGGTGTGCTGCCATGACATGAGCTGTGGAAAGTCAAGAAGAGGACAAAGGACTAGTATTACCCATGGGCTCTTCACAGCTGAGCCCAGTAGGAACAGCAGCAACCTTGGTGGAACAGAGCAGGGAGATCCTTGCATTACAGGTCATCAGGTACAGCTTTCTCTCCAGGAAGGGGAACAATAAGTAGCAGAGCAGTGACCAGGGGCGTCCCTAGGTAAGTGCGGGGGGTGCACGCCGCACTGGGTGACACCTTTTGCATGGGGGTGGCACCGGACCCGCTCCACCTGGGGAGGACTGACCAAGGGCCCGGGGTCACTACAGGGCCCCATGAGAGGCTCAGTCCGTCCCTGTATGTGCCGCTGCTGAAATAAGCAAGTATTGAGGGGGCAGACAGTGAGGCAGGCACTTCGGACACCTCTCCCCCTCCGAGTTTCAGCAGAGGGCAGGTCCACATCCCTGCCACGGGTGATGAAGTCGGAGAGCTGGAGGGGCAGGCAGAGAATGTAGCAGGTCAGTGTGTAATCCCCGGACCCTGATGACAGCACTGCAACTTCATGTAGTTGGTAGGGGGGAGAGAGAGAGGGGAGGGGGGGGAGAGGACAGAGAGAGGGGGGGGAGAAAGAGGGCAGAGAGCGAGAGAGAGGGGGTGTCATCAAGTGTTCCCACACCGGGTGACACCAACCCTAGGGACTCCACTGGCAGTGACATCAACAAAAAATGACTCTAGATTTCACACTGTGTATACAGATATGCAGCTCAATGCACGGGTGTCACATGTTACAAATTGCTTTTCTATTTTTCAGGAGTTCAAGGCAAAAAAAATTTTTCAGGGTACTGATTGGGCACAATAGCATCTTTAGATCAGCCTTTCTCAAACCTGTTACCCTAGAGGAACCCTTGAAATAATTTTAACTGCGGTCCTCAAGCCCCCTATATTAGCTTTGTTGCCCTTCTCCGGACTCTCTCCAGTTCCAGCACATCCTTCATGAAGACAGGTGCCCAGAACTGGACAGCATACCCAGGACTGGACCCCATCTAAACCAGTTACTGACCATCTGACTAAAACATCTCCTGTTTCAAAGAATTCTGTTTTCATGGTGGTGGCAATGGAAGGAGAAGTACATAAGTGATGTGAGGAATGCTCAGCACCAGGGGCGGACTGACAACTCATGGGGCCCCCGGGCAATAGGGGATCATGGGGCCCCTGTGTCCTTGCCCAAACTCAAAAAAGCCTATGAAAAAGGTACCAGGGGCATCTCATGGGGCCCGCTACTGACCCCGGGCCCTTGGGCAGTGCCCGAGTTTTTAAATGGTCAGTCCGCCCCTGCTCATTCCACTTTATTAGGTCCACCTGTTCAATTGCTTGGTAATACAAATTGCTAATCAGCCAATCGCATGGCAGCAACTCAATGCATTTAGGCATCTAGATGTGGTGAAGACGACTTGCTGAAGTTCTGAGCATCAGAATCTGAACGTGGCATTGTAGGTGCCAGACGGACCGGTCTGAGTATTTCAAAAACCGCTGATCTACTGGAATTTTCACACACAACCATCTCTAGGGTTTACAGAGAATGGTCTGAAAAAAGAGAAGATATCCAGTGAGCGGCAGTTGTGTGGAGGAAAATGCTTGCTGATGTCAGAGGTCAGAGGAGAATGGGCAGACTGGTTTCTGCGAAATTCAGATGGTACGGTCAGAATTTGGCATAAACAACATGGAAGCATGGATCCATCCTGCCTTGTATCAGCGGTTCAGGCTGGTGATGGTGGTGTCATGGTGTGGTGGATCTATCCTGCGTTGTATCAACGGTTCAGGCTGGTGATGGTGGTGTCATGGTGTGGTGGATCCATCCTGCCTTGTATCAACGGTTCAGGATGGTGGTGGTAGTGTCATGGTGTGGTGGATCCATCCTGCCTTGTATCAACGGTTCAGGCTGGTGGTGTCATGGTGTGGTGGATCCATCCTGCCTTGTATCAACGGTTCAGGATGGTGGTGGTGTCATGGTGTGGTGGATCAATCCTGCCTTGTATCAACGGTTCAGGCTGGTGGTGTCATGGTGTGGTGGATCCATCCTGCCTTGTATCAATGGTTCAGGCTGGTGGTGGTGGTGTCATGGTGTGGTGGATCCATCCTGCCTTGTATCAACGGTTCAGGCTGGTGGTGGTGGTATCATGCTGTGGAAGAGATTTTCTTGGCACAAGCAAGGGGGACCTAATAAAGTGTTCGGTGAGTGTATATTATCAGTCACTGTTTCAGGGGAGCCTTCTGAGGGAACCCAGTTGACCTCCTCAGCCTTGGGGTCTTCAAAGAAAATTGCAATCCAGATCAGGCTGGGTTTTGTGCAAAAACTCAGTGAGCAAATGCTACTTTGGGTAAAATACAGCAAAACATCCAAGAAACGTACAAAGCCAGAATAGAAATGGTGACACTGTATGTATTCTTGGATATGATATGATCTATCAAGCTCCCGCCTCTTTATTTAAGGAAGTGTGAATATGGCTGACAAGGTTTTATCTCTTAAGGATACAATAAGTAAAAAAAAAAGTAATAAAACAATGAAAAAAATAATATAAAGATGAAGTCTACTATAAGGCAAAGTCAAGAAGAACAAGGACAAAGAAGAATGGAGCTGTGGAGGGAGCAGGGAGAGAAGAAAGGATGAGAAAGACTTGTGTAGGTGGGGGAGTCACTGTGACTCCTGTATTGTAAATGGGGAGGGGTGGTCTCAAGGACAGGATTTGCACTAAAAGCAATAAAAACATTGTCAGAACTTCTACCTCTGCCCCGTTCTACTAAATAGTCTTCTCTGTTTGTGTCCCCATTGGAGAAATTTCCTGTAACCTCCTGTTATGATAGGAAGTGAGGTGAAATCTCCCCAGTGAGGACACTGATGGTGATAAAAACCTTTCAGCCACTCTAACCCCCCCCCCTTCCCCGCTCTATCGAAAACAAAATAAAAAGTTTTGGCGGGAGTTGGATTTTAGACATTTTCGGACACTGGATGTCCTACACATCCAAAAATGCTTGATGGAGGTGCACAGGGCAAGTATAGTACATTTTGTCCTTCTGCCCCTCTGCTGCTCCCCCAGTTGTACATGTCAGCAAATCAGAGCCCTCTTACACCCTTCCACATCAGAGTCTTCAGAACCCTGCTCACATCAGAGTCCTCAGAGCTCCCCTCACATCAGTGTCCCCAAAGCAACGTGAACACCGGTGTCCCCAAAGCACCATGAACACCAGTGTCCCCAAAGCACCGTGAACACCAGTGTCCCCAAAGCACTGTGAACACCAGTGTCCTCAGAGTACCCTTCACCCCAGTGTCTCCAGAGCACCCTTCACACCAGTGTCCTCAGAGCACCCTTCAAATCAGAGTCCTCAAAGACCCCTCACATCCGAATCCTCTGAGCTCCTCACACATCAGAGTCTTCAGAGACCCCTCACATCAGAGTCCTCAGAGACCCCCTAACATCAGAATCCTCAGAGACTCCCTCAAATCATTGTCCTAAGAATCCCATCACATCAAAGTCCCGAGACCCCCTCATATCAGAGTCCTCACAGACCCCTCATATTAGAGTCCTCAGAGACCCCCTAATATCAGTGTCCTCAGAGGCTCCCTTAGATCATTGTCCTCAGTCCCATCACATCAAAAATCTGATCACATCAGCCTCCTTAGAGCCGTCCTCACATCACAGTCCTCAGAGCTCCCTCACATCAGTGTCTTCAGAACGTTCCTCACATAAGAGACCTCAGAGCCCCCCCACATCAATGTCCTGAAATCTCCCTCACATTAGTGTTCTCAGATCCCCCTCTGATCAGTGACCTCAGAGCCCCCTCACATCAGTGTCTTCAGAACGTTCCTCACATCAGAGACCTCAGAACCCCCCACATCAATGTCCTGAAATCTCCCTCACATTAGTGTTCTCAGATCCCCCTCTGATCAGTGACCTCAGAGCCCCTCTCACATTAGTGTCTTCAGAACGTTCCTCACATCAGAGACCTCAGAACCCTCCACATCAATGTCCTCAAATCCCCCTCACATTAGTGTTCTCAGATCCCCCTCTGATCAGTGACCTCAGAGCCCCCTCGCATCAGTGTCTTCAGAACGTTCCTCACATCAGACACCTCAGAACCCCCCACATCAATGTCCTGAAATCTCCCTCACATTAGTGTTCTCAGATCCCCCTCTGATCAGTGACCTCAGAGCCCCCTCGCATCAGTGTCTTCAGAACGTTCCTCACATCAGACACCTCAGAACCCCCCACATCAATGTCCTCAAATCTCCCTCACATTAGTGTTCTCAGATCCCCCTCTGATCAGTGACCTCAGAGCCCCCTCACATCAGTGTCTTCAGAACGTTCCTCACATCAGAGACCTCAGAACCCCCCACATCAATGTCCTCAAATCTCCCTCACATTAGTGTTCTCAGATCCCCCTCTGATCAGTGACCTCAGAGCCCCTCTCACATTAGTGTCTTCAGAACGTTCCTCACATCAGAGACCTCAGAACCCCCCACATCAATGTCCTGAAATCTCCCTCACATTAGTGTTCTCAGATCCCCCTCTGATCAGTGACCTCAGAGCCCCTCTCACATTAGTGTCTTCAGAACTTTCCTCACATCAGAGACCTCAGAACCCCCCACATCAATGTCCTCAAATCTCCCTCACATTAGTGTTCTCAGATCCCCCTCTGATCAGTGACCTCAGAGCCCCCCTCACATTAGTGTCTTCAGAACATTCCTCACATCAGACACCTCAGAACCCCCCACATCAATGTCCTCAAATCTCCCTCACATTAGTGTTCTCAGGTCCACCTCTGATCAGTGACCAAAGAGCCCCTCTCACATTAGTGTCTTCAGAACGTTCCTCACATCAGACACCTCAGAACCCCCCACATCAATGTCCTGAAATCTCCCTCACATTAGTGTTCTCAGATCCCCCTCTGATCAGTGACCTCAGAGCCCCCTCATATCAGTGTTCTTAAATTACACTCACCTCTGGGTTCTACCCTATACTTAGTACAGCAGAGCAGAGGGCAGAGCAGAGGGCAGAGCAGAGGGCAGAGCGGGTCTGGACAGAGTCGGACTTCTATCTGCTTCTGGGGTTGGCACTGGATGCCACCTGCTCTAAATCAGCATCATGCGTACAGAAAAACATGATACTGTGATATATGATATCGAGGACTCCAGGAAGTCTTGGGGTTACCACCTCATCCCTTTACACCCGGACACATATTAATGACACGGGTTCTGGGGCTAATTTCATGCAGATAAGGCACTAAGTGAGTTTAATTCCCACCTTAATCAGCCACAGAACCTGAGTAATTAATATGTGTCCAATGTTCAAGGGATGAGGTGGAAATCCTAGGAAATCTGGCATTTCACAGTAAAAAAGAATGGTGCTTTGATATGCTAATCTGATAGGGGTGCTTTAAGAATTTTTTGGGGGGGTTATAACAGACCCAAGCATCCCCTGGCACTGCACCTTTTGTGGTGCCCCCCTTTATGTGGCATGTAGGGCACATCCAATACCCTAGATGCAACACTGCTGACTGGTAAGGATTCTAGCTATTTGCACAATGGGAGCTGACTGTCAGCATTAGCCACTTCAAAGAATAGAGCTTGAATATTTGTTTGGTCATTGGACAGGCCTAGTGTCCTTTCCTGGCATACAGTTGCAAGAAAAAGTATGTGAACCCCTTGGGATTACGTGGAGTTTTGCATGAATTGGGCATAAAATGTGCTCTGAACGTCATCTAAGTCACAACAATAGAAGAACACAGTCTGCTGAACATAATACTACACAAACATTAGATGTTGCCATGGTTTAATTGCACATAACATGTAAACATTCACAGTGCAGGGAGGAAAAAGTATGTGAACCTTTGGACTTAATAACTGGTTGACCCTCCTTTGGCAGCAACCAAACGTTTCCTGTAGTTGCAGATCAGACCTGCACAACGATCTGGAGTCATTTTGGACCACTCCTCTTCACAAAACTGTTTCAGAGAAGCAATATTCTTGGGATGTCTGGTGTGAATCGCTCTCTTAAGGTCATGCCACAGCATTTCAATGGGGTTGAGGTCAGGACTCTGACTGGACCACTCCAGAAGGCGTATTCTGTGCTGTTGCAGCCATTGTTTTGTTGAATTACTTGTATGCTTTGGGTCATTGTCCTGTTGCATCACCCATCCTCTGCCGAGCTTCAGTTGGCGGACAGATGGTCGTACGTTTTCCTGCAAAATGTCTTGATAAACTCTGGAATTCATTTTCCCATCAATGACAACAATCCGTCCAGGCCCTGAGGCAGCAAAGCAGCCCCAAACCATGATGCTTCCTCCGCCATGTTTCACAGTGGGGATGAGGTTTTCATGTTGGTGTGCTGGGCCTTTTTTTCTCCACACATAGTGTTGTGTGTTCTTCCCAAACAGCTCAATCTTGGTTTCATCTGTCCACAGTATATTTTGCCAGTAGTGCTGTGGAACATCCAGGTGCTCTTTTGCAAACTTCAAACGTGCTGCAATATTCTTTTTGGACAGCAATGGCTTCCTCCGTGGTGTCCTCCCATGTACTCCATTCTTGTTTAATGTTTTCCTTATTGTAGATGTGTCAACAAAAATGTTAGCATGTGCCAGAGATTTCTGTAGGTCTTTAGCTGACACTCTGGGATTCTTCTTTACCTCATGCAGCATTCTGCGCTGTGCTCTTGCAGTCATTCTTACAGGACGACCACGCCTAGGGAGAGTAGCAACAGTGCTAAACTTTCTCCATTTGTAGACAGTCTGTCTTACCGTGGACACATCAACATCAAGGCTTTTGGAGATACTTTTGTAACCCTTTCCAGCTTCATGCAAGTCAACAATTCTTGATGGTAGGTCTTCTGAGAGCTCTTTTCTGTGAGGCATGGTTCACATCAGACAGTGCTTCTTGAAACCAGTAAACCAAAAACAGGTGTGTGTTTTTTAAGGGCAGGACAGCTGTCAGCAACACATCCAATATCATCCCACTGATTGGAGTCAAGGTTGGCTCACTCCTGGCTCCAATTAGCTCTGGGAGAAGTCATTAAGCTAGGGCCTCACACACTTTTTCCTCCCTGCACTGTGAATGTTTACATGTTATGTGCAATTAAACCATTGCAACATCTAATGTTTGTGTAGTATTATGTTCAGCAGACTGTGTTCTTCTATTGTTGTGACTTAGATGACGTTCAGACCACTTTTTTTGCCCAATTCATGCAAAACTCTACGTAATCCCAAGGGGTTCACATACTTTTTCTTGCAACTGTAGATTCTGCAAGTACCATTGGGAGTCCTGGCGTAGATTCTGAGAGTACCATTGAAAGCCCTGGCAGAGTATCTGAGAGTACCATTGGAAGTCCTGGCATAGATTCTAAAAGTACCGTTGGAAGTCCTGACAGGGATTCTGAGAGTACCATTAGAAGTCCAGGTAGAGATTCTGAGAGTACCATTGGAAGTCCTAGCAGGGATTATGTGAACTATTGGAAGACCTGGCAGTGATTCTAATGCCGGCCATAGACGAGTCAAAAATCCGCCGATTTTTCATCCGAAAAAAAAATCGGCTGATTTTCGCACCGTTAGTGGGTTAATTGGTCGGCCATTTTTCAGGGTTTTGGCACATTTTTTTTATCGGTAAAGTTAGAAAAAAATTGGGCGATTTTGCCGATCGGCCGATTTTCCCGGCAATGATGGGCAAATCGGCCGATCGTTTTACCGGTAAAAAATCTGCGCATGAGCCGTGAAGAAGAAGAATAATAAGAAGAAGAAGAATTCCAGTCCGCTATTATATTTTATATGAAAAAGTCTTGCGGTTGCAACAATGTATCCATTTGTATTCAAATAAAAACATCTGTATCCGAAATGGATACAAATGGATAAATTGTTGCAACTGCAATACTTTTTCATGTCAAATATAATAGCGGAGCTCTCTGCAGGGACAGAAGTAATTAAATGACGGCCGTAGACGGGACGAAAATCGGCCGATTTTTTTACCATTGATGGTAACGTTGGCCGAATGAATGACCGATGTTTAGTTTTTTTTATTAAAAAAACGGCCGGTTTTCGACCCATCTATGGCCTGCATAAGAGTACCATTGGAAGTCCTGGCAGGGATTCTACAAGTACCATTGGAAGTCCTGGTAGTGATTTTGAGTACCATTGGAAGTCCTGGCAGGGATGCTACAAGTACCATTGGAAGTCCTGGCAGGGATTCTACAAGTACCATTGGAAGTCCTAGCAGGGATTCTGTGAGTACCATTGGAAGTCCTGGCAGGGATTCTACAAGTACCATTGGAAGTCCTAGCAGGGATTCTGTGAGTACCATTGGAAGTCCTGGCAGGGATTCTACAAGTACCATTGGAAGTCCTGCTAGTGATTCTGAGTACCATTGGAAGTCCTGGCAGGGATGCTACAAGTACCATTGGAAGTCCTGGCAAGGATGCTACAAGTACCATTGGAAGTCCTGGCAGGGATTCTGTGAGTACCATTGGAAGTCCTGGCAGGGATTCTACAAGTACCATTGGAAGTCCTGGCAGGGATTCTACAAGTACCATTGGAAGTCCTAGCAGGGATTCTGTGAGTACCATTGGAAGTCCTGGCAGGGATTCTACAAGTACCATTGGAAGTCCTGGTAGTGATTCTGAGTACCATTGGAAGTCCTGGCAGGGATGCTACAAGTACCATTGGAAGTCCTGGCAAGGATGCTACAAGTACCATTGGAAGTCCTGGTAGTGATTCTGAGTACCATTGGAAGTCCTGGCAGGGATGCTACAAGTACCATTGGAAGTCCTGGCAGGGATGCTACAAGTACCATTGGAAGTCCTGGCAGGGATGCTACAAGTACCATTGGAAGTCCTGGCAGGGATGCTACAAGTACCATTGGAAGTCTTGGTAGTGATTCTGAATACCATTGGAAGGACTTGCAGGGATTATCAGAGTACCATAACAGCTGCTTAAAGGGTTAGTTCACCTTTTCACAAAACATGAAAAAGTGAACTAACTTATTGCACCCTCCCTACACCCCTGATCTGTGCTGTACTTACCTCCATAGATGATCCTCTTTTACTGCCCATACTAGCTGATATAGTGATCTGGGCGCTGTTCTTTCTTCCACTACAGCTTGGAGTGATTCTCATTGGACAGCATGGTCACGTGCCAGCACCTTTCAATGCCCATTCACTATTACGTACATTAAAATGCTACCCAGCCTGTGTACTGCATTTTTCAGATGCCACAGACACTACACTGGCTGGCATGGGTGGCAGAAGAAAGTCTTTGAAGTAGATAAGTGCAGCAGGAACAAAGAGTTACCCCCCCCAGGAGATTCCAACGCAAAAGGAAAATGACCTTAAGCCTCCTGGCTCACTCTTGCTGCTCAATCCTAGGCCTATGGGCCCATAAACACCACTGGGCTTACAGTGCTTTGAAAAAGTATTCATACCCCTTGAAATTTTCCACAAGAAACAGGTGCCCATAGTGTCCATAGTGTAGTATTTCAACATTTTCAATAGTAATCAAAAGGTCGGTTCTCCCCTCTGATGATGTGCCATTGCACGAAAGGCCTCAGGAGGAACCAGACAGAGTGTGACGTCACTGCCGCCGGAGCTACGAGGAAGCCCGGCGGCCATCTTTGGATCTTTGGTAGGGTTAGTGCTGCATACTCTGCATATTTCCATTTTTCATTTTATATTTACCCTATGTGCTTTTATACAATTTGATTACTATTATAAATGTTGAAATACTACACTATGGGCACCTGTTTCTTGGCTTCTTATTGGAGCTATTAGGCTTGCAGGACACCCCCATTGATTTTCCACAACCAGAGGTAAGGAGACCTGTACTCAGGCTGAACATCTAATCCATCCTTAAGGGGACCTCTGGATCCAGCAGATTCCAACCATTTCCTAAGGCTTGATGACCATTCCATAGATGAAAGTTCACCTACCTGTCCGGCTTCCCAAGAGTCATCCTGGTGGTTATTATATTACATGCGCATTACCTATGCGCTTCCGGTGAGTGCGCACTTTTACTATCGGTTGGTGTCACAAGTCTATCTGCTGCAGATTTTATTATCCTCTGGATGTATCATATGAACTTATATATTTTCATAATACTGGACTATTTGATATATCATTTGCTTTTAACATTGGATATTCATTTATTATATATCTGTTTATTAGCGCTGCACCTGTATTTTTATTGATCCATTTGAAGGTTTATCTCGGTACTTTTGGTGTTTTAGAAGCTATTTTAAGGAGCGCTCACCATTTATACTATATTTCTCTGGATTCTATTTACTAATTAGGTGACTTCTGAAGGCAATTGGTTCCACTAGATTTTAGTTAGGGGGATCAGAGTAAAGGGGGCTGAATGCAAATGCACGCCACAGTTCTCACATATTTATTTGTAAAAAATCTTGAAAACCATTTATGACCTTCCACTTCACAATGATGGGACACATTGTGTCAGTCTATCACATCCAATCCCAACAAAATAAACTTATGTTTTTTGGTTGTAACATGACAAAATGTGGAAAACTTCAAGGGTATGAATACTTTTTCAAGGCACTGTATGTACAACTCTGTACCTCTTTCCCAACACTCGCAGCTCTTTAGGCTCTCGCTGCACTCTCACAGCTCCCAGCTGCACTGGGCCATGCCCTGGCCTCTGGACTGGGACCTCCTGTCTCCAGGGTAGAGCCCTGAATGGCTTTCAGGTCCTTGAGTATAAGGGCACACACACAGCCTGCTGGTTCCCAGTAATACCTGGACCCGGGGTTAGAGGCTTCTTCCCTCCCAACTTTCTTTGAACCCTCCGGACTCCAGAACCCAACCCAGGAATTACAAATTACAAAACCCAGAGGAAACCAAATGATCAATTTGTCTCCACTTAGAACAGCATTGGGCAAACTACGGCCCGCGGGCCGTATACGGCCCGGCAGACCTTTTAATCCGGCCCGCGGAGCGTGGCAAACATTGGCTGTCAGGATGTAGGCGGGGCAGCGTGACGAACTCCTCTCCTCTCACAGTCCGCCCTGAAGACCGGAACGGCGCGGGAACACGGCGAGAGGAACGCGCGGAGCAAAGGTAAGTGAATTGACACAATATGGGGAATGAATTACTATAGGGGGGATGAATTACTATAGGGGGGATGAATTACTATATGGGGGATGAATTACTATATGGGGGATGAATTACTATGGGGGATGAATTACTATAGGGGGGATGAATTACTATGGGGGATGAATTACTATATGGGGGATGAATTACTATGGGGGATGAATTACTATGGGGGATGAATTACTATATGGGGGATGAATTACTATATGGGGGATGAATTACTATGGGGGATGAATTACTATATGGGGGATGAATTACTATATGGGGGATGAATTACTATGTGGGATGAATTACTATATGGGGGATGAATTACTATATGGGGGATGAATTACTATGGGGGATGAATTACTATGGGGGATGAATTACTATGAGGGATTAATTACTATATGGGGGAATAATTACTATGCTTACTATGGGGGAATATTACCATACTTACTATGGATGGCATGGTAGTGGCTGGGCCGGCCAGCAGCTAGTCCGGCCCCCGGGTCCAATATATGAACCCATTGCGGCCCTCAAGTCAAAAAGTTTGCCCACCCCTGACTTAGAACAATCATTCTGGAGCCCCTCATCTGCATCTTTGAGAATCTTGCATGTTTTTACTTCTTTTTTTTTTACAGTGGCAGGGCCCAGCACCGTCAAAATGCTTACAGATTTTTTTTCTTTAAATTTACAGTTTTGGTTTTGACCATAATAAAAAAAAAAAGTACAAAATGGCTATACCTTCCCTTTATCTGACATGTCTGGTATTAGTATTAGTATCTGACACTTTCTGCCACCCATGCCAGCCATTGTAGTGGTCAGGGCATCTGAAAGACGAAGTACAAAGCCCTGGACTCTGGGTAGCATAATAATGCTTGTAATGGTGAGAAAGCATTGCTCAGCACCAGCAGATAATTGCACTGACCAATGAGAATCCCTCTGAGCTGTTCTGGAAAAAAGAATGGCGCAGAAGATGACCCAGACCACAACTTCAGCTATCATGGGCAGTGAAAGGTGATCCGCGTGGGCAGTGTGTCATAGTTACATAGTTAGTCTGGCTGAAAAAAGACCAAAGTCCATCCAATTCAACCATAAAAAAAAAAAGTTATAATCCTACACCCACAGTGGATCCAGAGGAAGGCAAAAAACCCAGCAAAGCACGATTCAATTTGCTCCTGCAGGGAAAAAACTACCTCCTGATCCCTCGAGAGGCAATCGGATATTCCCTGGATCAACGTTCCCTATAAATGTTATATCCAGTTATATTCTGTGTATTCAAGAAAGAATCCAGGACTTTCCTACAGCAATCCACTGAGCTGGCCACACCCAACTCTTGAAGGAGTCTATTCCACATTCTCACAGCTCTTACTGGGAAGAAACCTTTCCGTGTTTGGAGATTAAATCTCTTTTCCTCCAGACGTAAAGAGCGCCTCCTTGTCCTCTGTGATGACCTCAGGGGGAATAACTCTACCGAGTTCACTATATGAACCACTGATGTATTTATACATGGAGATCATATCCCCCTTATGCATTATACATGGAGATCATATCCCCCCTTATGTATGATACATGGAGATCATATCCCCCCTTATGTATTATACATGGAGCTCATATCCCCCCTTATGTATTATACATGGAGATCATATCCCCCTTATGTATTATACATGCAGATCATATCCCCCCTTATGTATTATACATGGAGATCATATCCCCCCTTATGTATTATACATAGAGATCATATCCCCCTTATGTATTATACATGGAGATCATATCCCCCTTATGTATTATACATGGAGATCATATCCCCCCTTATGTATTATACATGGAGATCATATCCCCCTTATGTATTATACATGGAGATCATATCCCCCTTATGTATTATACATGGAAATCATACCCCCCCCCTTATGTATTATACATGGAGATCATATCCCCCCTTATGTATTATACATGGAGATCATATCCCCCTTATGTATTATACATGGAGATCATATCCCCCCTTATGTATTAAACATGGAGATCATATCCCCCCCCTTATGTATTATACATGGAGATCATATCCCCCCTTATGTATTATACATGGAGATCATATCCCCCCTTATGTATTATACATGGAGATCATATCCCTCCCTTATGTATTATACATGGTGATCATATCCCCCCTTATGTATTATACATGGAGAGCATATCCCCCCCTTATGTATTATACATGGTGATCATATCCCCCCTTATGCATTATACATGGTGATCATATCCCCCTTATGTATTATACATGGTGATCATATCCCCCCTTATGTATTATACATGGAGAGCATATCCCCACCTTATGTATTATACATGGAGATCATATCCCCCCTTATGTATTATACATGGAGATCATATCCCCCTTATGTATTATACATGGAGATCATATCCCCCTTATGTATTATACATGGAGATCATATCCCCCCTTATATATTATACATGGAGATCATATCCCCCCTTATGTATTATACATGGTGATCATACCCCCCCTTATGTATTATACATGGAGATCATATCCCCCCTTATGTATCATACATGGAGATCATATCCTTCCTTATGTATCATACATGGTGATCATATCCCCCCTTATGTATTATACATGGAGATAATATTCCCCCTTATGTATTATACATGGAGATCATATCCCCCCTTATGTATTATACATGGAGATCATATCCCCCCTTATGTATTATACATGGAGATCATATGTATTATACATGGAGATCATATCCCCCCTTATGTATTATACATGGTGATCATATCCCCCTTATGTATTATACATGGAGATCATATCCCCCTTATGTATTATACATGGAGATCATATCCCCCTTGTGTATTATACATGGTGATCATATCCCCCCCTTATGTATTATACATGGATATCATATCCCCCCTTATGTATTATACATGGAGATCATATCCCCCCTTATGTATTATACATGGAGATCATAACCCCACTTATGTATTATACATGGAGATCTTTTTCCCCCCTTATGTATTATACATGGAGATCATATCCCCCCTTATGTATTATACATGGAGATCGTATCCCCCCCTTATGTATTATACATGGAGATCATATCCCCCTTATGTATTATACATGGAGATCATATCCCCCTTGTGTATTATACATGGATATCATATCCCCCCTTATGTATTATACATGGAGATCATATCCCCCCTTATGTATTATACATGGAGATCATATCCCCCCCTTATGTATTATACATGGAGATCTTTTTCCCCCCTTATGTATTATACATGGAGATCATATCCCCCCTTATGTATTATACATGGAGATCATATCCCCCCCTTATGTATTATACATGGAGATCATATCCCCCTTATGTATTATACATGGAGATCATATCCCCCTTATGTATTATACATGGAGATCATATCCCCCTTATGTATTATACATGGAGATCATATCCCCCCCTTATGTATTATACATGGAGATCATATCCCCCCCTTATGTATTATACATGGAGATCATATCCCCCCTTATGTAATATACATAGTGATCATATTGCCCCCTTATGTATTATACATGGAGATCATATCCCCCCTTTTGTAATATACATAGTGATCATATTGCCCCCTTATGTATTATACATGGTGATCATATCCCCCTTATGTATTATACATGGTGATCATATCCCCCCTTATGTATTATACATGGAGATCATATCCCCCCTTATGTATTATACATGGAGATCATATCCCCCTTATGTATTATACATGGTGATCATATCCCCCCTTATGTATTATACATGGAGATCATATCCCCCTTATGTATTATACATGGAGATCATATCCCCCCCTTATGTATTATACATGGAGATCATATCCCCCTTATGTATTATACATGGAGATCATATCCCCCCTTATGTATTATACATGGAGATCATTTCCCCCTTATGTATTATACATGGAGATCATATCCCCCCTTATGTATTATACATGGAGATCATATCCCCCCTTATGTATTATACATGGAGATCATATCCCCCCTTATGTATTATACATGGAGATCATATCCCCCCTTATGTAATATACATAGTGATCATATTGCCCCCTTATGTATTATACATGGAGATCATATCCCCCTTATGTATTATACATGGAGATCATATCCCCCTTATGTATTATACATGGAGATCATATCCCCCCTTATGTATTATACATGGAGATCATATCCCCCCTTATGTATTATACATGGAGATCATATCCCCCCCTTATGTATTATACATGGAGATCATAGCCCCCCTTATGTATTATACATGGAGATCATATCCCCCTTATGTATTATACATGGAGATCATATCCCCCTTATGTATTATACATGGAGATCATATCCCCCCTTATGTATTATACATGGAGATCATATCCCCCCTTATGTATTATACATGGAGATCATATCCCCCTTATGTATTATACATGGAGATCATATCCCCCCTTATGTATTATACATGGAGATCATATCCCCCCTTATGTATTATACATGGCGATCATATCCCCCTTATGTATTATACATGGAGATCATATCCCCCCCTTATGTATTATACATGGAGATCATATCCCCCTTATGTATTATACATGGTGATCATATCCCCCCTTATGTATTATACATGGCGATCATATCCCCCTTATGTATTATACATGGAGATCATATCCCCCCTTATGTATTATAAATGGAGATCATATCCCCCCTTATGTATTATACATGGAGATCATATCCCCCCTTATGTATTATACATGGAGATCATATCCCCCCTTATGTATTATACATGGAGATCATATCCCCCCTTATGTATTATACATGGAGATCATATCCCCCCTTATGTATTATACATGGAGATCATATCCCCCTTATGTATTATACATGGAGATCATATCCCCCCCTTATGTATTATACATGGAGATCATATCCCCCCTTATGTATTATACATGGAGATCATATCCCCCCTTAATCTCCTCTTCTCAGTAGAGAATACATTCAGTTCCTCTAATCTCTCCTCATAGCTGATCTCCTCCATGCCTCGTATCAGTTTGGTTGCCCTTCTATGTACTTTCTCCAGTTCCCCAATGTTCTTTTTGTGAATTGGAGCCCAAACATGAGTCATGAGTTAGTTCACCTTTTCATGTTTTGTGATAAGGTGAACTAACCCTTTTAATAGCTGTTTTGGTACTCTTGGAATCCCTGAAAGCACTTCCAGTGGTACACAGAATCCCTGCCAGGACTTCCAATGTTACTCTCATAGTCCCTCCCAGGACTTCCAATGTTACCTTTAGAATCCTTGCCAGGACACCCAATGGTAGTCTCAGAATCTCTGCCAGGACTTCCAATAGTACTCTGAGAATCCCTGACATGACTTCCAATGGTACTCTCATAATCCCTCCCAGGACTTCCAATGTTACTCTCATAGTCCCTCCCAGGACTTCCAATGGCACTCTCAGAATCCTTTCCAGGACTTCCAATGGTACCTTTAAAATTCCTGCCAGGACTCTCAGTGGTAATCTCAGAATCCCTGCCGGGACTCCCAATGGTATGCTCAGAATCGATGCCCGGACTTCCAATGGTGCTCACAGAATCGCTGCCAAGAGTTACAGAGGTACTTTCATAATCCCTCCCAAGACTTCCAATGTTACACTCATAGTCCCTCCTAGGACTTCCAATGTTACACTCATAGTCCCTCCCAGGACTTCCAATGGTACTCTGAGAATCCCTGCCAGGACTTCCAATGGCACTCTGAGACTCCCTGCCATGACTTCCAATGGTACTTTTAGAATCCCTGCCAGGACTCCCAATGGTATACTTAGAATCCCTGTCAGGACTCCCAATGGTATACTCAGAATCCCTGTCAGGACTTCCGATGGCACTCTCAGAATCCCTGCTAGGACTTCCAATGGTACCTTTAGAATCCCTGCCAGGACTCCCAATGGTATACTTAGAATCCCTGCTAGGACTTCCAATGGCACTCTCAGAATCCCTGCTATGACTTCCAATGGTACTGTCAGAATCCCTCTCAGGACTCCCAATGGTACACTCAGAATCCCTCCCAGGACTCCCAATGGTACTCTCAGAATCCCTCCCAGGACTCCCAATGGTACTCTCAGAATCCCTCCCAGGACTCCCAATGGTACTCTCAGAATCCCTCCCAGGACTCCCAATGGTACTCTCAGAATCTCTCCCAGGACTCCCAATGGTACTCTCAGAATCCCTCCCAGGACTCCCAATGGTACTCTCAGAATCTCTCCCAGGACTCCCAATGGTACTCTCAGAATCCCTCCCAGGACTCCCAATGGTACTCTCAGAATCCCTGCTCACTGGTGTCACCCGTTGACCTCCCTATCAGTAGAAAACACAGAGTTGATGTAAAGGCTGAAGGAAGAACCACGGAGCTTTGTGGGGGACCATAGAAATGAACAATCCCAGAAGTGTCGGCTCCCGGAAAAGCTGGGGATTTCTTTGTATTGGAACGAGCGGGCAGCAGATAATTATTCGTTTCTTTTCTTCTCTGGTATTTTTAGGACTGGATTTTGATTTCCTTAGGGCTTCGCTTTAACTTTTCAGCATGCCCTTGAGGGAACACTCAGCACAGCGTGATATGACGCGCTCTACGCTTTCGTGGTTAATCTCAGCTGATTGGCATTCTAAGCTGCAGAGACAACTATGGTTTGCCGGAGCCGGGCCCCATACGACATAGACTGGTGGTGCATTAACTTCATTTCCAGGGACCTCCAGCACGGCAGTAATTATAAGGCATTCCAAATACCAGATGAAAGGTCCAATCCCCCCCTCCCCCCCACCCAAACACAACCTCATACACCAAATTCCTCTATAGCATTAAGCAATTCACTTACTAATGCCATAAGCAGGGGAAAGATACATGCCTTTAATCAGCTGGGTTACAAAAAAAAAAGTCTGCTGAGCTATTTATGACACCTTCCGCATGCGCGCGCGGCTGTTTCCATGCATTTTGGTCCATGTTATTAAATGTACTGAGGATAAGTTTGCTTAAAGCTGCCCTTTAAGACCGAACAAACAATGTAAAGATATACGCCTTCAATCAGCTGGGTTGCAAAGAAAAAAAGTCTGCTGAGCTATTTATGACACCTTCCGCCAGCGCGCGCACCACTGCTTGCCCTGTCATAAATAGCTCAGCAGAATTTTATCTCCCATACATTTTGGTCCATGTTACTAAATGTACTAAGAATAAGTTTGCTTAAAGCTGCCTTTTAAGACCGAACAAATGATATAAATATATACGCCTTTACTCAGCTGGGTTGCTGAAAAAAAAAAAGTCTGCTGAGCTATTTATGACACCTTCCGCCAGCGCGCGTGGCTGTTTGCATGCATTTCGGTCCATGTTACTAAATGCATTAAGATTAAGTTTGCTTAAAGCTTCCTTTTAAGACCAAACAAATTATATTAAGATATACGCTTTTTATCAGCTGGGCGCGCGCTGGCGGAAGGTGTCATAAATAGCTCAGCAGACTTTTTTTCCATACAGTTCAGTCCATGTTACCAAATGTACTAAAGGATACATTTGCTTAAAGCTTCCTTTTATGACCAAGCAAACAATAAAAAGATATACGCCTTTAATCAGCTGGGTTGCAAAAAAAAAAAAGTCTGCTGAGTTATTTACGACACCTTCCGCCAGCGTGCGTGGCTGTTTCCATGTATTTCGGTCCATGTTACTAAATGTACTAAGGATAAGTTTGCTTAAAGCTGCCCTTTAAAACCGAACAAACGATTATAAAGATATACGCCTTTAATCAGCTGGGTTGCAAAAAAAAAAAAGGAAAAAATTCTGCTGAACTATTTATGACACCTTACGCCAGCGCGCGTGGCTGTTTCCATGCATTTCAGTCCACCTTACTAAATGTACTAAGGATCAGTTTGCTTAAAGTTGCCTTTTCAGACCAAACAAATGATATAAAGATATGCGCCTTTAATCAGCTGGGCGCGAGCTGGTGGAAGGTGTCATAAATAGCTCAGCAGACTTTTTTTTTCCATACATTTCGGTCCATGTTACTAATTGTACTAAGGATAAGTTTGCTTAAACCTGCCCTTTAGGACCGAACAAACGATATAAAGATATACTCCTTTAATCAGCTGGGTTGCATAAAAAAAAGGTTTGCTGAGCTATTTGTGACACCTTCCGCCAGCGCGCGGCTGGCAGAAGGTGTCATAAATAGCTTAGCAGACTTTTTTTTTACATACATTTCGGTCCATATTACTAATTGTACTAAGGATCAGTTTGCTTAAAGCTGCCTTTTAAGACCGAACAAACGATATAAAGATATACGCCTTTAATCAGCTGGGTTGCAAAAAAAAAGTCTGGTGAGCTACTTATGACACCTTCCACCAGCGCGAGCACAGCTGCGCACGCTGGCAGAAGGTGTCATAAATAGCTCAGCAGACTTTTTTTCCCATACATTTCGGTCCACGTTACTAATTGTACTATGGATAAGTTTGCTTAAAGTCGCCCTTTAAGACCAAATAAACGGTATAAAGATATACCCCTTTAATGAGCTGGGTTGCAAAAAAAAAAAAAAGTCTGCTGAGCTATTTATGACACTTTCCGCCAGTGCGCTCGGTTGTTTCCATGCATTTCGGTCCACCTTACTAAATGTACTAAGGATCAGTTTGCCTAAAGCTGCCCTTTAAGGCCGAACAAACGATATAAAGATATACGCCTTTAATCAGCTGGGTTGCAAAAAACAAAAAAACTCTGCTGAGCTATTTATGACACCTTCCGCCAGCGCGCGGAGCTGTTTCCATGCATTTCAGTCCACGTTACTAAATGTACTAAAGGATAAGTTTTAAGACCGAACAAATGATATAAAGATATACGCCTTTAATCAGCTGGGTTGCAAAAAACAAAAAAAGTCTGCTGAGCTATTTATGACACCTTCTGCCAGCGCGCGGCTGTTTCCATGCATTTCGGTCCATGTTACTAAATGTACAAAGGATACGTTTGCTTAAAGCTGCCCTTTAAGACAACAAATGATGGTTTCAAAAAAAAAAGTCTGCTGAGCTATTTATGACACCTTCCGCCAGCGCGCGCACAGCGCACGCACAGTCGCGCGTGCTGGTGGAAGGTGTCATAAATAGCTCAGCAGACTTTTTTTCCCATACATTTCGGTCCATATTACTAAATGTATTACGGATCAGTTTGCTTAAAGCTGTCCTTTAGGATGATATAAAGATATACGCCTTTAATCAGCTTGGTAACAAAAAAAAGGTCTGCTGAGCTATTTATGACACCTTCCGCTAGCGCGCGCGGCTGTTTCCATGCATTTCAGTCCATGTTCCTAAATGTACTAAGGATAAGTTTCCTTAAAGCTGCCCTTTAGGACCGAACAAACGATATAAAGATATATGCCTTTAATCAGCTGGGTTGCAAAAAAAAAATTCTGCTGAGCTATTTAGGACACTTTCCACCAGCATGCACTGCTGTGCGCGCGCTGGCGGAAGGTGTCATAAATAGCTCAGCAGACTTTTTTTCCCATACATTTCGGTCCATGTTACCAAATGTACTATAGGATAAGTTTGCTTGAAGTTTCCATTTAAGACCAAACAAACGATATAAAGATATACGCCTTTAATCAGCTGAGTTGCAAAAAAAAAAAAAGTACAATTAGTAACGTGGACCGAAATGTATGTAAAAAAAAGTCTGCTGAGCTATTTATGACACCCTCCACCAGCGCGCGTGCCTGTTTCCATACATTTCGGTCCACGTTACTAAATGTACTAAGGATACATTTGCATAAAGCTGTCCTTTGAGACAACAAATGATGGTTGCAAAAAAAAAAAAAGTCTGCTGAGCTATTCACGACACCTTCCGCCAGTGCGCGCATAGCGCACGCACAGTCGCGCGCGCTGACGAAAGATGTCATAAATAGCTCAGCAGACTTTTTCCATGCATTTTGGTCCATTGTACTAAATGTACTAAGGATAAGTTTGCTTAAAGCTGTCCTTTAGGATGTTATAAAGATATATGCCTTTAATCAGCTTGGTAACAAAAAAAAGTCTGCTGAGCTATTTATGACACCTTCTGCCAGCGCGCGCGGCTGTTTCCATGCATTTCGGTCCACGTTACTAAATATACTAAGGATCAGTTTTCTTAAAGCTGCCTTTTAAGATTGAACAAACGATAAAAAGATATACCCCTTTAATCAGTTGGGTTGCAAGAAAAAAAAAAAAGTCTGCTGAGCTATTTATGACACCTTCCGCTAGCGCGCGCTGCCGGAAAGTGTCACAAATATCTCAGCAGACTTTTTTTTCCATACATTTCAGTCCATATTACTAAATGTGCTAAGGATAAGTTTGCTTAAAGTTGCCTTTTAAGACCGATCAAACGATAGAAAGATATACGCCTTTAATCAGCTGGGTTGCAAAAAAAAAAGTCTACTGAGCTATTTATGACACCTTCCGCCAGCGTGCGCTGCCGGAAAGTGTCACAAATATCTCAGCAGACTTTTTTTTCAATACATTTCAGTCCATATTACTAAATGTACTAAGGATAAGTTTGCTTAAAGTTGCCTTTTAAGACCGAACAAACGATATAAAGATATACGTCTTTAATCAGCTGGGTTGCAAAAAAAAAAAGTACAATTAGTAACGTGGACCGAAATGTATGTAAAAAAAAAGTCTGCTGAGCTATTTATGACACCCTCCGCCAGCGCGCGTGCCTGTTTCCATACATTTCAGTTCATGTTACTAAATGGACTAAGGATACGTTTGCGTAAAGTCGCCCTTTAAGACCGAACAAACGATATAAAGATACACGCCTTTAATCAGCTGGGTTGCAAAAAAAAAAAAAGTACAATTAGTAACGTGGACCGAAATGTATGTAAAAAAAAAGTCTGCTGAGCTATTTATGACACCCTCCGCCAGCGCGCGTCTTTGTTTCCATACATTTCGGTCCATGTTACTAAATGTACTGAGGATACGTTTGCTTAAAGTCGCCCTTTAAGACCGAACAAACGATATAAAGATATACGCCTTTAATCAGCTGGGTTGCAAAAAAAAAAAAGAAGTCTGCTGAGCTATTTATGACACCTTCCGCCATTGCTGTTTCCACGCATTTCGGTCCACGTTACTAAATGTACTAAAAGATAAGTTTTAAACCTAACAAATGAAGACGGAGGAATTTTACAAAAAGAAAATCACTTGAAAAGCGATGAAAAATTCCGTGTGCGCGGTGCAAACAAGGCGATGGCTATGTAGGTGACAGTACAAAGGCGCCGCGAGTTGACATGAACAAGGAGCGATTTAGTCTGCGGATATAATAGAACGCACGCGGCAGCACCCACTTAATGCAGTCATTTCGCAGCACTTTGGTAACAGTTATCGCACACTCTCCGCTGTGATCAATCAGGTTAAGGTAATGGAGCCTATGTATGGAAGGTTCTGCAAATGCACGGCGCGGAGACTGCGGCGCGGCCTAAGTGGAGCGACTCGGCAGCGGCTGACTAAGATTTCATTATAGGAGATCGCTTCTAATTTCTAAAATAAGCATTCAGCGCAAAAACGGAGAAACCTCGAGTAGTCCTGAAGCCTCCCAATTTTTTATTACATCTACATCCCTCTCTCCACCTAATAATCGCCTTCCAGTTAGAGCGGAACTGAAAACTCGCTCAATCAGCGCTGATTATTTGTAATCCTTAGGCTCCGCGCACACTGGGGGCGCTTTAACCGTTTCCATACCGGGCACTTTTACCCCCCTTCCTGCCCAGGCCATTTTTCAGGTCTCAGCGCTCTCACACTTTGAATGACAATTGCGCGGTCATGCAACGCTGTACCCAAACTAAAATGTTATCATTTTCTTCACACAACTTTCTTTTGGTGGTATTTAATCACCGCTGGGGTTTTTATTTTTTTGTTAAATTAACAAAAAAAGACCGAAAGTTTTGAAAAAAAACTCACGTCTTTCTTTGTTTCTGTTATAAAAGTTTACAAATAAATAATTGTTCTTCATAAATTTATTCCGAGATGTATTCTGCTACATGTCTTTGGTGAAAATAACCCAAATTAGGATGTATTATTTAGTTTGTAGGAAAGTTATAGAGTTCACAAACTATGGTATAGATCTGAAAATTGATCAATCCTGAAGTACTGACGACCAATCTAATTTCTTGAGGTCCAAGAATGTCAGAACAGTACAGATATCCCCCAAATGTCAGGACAGTACAGATATCCCCCAAATGTCAGGACAGTACAGATATCCCCCAAATGTCAGGAGAGTACAGATATCCCCCAAATGTCAGAACAGTACAGATATCCCCCAAACGTCAGGATGGTACAGATATCCCCCAAATGTCAGGACAAGACAGATATCCCCCAAATGTCAGGACAAGACAGATATCCCCCAAACGTCAGGACAGATATTCCCCAAATGTCAGGGCGGTACAGATATCCTCCAAATGTCAGGACAGTACAGATATTCCCCAAATGTCAGAACGGTACAGATATCCCCCAAATGTCAGGACAAGACAGATATCCCCCAAAAGTCAGGACAGTACAGACATCCCCCCAATGTCAGGACAGTACAGATATCCCCCAAATGTCAGGACAGTACAGATCCCCCCCAAATGCCAGGACAGTACAGATCCCCCCCAAATGTCAGAACAGTACAGATATCCCCCAAATGTCAGAACAGTACAGATATCCCCCAAATGTCAGGACAGTACAGATATCCCCCAAATGTCAGGAGACTACAGATATCCCCGAAATGTCAGGACGGTACGGATATCCCCCAAATATCAGGACGGTATGGATATCCCCCCAAATGTCAGGACGGTACAGATATCTCCCCAAATGTCAGGACAGTACAGATATCCCACAAATGTCAGAACAGTACAGATATCCCCCAAATGTCAGAACAGTACAGATATCCCCCCAAATGTCAGGACAGTACAGATATCCCCCCAAATGTCAGGACAGTACAGATATTACCCCAAATGTCAGAACAGTACAGATATCCCCCAAATGTCAGAACAGTACAGATATCCCCCAAATGTCAGGATAGTACAGATATCCCCCAAATGTCAGGACAGTACAGATATCCCCCAAATGTCAGGACAGTACAGATATCCCCCAAATGTCAGGACAGGACAGATATTTCCCCAAATGTCAGGACGGTACGGATATCCCCCAAATGTCAGGACAGTACATATATCCCCCAAATGTCAGGAGAGTACCGATATCCCCCAAATGTCAGGACAGTACAGATCCCCCCCAAATGTCAGAACAGTACAGATATCCCCCAAATGTCAGGACAGTACAGATATCCCCCAAATGTCAGAACAGGACAGATATCCCCCAAATGTCAGGGCAGTACAGATATCCCCCAAATGTCAGGACAGTACAGATATCCCCCCCAAATGTCAGGACAGTACAGATATCCCCCAAATGTCAGAACAGGACAGATATCCCCCAAATGTCAGGACAGTACAGATATCCCCCACATGTCAGGACAGTACAGATATCCCCCCAAATGTCAGAACAGTACAGATATCCCCCAAATGTCAGGACAGGACAGATATCCCCCAAATGTCAGGACAGTACAGATATCCTCCAAATGACCCCTTTTTGCAGAGTAGACAGTCCGACGTACTTCATAAGAGGAATGGCGAGTTGTTTGAAGTTGTATTTTTTTTGTCATAATTTTTCGGAAAATAAAAAAATGAAAAAAATTATTTTCACAATTGTTTTTACATATTGTCACCAGTGCAGTACAGCGTCATCATATAACTGGCATGGCGGTGATCAGGGACACTGACTGGTGACAGTATGAAAAAAAAAAAAAATTTTTTTAAAAACATTTTTATTTTTAATTTTTTATTACATTTTTTTTTTTTTTTTTAAGATTTTTTTCATATTTCACTTTGACCAAAGTAGTACAATGTTACCATAGTAACATTGTACTACTCTGGGGAAGTGATCAGTATTTTTTTTTTTTTTTTACACAATTTGCTTACAGCAAAGAATTACTCTGCTATAAGCAAGCATTTACCTGAATGACATCAATTTTTTTTTTTTTTTGTGCTTAGCTGTGATTTGGCCATGGCTAATAACATGGCACAACTGGGCTGTGATTGGCCCAGCTTGTGCATGTGATCGCTGTGACCATTCACAGCTACACACACTAGTATACAATGGATGGCATGAATGAAGCCATCCATTGTATACAACTGTCATGTGACCTGCTGTGATTGGTCACAGCAGGTCACATGGTACCGGCAATGGGGCCGGTATTCAGATCTGTCATCGGCCGTGTCTGAGGTACACGGCCGATGACAGATCGCGCCGCTGCGCGGCTCTGCAGGTGCGCAAACTGCGCATGTGCGGGAGGATGCCATATGGTGTCCACCCGGAACGCTGAGGGATTTTGCCGGCCGCCATTCGGCCATAGGGCGAGCGGCAAGAGGTTAATAATGCCGGTGGTGCTAGCTGTGTAATATCATGTTACAAATGCAAGTTTTTCAGATTTTTTTTGTGTTTTTGTATTAGTGTTTTCCCACGTTTGCCACTTTTGCGTTTTTTTACACACAAAAAAAATGTTTGCCCCAAAAAAGTCCAAAAATGCCGGTTTACCGCATCTTACCGTTAGAGCGTTTTTACAGTTAAAAAGCTCCTCTAGAAACCTGCTAATTCTGGGGGTTTTTTCCATTTGAAAACTTGGCCACTGCTTGAGGGCCCGGGGTCAGTAGGGGGCCCCATGAGATGCCCCTGGTACCTTTTTCATAGGCTTTTTTGAGTTTGAGCAAGGACACAGGGGCCCCATGATCCCCTATTGCCCGGGGGACCCATGAGTTGTCAGTTCACCCCTGGCAAGGGGTTAATTATAGAGGAGTAAGCCGGCCATAGAGTGATCGAAATTTGTCTGGTTCTGCAGGGGCCGGCTGGATTCAGATCCAAGTACGGGCAGGCTGGTTGTACAGAAGTCGATCTACTGATTGACTGTCAGGTTTTTTTCCAATGGATCGGTGCTGTAGGCTATAGCCAGCAGCACTGATCAGTGTATTCTGATGGCAGGGAAGTCTGCGCGCTGTCAGAGTACAATTGCCCAATGGGAGTGATTTCCCCATCCACATTGAATGTATGGATGGGGGAATCGGGTCGATTTTTTTTTTTATACAATCCACTGGTATTATCATGTTTTAACTTTGCATTATATCTATGCTGCATGTTGTATTTTTAGCCATCTGAATTACATGCACCCCATACACATAGCTACCAACTTTCTCTGATTTCGAGGGACTGTCCCTGATTTGGAACAAAGTCCCTCTGTCCCTCTTTCCTCCTCAATTGTCCCTCATTTTGGTCTGATCCATACACACTATATTGCCAGAAGTCCCCGCCCTCCAAATCATGTGATTCAATCCATATGAATTTTTTAGCATTTTTTGAGACAGATAAAGCTTTATTTTGGTGGTATTTATTCACCGCTGGGATTTTTATTTTTTTTGCTATATAAATGAAAAAGTCCAAAAATTTTGAAAAAAGTGTTTTATAAAATTTTGCAAATAAATAATATTTCAGCATAAATCTTGGCCAAAATGTAATCCGTTATCTTTTTAGTAAAAAAAAAAAATAACCCAAATTAGTTTATAACCAAAACTTGTAATTGTTAAACATTTTTTTTACATTTTTATTTTTTTTTTTATATTATTTATGTTTTTTTTTTCTACATACTGTCACCCTAGCAGTGCAGTGTTACCATGGTGACACTGTACTACTTGTGGGGGGTGATGAAGATTTTTTTTTTTTTTACACGGATTGCTTTTACATCCATAAAGGCTGTAAATCAATAATTTCTCCTTCTCTCTGGCTGCATTCTTGCAGCCATTGAGAAATACTGAGTGAGCTGTGATTGGTCACAGCTTGTCACATGGTACAAGGCTGTTGTGAATAGCCCTGTACCATGTGATCTCTGTGATCATTCACAGATTTCACAAGTAGTAAGCAATGATGTCAGAAGTGACATCTTGCTTACTACTCTGCATGTGATCACTGATTGGCCAATTAGTGATCACATGATTGGAACCTCACACAGAGGTCCCGTACGTCGATCGGTGTTCCATTGTGTCTGGAGGACACAGCGGTCACCGGATTGCGGTGCTGCGCACTCCCAGGGCGTTTATGCGTGTTTGCGTTTTGCAGCGTTTTTTAGCCATTAGGTTAGGTTTCCTCCGGGTACTCTGGTTTCCTCCCACTTTCCAAAGACATGCTGATAGGTCTCCTGTCTAAATTGTCCCTATTATGTGTATGTATGAATGCGAGTTAGGGACCTTAGATTGTACGCTCCTCGGGGGCGGGGACTGATGTGAATGTACAATATACAGTGGGGATCAAAAGTTTGGGCACCCCAGCTAAAAATGTGTATTAATGTGCATAAAGAAGCCAAGGAAAGATGGAAAAATCTCCAAAAGGCATCAAATTACAGATTAGACATTCTTATAATATGTCAACAAAAGTTAGATTTTATTTCCATCATTTACACTTTCAAAATAACAGAAAACAAAAAAATGGCATCTGCAAAAGTTTGGGCCCCCTGCAGAGTTAATATCTTGTACTGCCCCCTTTGGCAAGTATCACAGCTTGTAAACGCTTTTTGTAGCCAGCCAAGAGTCTTTCAGTTCTTCTTTGAGGTATCTTTGCCCATTCTTCCTTACAAAAGTCTTCCAGTTCTTTGAGATTTCTGGGCTGTCTGTCACGCACGGCTCTTTTAAGGTCTATCCATAGATTTTCAATTATGTTGAGGTCAGGAGATTGTGAAGGCCATGGCAAAACCTTCAGTTTACGCCTCTTGATGTAATCCCCCGTGGATTTCGAGGTGTGTTTAGGATCATTATCCATTTGTAGAAGCCATCCTCTCTTTAACTTCAGCTTTTTCACAGATGGCATGAAGTTACCATCCAAAATTTGCTGAAATTTTATTGAATCCATTTTTCCTTCTACTCGTGAGATGTTCCCTGTGCCACTGGCTGCAACACAACCCCAAAGCATGATTGATCCAACCCCATGCTTCACAGTTGGACAGAGGTTCTTTTCATTAAATTCTGTGCCCCTTCTTCTCCAAACGTACCTTTGCTCATTCCGGCCAAAAAGTTAAATTTTAACCTCATCGGTCCACAGAACTTGTTTCCAAAATGCATCAGGCTTGTCTATATGTTCATTTGCAAAGTTCAAACGATGATTTTTGTGGTGAGGACATAGAAGAGGTTTTCTTCTGATGACTTTTCCATGAAGACCATATTTGTACAAGTATCTCTTTATAGTGGAATAGTGACCACAACTCCAGTGTCTGCCAGATCTTTCTGGAGGGATCGTGCAGTCAAACGTGGGTTTTGAATTGTTTTTCTCACAATCCTGCGAGCTGTTCTGTCTGATATTTTTCTTGGTCTTCCAGATCTTGCTTTAACTTCCACTGTTCCTGATGACTGCCATTTCTTAATGACATTCCGAACAGAGGATATTGACATCTGAAAACGCTTTGCTATCTTCTTATAGCCTTCTCCAGCTTTGTGAGCGTCAATTATTTTCAGTTTCAGTTTTCTAGACAACTGCTTAGAAGAACCCATGGTGCTGATTGTTGGGGCAAGGTCAGATGAGTCGGGGCATTTAAAACCTTTGAGATTGACATCACCTGGTCTTCCCAGACGATGATTGAGAACAATCCATGACACTGGCAGGTCTCAGCTTGGCAAAGGGGGCAGTGCATGCTATAAATTCTGCAGGGGGCCCAAACTTTTGCAGACGCCATTTTTTTGTTTTCTGTTATTTTGAAAGTGTAAATGATGGAAATAAAATCTAACTTTTGTTGACATATTATAAGAATGTCTAATCTGTAATTTGATGCCTTTTGGAGATTTTTCCATCTTTCCTTGGCTTCTTTATGCACATTAATACACATTTTTAGCTGGGGTGCCCAAACCTTCGATCCCCACTGTATATGTAAAGCGCGGCGTAAATTGACGGCGCTATATAAGTACCTGAAATAAATAAATAAATACTCCTGAATGCAAGTTTGGTGCGTTCAAAAAAACGACTGTAAACTCAACTGCATGTAAAGGACGATGTGTACACGGACCAGGGGCGGACTGACAACTCATGGGGCCCCCGGGCAATAGGGGATCATGGGGCCCCTGTGTCCTTGCCCAAACTCAAAAAAGCCTATGAAAAAGGTACCAGGGGCATCTCATGGGGCCCCCTACTGACCGAGTTTCCAAATGGTCAGTCTGCCCCTGACACATAGGAGAACATTAGGGAGAGTTCAGGGTCTGCTGAAAAAGGCGCAGAAAAGCTCCCGAATGTCCATTTATCAGCCGCAGTGTTCACGGAGCCCTAACTCCATGCGATTGTGTTCAGGACCCTCATAATTGGCTAGGAGGGGCGCTAGGCTTCCTTTTATTTTTCACGTCCTCAGCACAGGCTAGAAGCCGCTTAGGTGCCTTCAGTATTCCTTCCCCGGCGCTGGGCCGCGCGGCCGCTTGCGAGGTATAATTGCGAGTCGTGTTAAGAAACATCTGATAACATACTGTTATGAATTCACCATGAGCCCCTCGGAAATATAACTAGAAGGATATACAAGGCAGGGAAGTCGGAGACATAAGTAGAGGCATGCATGCGGAATGGGAATGAGGTGCGGCGAGGGTTTCTTTCTTTTTCTTTTTTTTTTCCCTCCTCTAGAAAGGTACTTTACTACATCTCTACGAAATGGAAATAACATCTCCCCGCTGACTCCGAGGCGCATTCACATGGCTGAAGAATATAAAATCTGTCTAAACATATTGATTAGAGTTTTATGCCGCGGATTTGTGCTGTGATTTTTAGAAGCCCGATCCATCCAGCGGGAGGGTGAGGAGGACGGAGATTCCTAAAGCGCGTTGTTTTGTCAAGGAAATGTTATTTATTTATTGCTCCTTAAAGCATGTATCGGCGCGGCCTTGCGTTAGGTTTGGACGCATTTCCTCATGTGTAGAACGGTAGAGGAAAGCGCAGAATTTACGGCCTTAAACACCATCACGCACGCCCCCACCCCGCGCAGAATATCGGAAAGCCGTCAGGCCGCCCTCATAACAACGCGCTTTAATATTTAACACGACCTTCTGTGTTTCGTCCCAAACCGCCTAAGATCTACGCAAATATCAAAAAGGTTGTTATTATACAAAGCAGGAACATCTTTCACGGCGGTCTGTACAGAACGAGGCGTAGGGGTGACTCCGCTGTATCTGCACATCTGTTTTAGTAAAGGTCTGTGCCGGCTGGGATATTCATCATAGAGATCTAAACACGCGATAGCGCCCGGGTTCGGCTTACCGTCCACCCTTCGGTTTTCCTTGCACGTGACGACGAGAATGAGGATAAAAAGCAAAATAAAGCCGCCGGAAAAAAAAAAAAAGGAACTCCAATCTGAAGGAACAAAATCGCAATTACGGACAGAACTGATGGGCCGCGTGCGGGAAATGTCAGAGAGAAATGAGCCGTGACAACAAGCACTCTGATGTGAGGGTTCTCAAAGTGACACGTGTCAACGAACTACTTCTAAAGAGGCCAAATGGATATCTGACTTACGGAAAATTTAAACGTGGAGGTGAAGAAATATTTAGGCCCAAAAAGGTCCATCAGGTTGTAGGAAGAACAAAGTAGCTCACTTTGTTCTGTAGCGCAATGGTGTACACCGATCAGCTATAGCCTCATGTGGAGTAGGTCCCCATTTGGCGGCCAAAGCAGCCCTGATCCATCAAGGCATGGGCCCCACTAGACTTCTGAGGGTATGCTGTGGTATCTGGCACCAAGTCATCAGTAGCAGGTCCTTTAGGTTGGGAGGTGGAACCTCCATGAATTGGACTTGTTTTTCCAGCACATCCCGCAGATACTCATTTGGATTGAGATCTGGGAAATTGAGGCATGGTCAACATCTCAAAGACGTTGTTGTGTTCCTCAAACCATCCCTGAACTGTTCTTGCAGTGTGGCAGGGCCAGGGGCGGACTGACCATTTGGAAACTCGGGCACTGCCCGAGGGCCCGGGGTCAGTAGGGGGCCCCATGAGATGCCCCTGGTACAGTTGTGTCCAAAATTATTCAACCCCCACTGAAATTGAGTGTTTTGGCCAGTTTGACATTGCTTTTGATCATTCAGTCATCTTGCTTACATTTACATTAAAGAGGCACTTGTAGGTCAGACAAATATAACATAACAGTTATAATGAAATAACCACAAATGTCTTTTCTGTGCTCACAGCATTATCAGTTTTATTCAACCCCCAAGTGACATTCAATCTTAGTACTTAGTACAGCATCCTTTTACAGTTATAACAGCTTTTAAACGTGAAGCATAGCTTGACACAAGTGTCTTGCAGCGATCTACGGGTATCTTCGCCCATTCTTCATGGGCAAAGGCCTCCAGTTCAGTCACATTCTTAGGCTTGCGCACTGCAACTGCTTTCTTTAAGTCCCACCAGAGGTTCTCAATCGGATTTAAGTCTGGTGACTGCGATGGCCACTCCAAAATGTTCCAGCCTTTCCTCTGCAACCATGCTCTAGTGGACTTGGAGGTATGCTTGGGATCATTGTCCTGTTGAAAGGTCCAACGTCTCCCAAGCCTCAGGTGTGTGACGGACTGCATCACGTTTCCATCCAATATCTCCTGGTACTGAAGAGAATTCATGGTACCTTGCACACGCTGAAGCTTCCCTGTACCTGCAGAAGCAAAACAGCCCCAAAGCATGATTGACCCTCCACCATGCTTCACAGTAGGCAAGGTGTTCTTTTCATCATAGGCCTTGTTCTTCCTCCTCCAAACATAGCGTTGATCCATGGGCCCAAACAGTTCTAATTTTGTTTCATCAGTCCACAGAACACTATCCCACAACTTTTGTGGTTTGTCCACATGGCTTTTGGCATACTGCAGTCGACTCTTCTTATTCTTTGGAGACAGCAAGGGGGTACGCCTGGGAGTTCTGGCACGGAGGCCTTCATTACGCAGTGTGCGTCTTATTGTCTGGGCTGAAACTTCTGTACCCACATCTGACAAATCTTTTCTCAGTTCCTCAGCAGTCACACGGGGACTTCTCTCCACTCTACGCTTCAGGTAGCGCACAGCAGTCGAAGTCAGCATCTTCTTTCTGCCACGACCAGGTAGCGTTTCAACAGTGCCCTTTGCCTTGAATTTGCGAATGATGCTTCCTAAGGTGTCTCTTGGTATGTTTAACATCTTTGCAATCTTCTTATAGCCATTGCCCTTCCTGTGAAGAGAAATCACCTCTTCTCTTGTCTTCCTGGACCATTCTCTTGCCTTCACCATGTTTGTAACCACACCAGTAAATGTCTAGAAGGAGCTGAGTATCACAGTCATTTTAAAGCTGCCTAATTGGTGCTTATTATGCTTGATTGCTGCTCGGTGACATCCACAGGTGTTTTCAATACCTGATGGAAAGCACCTGTATGAACCTCTGTTCTTCAGAGTGGTAGTCTTTAAGGGGTTGAATAATTGTGGCAATGAAGAAACCACATAAGAACCATTTACTACTGTATTACATAAACAATTGATGTCATTTTAGTTGCATTTGGGTAGTTACAACGTCCTTGTAGGATTTGATTCTGAATACAATTCCAAATGTACACTATAGTCCCTAAACCCCTTTACAGCATTGGGGGTTGAATAATTTTGGACACAACTGTACCTTTTTCATAGGCTTTTGAGTTTGGGCAAGGACAAAGGGGCCCCATGATCCCCATGAGTTGTCAGTCTGCCACTGGGCAGGGCGCATTACCCTGCTGGAAGAGGCCACTGTCATCAGGGAATACCGTTTCCATGAAAGGTCGCATTTGGTCACCAACAATGTTTAGGTAGGTGGTGCATGTCGGAGTGCTGGGGCGAGGTCATCTAGAGCCCAGGGTATGCTGTGGTATCTGGCACCAAGCCATCAGTAGCAGATCCTTTAAGTTGTGAGGTGGGACCTCCATGGATCAGACTTGTTTTTCCAGCACACCCCACCGATGCTCATTTGGATTGAGATCTTGGAAATTGAGGCAAGGTCAACATCTCAAAGACGTTGTTGTGTTCCTCAAACCATCCATGAACTGTTATTGCAGTGTGGCAGGGTGCATTACCCTGCTGGAAGAGGCCACTGCCATCAGGAAATGCCATTTCCATGAAGGGGTGCATTTGGTCACCAACAATGTTTAGGTAGGTGGTACGTGTCGGGCAGTGCTGGGACAAGGTCATCTAGAGCCCAGGGTATGCTGTGGTATCTGGCACCAAGCCATCAGTAACAGATCCTTTAAGTTGTGAGGTGGGATCTCAATGGATCGAACTTGTTTTTCCAGCACATCCCACGGATGCTCATTTGGATTGAGATCTGGAAAATTTTGAGGCAAGGTCAACATCTCAAAGACGTTGTTTACAGTCTCCAGTGGGCAAGGTCTGAAGAAAATGTCTGGTTGTGCAGGACTACACGGGGACCCAAAACTCAGCAACTCTTAAGGGGGTAGTGCTAGCTACAATAGTGAGTGCTCGTTGTCACACCAGAGGGGCGAATCTTAGTGACAAAAGGCAGGCAGATTAGTTTGGATCCTGGATGTGGTCATGGTTTGTAGAGGTACATAGCCAGCGTGTATCAGGATGATTTCAGTGTCCTCTTCATCGGGGCAGTTTGTTAGTTTGCAGGTAATAGATTTGCACAAAGGATTTGGACTGTAGAGAACATCAATTTGTTATCAGAAGATGTTTATACATGACAGGGTTTGAGTTTCATCAGAAACGGAGATTCCATACATACAACCCTGATGAAGAGGGCACTGTAATGGTCATGAAACGTGTTGGCTATAAAGCTTGAAGAAGAATGAACACTTCCATAATCAAGAATGATCTCTTCAGATGATCTTTGACCCCTAACTTACTTTCTAGGTCTAAGTATGGTTGAACTTCCTATAAAGTGTGGGGAACTCTACCTCCTCTTAGATGATAGACACCACATCGACCGCATCGAGGATAGTGGGTCCTAGTGTGCCTATCCCAGTGTTCTAGACATGGTGCAGTGCTAACAATGGTCCCGGCAGGAGAGTTTCTGGGATGGATCCAAAAGTTATCTCTGGGCCCAGATAAGTCATTTAATGTGAGTAGTGATGGGCAGAACCCCCCCCCCCCCCGTCGGTCGAACATTTCAAACCTAACAAATGTTCGACCAAGAACTTTGAACAGAGGGGACAATTTGCTAAGCTGCATCTTACGGCATCTGAGTATGTGGTGCAATCCCGCTCAGCTACTACAATCCGGCGTGAATTCTATGATGAAGTCATGTGGTATTTTAGTAGTGAGACATTCATTCATGTCTCAGCTGTCAGTGGGGTTCCAAGCTGACAGCTGAATGGAAAAAAAACTGCTGGCAATTCAATTTTTTTTTAAAGAACGGCGTTTGGTCCCCCCCATCCATACCAAGGCCTTCAGGTCTGGTATGGATTTTGAGGTAAACCCCCACGCCAAAATAAAAAAAAAATGGTCTGGGGGTCCCCCCAAAATCCATACTTATGACCCTTATCTGATCATGCAGACCAGCAGGTGAGGAAAGGAGGGGGGGAGATGAGCAAGCACCCCCTTCCTGAACCATACCAGGCCACATGCCCTCAACATGAGGGGGTGCGTTGGGGCAGGGGGCCCCCTCCCCCAAAAGCATCTTGCCCCCATGTTGATGGGGGCCTCTCTCAACAACCTTGGTTGTTGTGGGGGTCTGCGGGCAAGGGGCCTTTTGGAATCTGGAATCTTTAACAAGGGGGGACCACAGAGCCTGGTTACCTCCCCCCATCATGTGAATGAGTATGGGGTACATTGTACCACTATTCATTCACAAAAAAAAAGTGTAGTGTAAAAAATGACAGCAGACAGTCTCTGACAAGTCCTTTATTAAAACAAAAATGTAAAAAAAGTCCCCCCGAAGTAGATCCAACATCCAATCACGATGCCTGCCGCCACCACCGACCCGAAAAAAGAAAAAACGCTCTGCTCTCAACACTGGCTCCCGCCACGTGGCTGCTGCACCGGCCTGAAAATTCTTAAATACTGTGATGAGGTCACACCGAGGCAGGGCGCCCGGTTGACTTCACCAGGTGGCCCAATCCCCCTGGTGATGTCATAATGCGCTATGATTGGCCAAAGCATTGCACGTGACCTGTTCAGGTGCATTGCTTTGGCCAATCACAATGCACCGTCAGGGCGCAGTACATTGTGGGGCAAGGCGGGCGATAAGCGCTCTGAACGCCCAGACCGTAGGTTACATAGTTACATACAGTAGTTAGCCTGGCTGAAAAAAGACAAAAGTCCATCCAGTTCAACCATTAAAAAAAAAAAAAAAGTTATAATCCTACACCCCCAGTTGATCCAGAGGAAGACAAAAAACCCAGCAAAGCACGATCCAATCTGCTCCTGCTGGGAAAAAAATCCCTTCCTGATCCCCCGAGAGGCAATCGGATATTCCCTGGATCAACTTTCCCTACAAATGTTATATCCAGTTATATTCTGTGTATCTAGGTGTGTTCACGAATGGCCGATGTTCAAGTCGAACTTATCTTTGACTCAAATATCAAGCCCAACCCTACTTGTGAGAGCATATCACATACGGGTATGAGGGGCTTGGGATGAGGAGGGTGGCCCTTTGCACAATTCCCATCTGACTACCCTTGGATGTTGAGACCGGAACTGCTAGGACAACAGAAGGGAGCAGTTGCCAGGAAGACTTGATCTTGGAAGCATTGGGGTCACGTAAGCAGAAGCACAGTGATGAGGGCACCATGACTTCACCCAGACCAGTGGAGAGCAGAACCAGGTCACGAGATGAGTTTGGGAACAGCCGGGTAGGAAGGCACCAGATCAAGATGAAGGTCAGAGACGAGCGGAGGTTGACAACATGCAGGCAGCGAGTTACAGAATTGATAGGCGGAGTCCTGGTCAAGAGCCCAGGCTGGGGTCGGTAACACAAGTAGGCAGCAGGCAGGGGTAGTTCAGAGGCAGGTCAGAGTAAATTCAATCAAGCAGTTTCAGGATCAAAAATAACAGATACGAGCTGGAAGACCATCCAACACTCATCCCATGGAGGACCCAGGTTTAAACGGTCCACTAGGCACCAGCATCTGTGGTGGACATCGCCATGCGTCCATGTGTACACCGTTGTGCACGTGCGCATGAACATAAGTATTCTGTGGCCAGAGCCTGTGATCAGAGTCAGCAGTCTGTGGTCAGAGTCAGGAGTCTGGGGTCAGAGTCAGGAGTCTGGGGTCAGAGTCAGGAGTCTGGGGTCAGAGTCGGGACTTTGTGATCAGAGTCAGGAGTATGTGGTCAGTGTCAGAAGTCTGTGGCCAGAGTCAGGAGTAAGTGTCAGGAGTCTTTGGTCCTGGTAGGGAGTCTGTGTTCTGTGTCAGGAGTCTGTTGTCAGTGTCAGGAATCTGTGGTCAGTGTCAAGAGTTTATGGTTAGTGTCAGTAGTGTGGGATCAGAGTCAGGAGTCTGTATTCAGATTCAAGAATCTGTGGTCAGTGTCAGGAGGGTGTGGTCAGTGTCAGGAGTCTGTGGTCAGTGTCAGAATCTGTGGTCAGTGTCAAGAATCTGTGGTCAGTGTCAAGAGTCTATGGTTAGTGTCATTAGTGTGGGATCAGAGTCAGGAGTCTTTATTCAGATTCAAGAATCTGTGGTCAGTGTCAGGAGGGTGTGGTCAGTGTCAGGCATCTGTGTTCAGTGTCAGGAATCTGTGGTCAGTGTCAGAAATCTGTGGTCAGAGTCAAGAGTCTATGGTTAGTGTCAGAAGTCTGTGGTCAGTGTCAGGAGTCTGTGGTCAAAGTCAGGAGTCTGTGCTTAGTGTCAGGAGTCTGTGGTCAGTGTCAGGAGTCTGTGGTCAGTGTCAGGAGTCTGTGGTCAGAGTCAGGAGTCTGTGGTCAGAATCAGGAGTCTGTGATCAGTGTCAGGAGTCTGTGGTCAATGTCGGGAGTATGTGGTTAGTGTCAGGAGTCTGTGGTCAGTGTCAGCAGTCTATGGTCAGAGTCAGCAGTCTGGGGTCAGACTCAGGAGTCTGGCGTTAGAGTCAGGGTTTTGTGATCAGAGTCAGGTGTCTGTGGCCAGAGTCTGTGGTCAGTGTCAGGAGTCTGTGGTCAGTGTCAGGAGTCTGTGGTTAGTTTCAGTGACTGATCTAAGTATCAGGAGTCTGTGGTCAGTGTCAGGAGCCTGGAGTAAGATTCAGGAGCCTGTGGTTAGTGTCAGGAATCTGTGGTCAGAGTAAAGAGACTGTGGTCAGAGTCAAGAATCTATGGCCAGTGTCAAGAATCTATGGTCAGTGTCAGGAGTCTGTGGTCAGTGTCAGAAGTCTGTGGACAGAGTCAGGAGTATGTGGTCAATGTCAGGAGTCTGTGAATAGTGTCAGGAGTGTGGTATCAGAGTCAGAAGTCTGTGATCATAGTTAGGAGTCTGTGGTCAGAGGCAGGAGTCAGTGTCAGGAGTCTGTGGTCAGTGTCAGGAGTCTGTGGTCAGTGTCAGGAGTCTGTGGTCAGTGTCAGGAGTCTGTGTTCAGAGTCAGGAGTCTGTGATCCTGGTCAGGAGTCTATGGTCAGAGTCAGGAGTCTGTAGTTAGTGCCAGGAGTCTGTGATCAGTGTCAGAAGTCTGTGGACAGAGTCAGGAGTATGTGGTCAGTGTCAGGAGTCTGTGGTCAGAGTCAGGAGTCTGTAGTTAGTGCCAAGAGTCTGTGGTCAGTGTCAGGGGTCTGGGATTAGAGTCAGGAGTCTGTGGTCAGTATCAAGAGTCTATGGTTAGTGTCAGGAATCTGTGGTCAAAGTTAGGAGTCTGTGGTCAGTTTCAGGAATCTGTGGTCAGTTTCAGGAGTCTGTGATCAGTGTCAGGAGTCTGGGGTAAGAGTCATGAGTCTGTGGTCAGTGTCAGGAGTCTGCGGTCAGTGTCAGGAGTCTGTGATCAGTGTCAGGAGACTGTGGTCAGTGTCAGGATCTACAGTCAGTGTCCGAAATCTGCAGTCAGTGTGATGAGTCTGTGGTCAGAGTCAGCAGTCTATGGTCAGAGTCAGCAGTCTGGGGTCAGACTCAGGAGTCTGGCGTTAGAGTCAGGGTTTTGTGATCAGAGTCAGGTGTCTGTGGCCAGAGTCTGTGGTCAGTGTCAGGAGTCTGTGGTCAGTGTCAGGAGTCTGTGGTTAGTTTCAGTGACTGATCTAAGTATCAGGAGTCTGTGGTCAGTGTCAGGAGCCTGTAGTAAGATTCAGGAGCCTGTGGTTAGTGTCAGGAATCTGTGGTCAGAGTAAAGAGACTGTGGTCAGAGTCAAGAATCTATGGCCAGTGTCAAGAATCTATGGTCAGTGTCAGGAGTCTGTGGTCAGTGTCAGAAGTCTGTGGACAGAGTCAGGAGTATGTGGTCAATGTCAGGAGTCTGTGAATAGTGTCAGGAGTGTGGTATCAGAGTCAGAAGTCTGTGATCATAGTTAGGAGTCTGTGGTCAGAGGCAGGAGTCAGTGTCAGGAGTCTGTGGTCAGTGTCAGGAGTCTGTGGTCAGTGTCAGGAGTCTGTGGTCAGTGTCAGGAGTCTGTGTTCAGAGTCAGGAGTCTGTGATCCTGGTCAGGAGTCTATGGTCAGAGTCAGGAGTCTGTAGTTAGTGCCAGGAGTCTGTGATCAGTGTCAGAAGTCTGTGGACAGAGTCAGGAGTATGTGGTCAGTGTCAGGAGTCTGTGGTCAGAGTCAGGAGTCTGTAGTTAGTGCCAAGAGTCTGTGGTCAGTGTCAGGGGTCTGGGATTAGAGTCAGGAGTCTGTGGTCAGTATCAAGAGTCTATGGTTAGTGTCAGGAATCTGTGGTCAAAGTTAGGAGTCTGTGGTCAGTTTCAGGAATCTGTGGTCAGTTTCAGGAGTCTGTGATCAGTGTCAGGAGTCTGGGGTAAGAGTCATGAGTCTGTGGTCAGTGTCAGGAGTCTGCGGTCAGTGTCAGGAGTCTGTGATCAGTGTCAGGAGACTGTGGTCAGTGTCAGGATCTACAGTCAGTGTCCGGAATCTGCAGTCAGTGTGATGAGTCTGTGGTCAGAGTCAGGAGTCTGTGGTCAGAGTCAGGAGTCTGTGGTCAGTGTCAGGAATCTGTGGGTAGAATCAGGAGTCTGTGATCATTTTCAGAAGTATGTGGTCAGAGTCAGGAGTCTGTTGTCAGTGTCAGGAGTGTGGGGTAAGAGTCAGGAGTCTGTGGTCAGTGTCGGGAGTATGTGGTTAATGTCAGGAGTGTGGGGTAAGAGTCAGGAGTCCGTTGTCAGTGTCAGGAATCTGTGGTCAGTGTCAGGAATCTGTGGTCAGTGTCAAGAGTCTATGGTTAGTTTCAGTAGTGTGGGATCAGAGTCAGGAGTCTGTATTCAGATTCAAGAATCTGTGGTCAGTGTCAGGAGGGTGTGGTCAGTGTCAGGCATCTGTGGTCAGTGTCAGGAATCTGTGGTCAGAGTCAAGAGTCTATGGTTAGTGTCAGTGTCAGGAGTCTGTGCTTAGTGTCAGGAGTCTGTGGTCAGTGACAGGAGTCTGTGGTCAGTGTCAGGAGTCTGTGGTCAGTGACAGGAGTCTGTGGTCAGTGTCAGGAGTCTGTGATCAGTGTCAAGAGTCTGTGGTCAATGTCGGGAGTATGTGGTCAGTGTCAGGAGTCTGTGGTCAGTGTCAGCAGTCTGTGGTCAGAGTCAGCAGTCTGGGGTCAGACTCAGGAGTTTGTGATCAGAGTCAGGAATCTGTGGCCAGAGTCTGTGGTCAGTGTCAGGAGTCTGTGGTCAGTGTCAGGAGTCTGTGGTTAGTTTCAGTGACTGATCTAAGTATCAGGAGTCTGCGGTCAGTGTCAGGAATCTGTGCTCAGAGTCAAGAGACTGTGGTCAGAGTCAAGAATCTATGGTCAGTGTCAGTAGTCTGCGGTCAGTGTCAGGAGTCTGTGGTCAGTGTCAGAAGTCTGTGGACAGAGTAAGGAGTATGTGGTCAGTGGCAGGAGTCTGTGGTTAGTGTCAGGAGTGTGGTATCAGAGTCTGAAGTCTGTGATCAGAGTTAGGAGTCTGTGGTCAGAGGCAGGAGTCAGTGTCAGGAGTCTGTGGTCAGTGTCAGGAGTATGTGTTAAGAGTCAGGAGTCTTTGGTCCTGGTCAGGAGTCTGTGGTCAGTGTCAGGAGTCTGTGGTCAGTGTCAGAATCTGTGGTCAGAGTCAGGAATCTGTGGTCAGAGTCAAGAGTCTGTGGTCAGAGTCAGGAGTCTGTGGTCGGTGTAAGGAGTCTGCTTAGTGTCAGGAGCCTGTGGTCAGTGTCAGGAGTCTGTGGACAGAGTCAGGAGTCTGTGATCAGTGTCAGGAGTCTGTGGTCAGTGTCAGGAGTCTGGGGTCAGAGTCAGGACTTTGTGATCAGAGTCAGCAGTCTGTGGTCAGAGTCAGGAGTCTGGGGTCAGAGTCAGGAGTCTGGGGTCAGAGTCAGGAGTCTGGGGTCAGAGTCGGGACTTTGTGATCAGAGTCAGGAGTGTGTGGTCAGTGTCAGAAGTCTGTGGCCAGAGTCAGGAGTAAGTGTCAGGAGTCTTTGGTCCTGGTAGGGAGTCTGTGTTCTGTGTCAGGAGTCTGTTGTCAGTGTCAGGAATCTGTGGTCAGTGTCAAGAGTTTATGGTTAGTGTCAGTAGTGTGGGATCAGAGTCAGGAGTCTGTATTCAGATTCAAGAATCTGTGGTCAGTGTCAGGAGGGTGTGGTCAGTGTCAGGAGTCTGTGGTCAGTGTCAGAATCTGTGGTCAGTGTCAAGAATCTGTGGTCAGTGTCAAGAGTCTATGGTTAGTGTCATTAGTGTGGGATCAGAGTCAGGAGTCTTTATTCAGATTCAAGAATCTGTGGTCAGTGTCAGAAGGGTGTGTTAAGTGTCAGGCATCTGTGTTCAGTGTCAGGAATCTGTGGTCAGTGTCAGAAATCTGTGGTCAGAGTCAAGAGTCTATGGTTAGTGTCAGAAGTCTGTGGTCAGTGTCAGGAGTCTGTGGTCAAAGTCAGGAGTCTGTGCTTAGTGTCAGGAGTCTGTGGTCAGTGTCAGGAGTCTGTGGTCAGTGTCAGGAGTCTGTGGTCAGAGTCAGGAGTCTGTGGTCAGAATTAGGAGTCTGTGATCAGTGTCAGGAGTCTGTGGTCAATGTCGGGAGTATGTGGTTAGTGTCAGGAGTCTGTGGTCAGTGTCAGCAGTCTATGGTCAGAGTCAGCAGTCTGGGGTCAGACTCAGGAGTCTGGCGTTAGAGTCAGGGTTTTGTGATCAGAGTCAGGTGTCTGTGGCCAGAGTCTGTGGTCAGTGTCAGGAGTCTGTGGTCAGTGTCAGGAGTCTGTGGTTAGTTTCAGTGACTGATCTAAGTATCAGGAGTCTGTGGTCAGTGTCAGGAGCCTGTAGTAAGATTCAGGAGCCTGTGGTTAGTGTCAGGAATCTGTGGTCAGAGTAAAGAGACTGTGGTCAGAGTCAAGAATCTATGGCCAGTGTCAAGAATCTATGGTCAGTGTCAGGAGTCTGTGGTCAGTGTCAGAAGTCTGTGGACAGAGTCAGGAGTATGTGGTCAATGTCAGGAGTCTGTGAATAATGTCAGGAGTGTGGTATCAGAGTCAGAAGTCTGTGATCATAGTTAGGAGTCTGTGGTCAGAGGCAGGAGTCAGTGTCAGGAGTCTGTGGTCAGTGTCAGGAGTCTGTGGTCAGTGTCAGGAGTCTGTGGTCAGTGTCAGGAGTCTGTGTTCAGAGTCAGGAGTCTGTGATCCTGGTCAGAAGTCTATGGTCAGAGTCAGGAGTCTGTAGTTAGTGCCAGGAGTCTGTGATCAGTGTCAGAAGTCTGTGGACAGAGTCAGGAGTATGTGGTCAGTGTCAGGAGTCTGTGGTCAGAGTCAGGAGTCTGTAGTTAGTGCCAAGAGTCTGTGGTCAGTGTCAGGGGTCTGGGATTAGAGTCAGGAGTCTGTGGTCAGTATCAAGAGTCTATGGTTAGTGTCAGGAATCTGTGGTCAAAGTTAGGAGTTTGTGGTCAGTTTCAGGAATCTGTGGTCAGTTTCAGGAGTCTGTGATCAGTGTCAGGAGTCTGGGGTAAGAGTCATGAGTCTGTGGTCAGTGTCAGGAGTCTGCGGTCAGTGTCAGGAGTCTGTGATCAGTGTCAGGAGACTGTGGTCAGTGTCAGGATCTACAGTCAGTGTCCGGAATCTGCAGTCAGTGTGATGAGTCTGTGGTCAGAGTCAGCAGTCTATGGTCAGAGTCAGCAGTCTGGGGTCAGACTCAGGAGTCTGGCGTTAGAGTCAGGGTTTTGTGATCAGAGTCAGGTGTCTGTGGCCAGAGTCTGTGGTCAGTGTCAGGAGTCTGTGGTCAGTGTCAGGAGTCTGTGGTTAGTTTCAGTGACTGATCTAAGTATCAGGAGTCTGTGGTCAGTGTCAGGAGCCTGTAGTAAGATTCAGGAGCCTGTGGTTAGTGTCAGGAATCTGTGGTCAGAGTAAAGAGACTGTGGTCAGAGTCAAGAATCTATGGCCAGTGTCAAGAATCTATGGTCAGTGTCAGGAGTCTGTGGTCAGTGTCAGAAGTCTGTGGACAGAGTCAGGAGTATGTGGTCAATGTCAGGAGTCTGTGAATAGTGTCAGGAGTGTGGTATCAGAGTCAGAAGTCTGTGATCATAGTTAGGAGTCTGTGGTCAGAGGCAGGAGTCAGTGTCAGGAGTCTGTGGTCAGTGTCAGGAGTCTGTGGTCAGTGTCAGGAGTCTGTGGTCAGTGTCAGGAGTCTGTGGTCAGTGTCAGGAGTCTGTGTTCAGAGTCAGGAGTCTGTGATCCTGGTCAGGAGTCTATGGTCAGAGTCAGGAGTCTGTAGTTAGTGCCAGGAGTCTGTGATCAGTGTCAGAAGTCTGTGGACAGAGTCAGGAGTATGTGGTCAGTGTCAGGAGTCTGTGGTCAGAGTCAGGAGTCTGTAGTTAGTGCCAAGAGTCTGTGGTCAGTGTCAGGGGTCTGGGATTAGAGTCAGGAGTCTGTGGTCAGTATCAAGAGTCTATGGTTAGTGTCAGGAATCTGTGGTCAAAGTTAGGAGTCTGTGGTCAGTTTCAGGAATCTGTGGTCAGTTTCAGGAGTCTGTGATCAGTGTCAGGAGTCTGGGGTAAGAGTCATGAGTCTGTGGTCAGTGTCAGGAGTCTGCGGTCAGTGTCAGGAGTCTGTGATCAGTGTCAGGAGACTGTGGTCAGTGTCAGGATCTACAGTCAGTGTCCGGAATCTGCAGTCAGTGTGATGAGTCTGTGGTCAGAGTCAGGAGTCTGTGGTCAGAGTCAGGAGTCTGTGGTCAGTGTCAGGAATCTGTGGGTAGAATCAGGAGTCTGTGATCATTTTCAGAAGTATGTGGTCAGAGTCAGGAGTCTGTTGTCAGTGTCAGGAGTGTGGGGTAAGAGTCAGGAGTCTGTGGTCAGTGTCGGGAGTATGTGGTTAATGTCAGGAGTGTGGGGTAAGAGTCAGGAGTCCGTTGTCAGTGTCAGGAATCTGTGGTCAGTGTCAGGAATCTGTGGTCAGTGTCAAGAGTCTATGGTTAGTTTCAGTAGTGTGGGATCAGAGTCAGGAGTCTGTATTCAGATTCAAGAATCTGTGGTCAGTGTCAGGAGGGTGTGGTCAGTGTCAGGCATCTGTGGTCAGTGTCAGGAATCTGTGGTCAGAGTCAAGAGTCTATGGTTAGTGTCAGTGTCAGGAGTCTGTGCTTAGTGTCAGGAGTCTGTGGTCAGTGACAGGAGTCTGTGGTCAGTGTCAGGAGTCTGTGGTCAGTGACAGGAGTCTGTGGTCAGTGTCAGGAGTCTGTGATCAGTGTCAAGAGTCTGTGGTCAATGTCGGGAGTATGTGGTCAGTGTCAGGAGTCTGTGGTCAGTGTCAGCAGTCTGTGGTCAGAGTCAGCAGTCTGGGGTCAGACTCAGGAGTTTGTGATCAGAGTCAGGAATCTGTGGCCAGAGTCTGTGGTCAGTGTCAGGAGTCTGTGGTCAGTGTCAGGAGTCTGTGGTTAGTTTCAGTGACTGATCTAAGTATCAGGAGTCTGCGGTCAGTGTCAGGAATCTGTGCTCAGAGTCAAGAGACTGTGGTCAGAGTCAAGAATCTATGGTCAGTGTCAGTAGTCTGCGGTCAGTGTCAGGAGTCTGTGGTCAGTGTCAGAAGTCTGTGGACAGAGTAAGAAGTATGTGGTCAGTGGCAGGAGTCTGTGGTTAGTGTCAGGAGTGTGGTATCAGAGTCTGAAGTCTGTGATCAGAGTTAGGAGTCTGTGGTCAGAGGCAGGAGTCAGTGTCAGGAGTCTGTGGTCAGTGTCAGGAGTATGTGTTAAGAGTCAGGAGTCTTTGGTCCTGGTCAGGAGTCTGTGGTCAGTGTCAGGAGTCTGTGGTCAGTGTCAGAATCTGTGGTCAGTGTCAAGAATCTGTGGTCAGTGTCAAGAGTCTATGGTTAGTGTCATTAGTGTGGGATCAGAGTCAGGAGTCTTTATTCAGATTCAAGAATCTGTGGTCAGTGTCAGAAGGGTGTGTTAAGTGTCAGGCATCTGTGTTCAGTGTCAGGAATCTGTGGTCAGTGTCAGAAATCTGTGGTCAGAGTCAAGAGTCTATGGTTAGTGTCAGAAGTCTGTGGTCAGTGTCAGGAGTCTGTGGTCAAAGTCAGGAGTCTGTGCTTAGTGTCAGGAGTCTGTGGTCAGTGTCAGGAGTCTGTGGTCAGTGTCAGGAGTCTGTGGTCAGAGTCAGGAGTCTGTGGTCAGAATCAGGAGTCTGTGATCAGTGTCAGGAGTCTGTGGTCAATGTCGGGAGTATGTGGTTAGTGTCAGGAGTCTGTGGTCAGTGTCAGCAGTCTATGGTCAGAGTCAGCAGTCTGGGGTCAGACTCAGGAGTCTGGCGTTAGAGTCAGGGTTTTGTGATCAGAGTCAGGTGTCTGTGGCCAGAGTCTGTGGTCAGTGTCAGGAGTCTGTGGTCAGTGTCAGGAGTCTGTGGTTAGTTTCAGTGACTGATCTAAGTATCAGGAGTCTGTGGTCAGTGTCAGGAGCCTGTAGTAAGATTCAGGAGCCTGTGGTTAGTGTCAGGAATCTGTGGTCAGAGTAAAGAGACTGTGGTCAGAGTCAAGAATCTATGGCCAGTGTCAAGAATCTATGGTCAGTGTCAGGAGTCTGTGGTCAGTGTCAGAAGTCTGTGGACAGAGTCAGGAGTATGTGGTCAATGTCAGGAGTCTGTGAATAGTGTCAGGAGTGTGGTATCAGAGTCAGAAGTCTGTGATCATAGTTAGGAGTCTGTGGTCAGAGGCAGGAGTCAGTGTCAGGAGTCTGTGGTCAGTGTCAGGAGTCTGTGGTCAGTGTCAGGAGTCTGTGGTCAGTGTCAGGAGTCTGTGTTCAGAGTCAGGAGTCTGTGATCCTGGTCAGGAGTCTATGGTCAGAGTCAGGAGTCTGTAGTTAGTGCCAGGAGTCTGTGATCAGTGTCAGAAGTCTGTGGACAGAGTCAGGAGTATGTGGTCAGTGTCAGGAGTCTGTGGTCAGAGTCAGGAGTCTGTAGTTAGTGCCAAGAGTCTGTGGTCAGTGTCAGGGGTCTGGGATTAGAGTCAGGAGTCTGTGGTCAGTATCAAGAGTCTATGGTTAGTGTCAGGAATCTGTGGTCAAAGTTAGGAGTCTGTGGTCAGTTTCAGGAATCTGTGGTCAGTTTCAGGAGTCTGTGATCAGTGTCAGGAGTCTGGGGTAAGAGTCATGAGTCTGTGGTCAGTGTCAGGAGTCTGCGGTCAGTGTCAGGAGTCTGTGATCAGTGTCAGGAGACTGTGGTCAGTGTCAGGATCTACAGTCAGTGTCCGGAATCTGCAGTCAGTGTGATGAGTCTGTGGTCAGAGTCAGGAGTCTGTGGTCAGAGTCAGGAGTCTGTGGTCAGTGTCAGGAATCTGTGGGTAGAATCAGGAGTCTGTGATCATTTTCAGAAGTATGTGGTCAGAGTCAGGAGTCTGTTGTCAGTGTCAGGAGTGTGGGGTAAGAGTCAGGAGTCTGTGGTCAGTGTCGGGAGTATGTGGTTAATGTCAGGAGTGTGGGGTAAGAGTCAGGAGTCCGTTGTCAGTGTCAGGAATCTGTGGTCAGTGTCAGGAATCTGTGGTCAGTGTCAAGAGTCTATGGTTAGTTTCAGTAGTGTGGGATCAGAGTCAGGAGTCTGTATTCAGATTCAAGAATCTGTGGTCAGTGTCAGGAGGGTGTGGTCAGTGTCAGGCATCTGTGGTCAGTGTCAGGAATCTGTGGTCAGAGTCAAGAGTCTATGGTTAGTGTCAGTGTCAGGAGTCTGTGCTTAGTGTCAGGAGTCTGTGGTCAGTGACAGGAGTCTGTGGTCAGTGTCAGGAGTCTGTGGTCAGTGACAGGAGTCTGTGGTCAGTGTCAGGAGTCTGTGATCAGTGTCAAGAGTCTGTGGTCAATGTCGGGAGTATGTGGTCAGTGTCAGGAGTCTGTGGTCAGTGTCAGCAGTCTGTGGTCAGAGTCAGCAGTCTGGGGTCAGACTCAGGAGTTTGTGATCAGAGTCAGGAATCTGTGGCCAGAGTCTGTGGTCAGTGTCAGGAGTCTGTGGTCAGTGTCAGGAGTCTGTGGTTAGTTTCAGTGACTGATCTAAGTATCAGGAGTCTGCGGTCAGTGTCAGGAATCTGTGCTCAGAGTCAAGAGACTGTGGTCAGAGTCAAGAATCTATGGTCAGTGTCAGTAGTCTGCGGTCAGTGTCAGGAGTCTGTGGTCAGTGTCAGAAGTCTGTGGACAGAGTAAGGAGTATGTGGTCAGTGGCAGGAGTCTGTGGTTAGTGTCAGGAGTGTGGTATCAGAGTCTGAAGTCTGTGATCAGAGTTAGGAGTCTGTGGTCAGAGGCAGGAGTCAGTGTCAGGAGTCTGTGGTCAGTGTCAGGAGTATGTGTTAAGAGTCAGGAGTCTTTGGTCCTGGTCAGGAGTCTGTGGTCAGAGTCAGGAGTCTGTAGTTAGTGCCAAGAGTCTGTGGTCAGTGTCAGGGGTCTGTGGTCAGAGTCAGGAGTCTGTGGTCAGAGTCAGGAGTCTGTGGTCAGTGTCAGGAATCTGTGGTCAGTATCAAGAGTCTATGGTTAGTGTCAGGAATCTGTGGTCAAAGTTAGGAATCTGTGCTCATTTCAGGAATCTGTGGTCAGTTTCAGTAGTCTGTGATCAGTGTCAGGAGTCTGGGGTAAGAGTCAGGATCTACAGTCAGTATCGGGAATCTTCAGTCAGTGTGATGAGTCTGTGGTCAAAGTAAAGAGTCTGTGGTCAGAGTCAGGAGTCTGTGGTCAGAGTCAGGAGTCTGTTGTCAGTGTCAGGAGTCTGTTGTCAGTGTCAGGAGTCTGTGGTCAGTGTCAGGAGTCTGTGGTCAGAGACAAGAGTCTATGGAGAGTGTCAGGAGTCTGTGGTCAGAGTCAACGAGTCTGTGGTCAGAGTCAAGGAGTCCGTGCTCAGTGTCAGGAACCTGTGGTCAGAGTCAGGAGTCTGTGATCATTTTCAGGAGTTTGTGGTCAGAGTCAGGAGTTTGTGGTCAGTGTCAGGAGTCTGTGGTCAGTGTCAGCAGTGTGGGGTCAGAGTCAGGAGTCTGGGATCAGAGTCAGGAGTCTGTGGTCCTGGTCAGGAGTCTGTGGTCAGAGTCAGAAGTCTGTGATCAGTGTCAGAAGACTTTGGTCAGTATCTGGAGTCTTTGGTCAGAGTCTGGAGTCTGTGGTCAGTTTCAGGAGTCTGTGGTCAGTGTCAGGAGTCTGTGGTCAGTGTCAGATGACTGTGGTCAGTGTCAAAAGACTGTGGTCAGTGTCAGGAGTCTGTGATCAGAGTCAGGAGTCTGTGATCAGTGTCAGAAGTCTGTGGTCAGAGTCAGGAGGATCATTTTCAGAAGTATGTGGTCAGAGTCAGGAGCCTGTTGTCAGTGTCAGGAGTCTGTTGTCAGTGTCAGGAGTCTGTGGTCAGAGTCAGGAGTCTGTGGTCAGTGTCAGGAGTCTGTGGTCAGAGTCAAGAATCTATGGAGAGTGTCAGGAGTCTGTTGTCAGAGTCAACGAGTCTGTGGTCAGAGTCAAGGAGTCCGTGCTCAGTGTCTGGAATCTGTGGTAAGAGTCAGGAGTCTGTGATAATTTTCAGAAGTCTGTGGTCAGAGTCAGGAGTTTGTGGTCAGTGTCAGGAGTCTGTGGTCAGTGTCAGCAGTGTGGGGTCAGAGTCAGGAGTCTGTTGTCAGAGTCAACGAGTCTGTGGTCAGAGTCAAGGAGTCCGTGCTCAGTGTCTGGAATCTGTGGTCAGTGTCAGGAGTCTGTGGTCAGTGTCAGGAATCTGTGGTCAGTGTCAAGAGTCTATGGTTAGTGTCAGGAATCTGTGGTCAGTATCAAGAGTCTGTGGTTAGTGTCTGGAATCTGTGGTCAAAGTTAGGAGTCTTTGCTCAGTTTCAGGAGTCTGTGCTCAGTTTCAGGAGTCTGTGGTCAGTGTCAGGAGTATGTGCTTAGTGTCAGGAGTGTGGGGTAAGAGTCAGGAGTCTGTTGTCAGTGTCAGGAATCTGTGGTCAGTGTCAAGAGTCTATGGTTAGTGTCAGTAGTGTGGGATCAGAGTCAGGAGTCTGTATTGAGATTCAAGAATCTGTGGTCAGTGTCAGGAGGGTGTGGTCAGTGTCAGGCATCTGTGGTCAGTGTCAGGAATCTGTGGTCAGTGTCAGGAATCTGTGGTCAGAGTTAAGAGTCTATGGTTAGTGTCAGTGTCAGGAGTCTGTGGTCAGTGTCAGAAGTCTTTGGTCAGTGACAGGAGTCTGTGGTCAGTGTCAGGAGTCTGTGGTCAGTGTCAGGAGTCTGTGGTCAGTGTCAGGAGTCTGTGCTTAGTGTCAGGAGTCTATGGTCAGTGACAGGAGTCTGTGGTCAGTGTCAGGAGTCTGTGGTCAGTGACAGGAGTCTGTGGTCAGTGTCAGGAGTCTGTGGTTAATGTTGGGAGTATGTGGTTAGTGTCAGCAGTCTAGGGTCAGAGTCAGGAGTTTGTGATCAGAGTCAGGAGTCTGTGGTTAATGTTGGGAGTCTGTGGTTAGTTTCAGTGACTGATCTAAGTATCAGGAATCTGTGGTCAGAGTCAAGAAACTGTGGTCAGAGTCAAGAATCTATGGTCAGTGTCAGTAGTCTACGGTCAGTGTCAGGAGTCTGTGGTCAGTGTCAGAAGTCTGTGATCTGAGTCAGTAGTCTGTGAGCAGTGTCAGAAGTCTGTGGACAGAGTAAGGAGTATGTGGTCAGTGTCAGGCGTCTGTGGTTAGTTTCAGTGACTGATCTAAGTATCAGGAGTCTGCGGTCAGTGTCAGGAATCTGTGGTCAGAGTCAAGAAACTGTGGTCACAGTCAAGAATCTATGGTCAGTGTCAGTAGTCTGCGGTCAGTGTCAGGAGTCTGTGATCTGAGTCAGTAGTCTGTGGTCTGTGACAGGAGTCTGTGGTTAGTGTCAGGAGTGTGGAGTCAGGAGTCTGTGATCAGTATTAGGAGTCTGTAGTCAGGAATCTGGGGTCAAGAGTTTATGGTTAGTGTCAGCCTGAGATCAGAGTCAGGAATCAGAGTCAGGAGTTTGTGGTCAGTGTCAGGAGTCTGTGATCAGAGTCAGAAGACTGTGATCAGAGTCAGAAGACTGTGGTCAGAGTCAGAAGTCTGTGGTCAGAGTCAGGAGTCTGTGGTCAGAGTCAGTAACCTGTGTTCAGAGTCAGTAGTCTGTGGTCAATGTCAGGAGTCTGTGGTCAATATCAGGAGTGTGGGTTCAGAGTCAGGAATCTGTGGTAAGTGTCAGGAGTCTGCGATCAGTGTCAGGAATCTGTGGTCAGTGTCAGAAGTCTGTGATCAGAGTCAGAAGTCTGTGGTTGGTGTCAGGAGTCTGTGCTCAGTGTCAGTAATCTGTGTTCAGAGTCAGTAGTCTGTGGTCTGTGTCAGGAGTCTGAGGTCAATGTCAGGTGTCTGTGGTCAATATAAGGAGTGTGGGTTCAGAGTCAGGAGTCTGTTATCAGTGTCAGGAGTCTGTGGTCAGTGTCAGGATCTACAGTCAGTGTCCGGAATCTGCAGTCAGTGTGATGAGTCTGTGGTCAGAGTCAGGAGTCTGTGGTCAGAGTCAGGAGTCTGTGGTCAGTGTCAGGAATCTGTGGGTAGAATCAAGAGTCTGTGATTATTTTCAGAAGTATGTGGTCAGAGTCAGGAGTCTGTTGTCAGTGTCAGGAGTCTGTGGTCAGTGTCAGGAGTGTGGGGTCAGAGTCAGAAGTCTATGGTCAGAGTCAACGAGTCTGTGGTCAGAGTCAAGGAGTCCGTGCTCAGTGTCTGGAATCTGTGGTAAGAGTCAGGAGCCTGTGATAATTTTCAGAAGTCTGTGGTCAGAGTCAGGAGTCTGTGATCATTTTCAGAAGTCTGTGGTCAGTGTCAGCAGTGTGGGGTAAGAGTCAGGAGTCTGTGATCATTTTCAGGAGTCTGTGGTCAGTGTCAGGAGCCTGGGGTCAGAGTCAGGAGTCTGTGGTCAGTGTCAGGAGTCTGGGATCAGAGTCAGGAGTCTGTGGTCCTGGTCAGGAGTCTGTGGTCAGAGTCAGAAGACTGTGGTCAGTATCTGGAATCTATGGTCAGATTCAGGAGTCTGTGGTCACTTTCAGGAGTCTGTGGTCAGTTTCAGGAGTCTGTGGTCACTTTCAGGAGTCTGTGGTCAGTTTCAGGAGTCTGTGGTCAGTGTCAGGAGTCTGTGGTCAGTGTCAGGAATCTATGGTCAGTGTCAAGAGTCTATGGTTAGTGTCAGGAATCTGTGGTCAAAGTTAATAGTCTGTGCTCAGTTTCAGGAGTCTGTGTTCAGAGTCAGGAGTCTGTGGTCAGTGTCAGGAGTATGTGGTAAGAGTCAGGAGTCTGTTGTCAGTGTCAGGAATCTGTGGTCAGTGTCAGGAATCTGTGGTCAGTGTCAAGATTCTATGGTTAGTGTCAGTAGTGTGGGATCAGAGTCAGGAGTCTGTATTGAGATTCCAGAATCTGTGGTCAGTGTCAGGAGGGTGTGGTCAGTGTCAGGAGTCTGTGGTCAGAGTCAGGAGTCTGTGGTCAATGTTGGGAGTATGTGGTTAGTGTCAGGAGTGTGGGGTCAGTGTCAGCAGTCTGTGGTCAGAGTCAGCAGTCTGGGGTCAGAATCAGGAGTCTGGGGTCAGAGTCAGGAGTTTGTGATCAGAGTCAGGAGTCTGTGGCCAGAGTCTGTGGTCAGTGTCAGGAGTCTGTGGTCAGTGTCAGCTGTCTGCGGTTAGTTTCAGTGACTGATCTAAGTATCAGGAGTCTGTGGTCAGTGTCAGGAATCTGTGGTCAGAGTCAAGAGACTGTGGTCAGAGTCAAGAATCTATGGTCAGTGTCAGTAGTCTGCGGTCAGTGTCAGGAGTCTGTGGTCAGTGTCAGAAGTCTGTGATCTGAGTCAGTAGTCTGTGAGCAGTGTCAGAAGTCTGTGGACAGAGTCAGGAGTATGTGGTCAGTGGCAGGAGTCTGTGGTCAGTGTCAGGAGTATGTGTTCAGAGTCAGGAGTCTTTGGTCCTGGTCAGGAGTCTGTGGTCAGAGTCAGGAGTCTGTAGTTAGTGCCAAGAGTCTGTGGTCAGTGTCAGGGGTCTGTGGTCAGAGTAAGGAGTCTGTGGTCGAAGTTATGAATCTGTGGTCAGTTTCAGTAGTCTGTGGTCAGTTTCAGTAGTCTGTGATCAGTGTCAGGAGTCTGGGGTCAGTGTCAGGATCTACAGTCAGTATCGGGAATCTGCAGTCAGTGTGATGAGTCTGTGGTCAGAGTCAGGAGTCTGTGGTCAGAGTCAGGAGTCTGTGGTCAGAGTCAGGAGTCTGTTGTCAGAGTCAGGAGTCTTTTGTCAGAGTCACGAGTCTGTTGTCAGTGTCAGGAGTCTGTGGTCAGTGTCAGGAGTCTGTGGTCAGTGTCAGGAGTATGTGTTCAGAGTCAGGAGTCTTTGGTCAGAGTCAGGAGTCTGTTGTCAGTGTCAGGAGTCTGTTGTCAGTGTCAGGAGTCTGTGGTCAGTGTCAGGAGTTTGGGGTCAGAGTCAGGAGTCTGTGGTCAGTGTCAGGAGTCTGTGGTCAGAGACAAGAGTCTATGGAGAGTGTCAGGAGTCTGTGGTCAGAGTCAGCGAGTCTGTGGTCAGAGTCAAGGAGTCCGTGCTCAGTGTCAGGAACCTGTGGTCAGAGTCAGGATTCTGTGATCATTTTCAGGAGTTTGTGGTCAGTGTCAGGAGTCTGTGGTCAGTGTCAGCAGTGTGGGGTAAGAGTCAGGAGTCTGTGGTCAGAGTCAGGAGTCTGTGGTCAGAGTCAAGAGTCTGTTGTCAGTGTCAGGAGTCTGTTGTCAGTGTCAGGAGTCTGTTGTCAGAGTCAGGAGTCTGTTGTCAGTGTCAGGAGTCTGTTGTCAGTGTCAGGAGTCTGTGGTCAGTGTCAGGAGTTTGGGGTCAGAGTCAGGAGTCTGTGGTCAGTGTCAGGAGTCTGTGGTCAGAGACAAGAGTCTATGGAGAGTGTCAGGAGTCTGTGGTCAGAGTCAGCGAGTCTGTGGTCAGAGTCAAGGAGTCCGTGCTCAGTGTCAGGAACCTGTGGTCAGAGTCAGGAGTCTGTGATCATTTTCAGGAGTTTGTGGTCAGTGTCAGGAGTCTGTGGTCAGTGTCAGCAGTGTGGGGTAAGAGTCAGGAGTCTGTGGTCAGTGTCAGGAGTCTGGGATCAGATTCAGGAGTCTGTGGTCTTGGTCAGGAGTCTGTGGTCAGAGTCAGAAGTCTGTGATCAGTGTCAGAAGACTGTGGTCAGTATCTGGAGTCTTTGGTCAGAGTCTGGAGTCTGTGGTCAGTTTCAGGAGTCTGTGGTCAGAGTCAGTAGTCTATAGTCATAGTCAACAATCTGTGGTCAGAATCAAGAATCTGTGGTCAGTGTCAGGTGTGTGTTGTCAGTGTCAGGAGTCTGTGGTCAGAGTCAGGAGTCTGTGCTCAGTGTCTGGAATCTGTTCTCAGTGTCAGGAATCTGTTCTCAGTGTCAGGAATCTGTGGTCAGAGTCAGGAGTCTGTGATTTGTGTCAGAAGTCTTTGGTCAGAGTCCGGAGTCTGTGGTCAGTGGCAGGAGTCTGTGGTCAGTGTCAGGAGTCTGTGGTCAGTGTCAGGAGTCTGTGGTCAGAGTCAGGAGTCTGTGGTCTGTGACAGGAGTCTGTGGTTAGTGTCAGGAGTGTGTAGTCAGGAGTCTGTGATCAGTATTAGGAGTCTGTAGTCAGGAATCTGGGGTCAGTGTCAGGAATTTGTGGTCAAGAGTTTATGGTTAGTGTCAGCCTGAGATCAGAGTCAGGAATCAGAGTCAGGAGTCTGTGGTCAGTGTCAGGAGTCTGTGCTCAGTGTCAGTAACCTGTCTTCAGAGTCAGTAGTCTGTGGTCAATATCAGGAGTGTGGGTTCAGAGTCAGGAATCTGTGGTCAGTGTCAGAAGTCTGTGGTCAGAGTCAGAAGTCTGTGGTTAATGTCAGGAGTCTGTGCTCAGTGTCAGTAATCTGTGTTCAGAGTCAGTAGTCTGTGGTCTGTGTCAGGAGTCTGAGGTCAATGTCAGGTGTCTGTGGTCAATATGAGGAGTGTGGGTTCAGAGTCAGGAGTCTGTTATCAGTGTCAGGAGTCTGTGGTCAGTGTCAGGAGTCTGTGGTCAGTGTCAGGAGTCTGTGGTCAGTGTCAGGATCTACAGTCAGTGTCCGGAATCTGCAGTCAGTGTGATGAGTCTGTGGTCAGAGTCAGGAGTCTGTGGTCAGTGTCAGGAATCTGTGGGTAGAATCAAGAGTCTGTGATCATTTTCAGAAGTATGTGGTCAGAGTCAGGAGTCTATTGTCTGTGTCAGGAGTCTGTGGTCAGTGTCAGGAGTCTGGGGTCAGAGTCAGAAGTCTATGGTCAGTGTCAGGAGTCTGTGGTCAGAGTATAGAGTCTATGGAGAGTGTCAGGAGTCTGTTGTCAGAGTAAACGAGTCTGTGGTCAGAGTCAAGGAGTGCGTGCTCGGTGTCTGGAATCTGTGGTCAGAGTCAGGAGCCTGTGATAATTTTCAGGAGTTTGTGGTCAGTGTCAGGAGTCTGTGGTCAGTGTCAGCAGTGTGGGGTAAGAGTCAGGAGTCTGTGGTCAGTGTCAGGAGCCTGGGGTCATAGTCAGGAGTCTGTGGTCAGTGTCAGGAGTCTGGGATAAGAGTCAGGAGTCTGTGGTCCTGGTAAAGAGTCTGTGGTCAGAGTAAGATGTCTGTGATCAGTGTCAGAAGACTGTGGTCAGTATCTGGAGTCTATGGTCAGAGTCAGGAGTCTGTGGTCAGTTTCGGGAGTCTGTGGTCAGAGTCAGGAGTCTGTGGTCAGTATCAGGAATCTGAGGTCAGTGTCAGGAATCTGTGGTCAGTGTCAGGAATCTGTGGTCAGTATCAAGAGTCTATGGTTAGTGTCAGGAATCTGTGGTCAAAGTTAGGAATCTGTGCTCAGTTTCAGGAATCTGTGGTCAGTTTCAGGAGTCTGTGGACAGTGTCAGGAGTCTGTGATCAGTGTCAGGAGTCTGTGATCAGTGTCAGGAGTCTGTGCTCAGAGTCAGGAGTCTGTTGTCAGTGTCAGGAGTCTGTGGTCAGTGTCAGGAGTCTGTGGTCAGTGTCAGGAGTGTGGGGTCAGAGTCAGGAGTCTGTGGTCAGTGTCAGGAGTCTGGGATCAGAGTCAGGAGTCTGTGGTCAGAGTCAGAAGTCTGTGATCAGTATCTGGAGTCTATGGTAAGAGTCAGGAGTCTGTGGTCAGTTTCAGGAGTCTGTGGTCAGTGTCAGGAGTCTGTGGTCAGTGTCAGGAGTCTGTGGTCAGTGTCAGGAATCTGTGGTCAGTGTCAGGAATCTGTGGTCAGAGTCAAGAGTCTATGGTTAGTGTCAGAAGTCTATGGTCAGTGTCAGGAGTCTGGGGTCAGAGTCAGGAGTCTGTGATCAGTGTCAGGAGTTTGTAGTCAATGTCGGGAGTATGTGGTTAGTGTCAGGAGTGTGGGGTAAGAATCAGGAGTCTGTGATCAGAGTCAGGAGTTTGTGATCAGAGTCAGGAGTTTGTGATCAGAGTCAGGTGTCTGTGGCCAGAGTCTGTGGTCAGTGTCAGGAGTCTGTGGTCAGTGTCAGGAGTCTGTGGTTAGTTTCAGTGACTGATCTAAGTATCAGGTGTCTGTGGTCAGTGTCAGGAGTCTGTAGTCAGATTCAGGAGCCTGTGGTCAGTGTCAGGAATCTGTGGTCAGAGTCAAGAGACTGTGGTCGGAGTCAAGAATTTATGGTCAGTGTCAGGAGTATATGTTCAGAGTCAGGAGTGTGTAGTTAGTGCCAAGAGTCTGTGGTCAGTGTCAGGGGTCTGTGATTAGAGTCAGGAGTCTGTGGTCAGAGTCAGGAGTCTGTGGTCAGAGTCAGGAGTGTGTGGTCAGAGTCAGGAGTCTGTGATCAGTGTCAGAAGACTGTGGTCAGTATCTGGAGTCTTTGGTCAGAGTCTGGAGTCTGTGATCAGTTTCAGGAGTCTGTGGTCAGTGTCAGATGACTGTGGTCAGTGTCAAAAGACTGTGGTCAGTGTCAGGAGTCTGTGCTCAGAGTCAGGAATCTGTCGCCAGAATCAGGAGTCCGTGATCAGTGTCAGAAATCTGTGGTCAGAGTCAGTAGTCTGTGGCCACAGTCTGTGGTCAGTGTCAGGAGTCTGTGGTCAGTGTCAGGAGTCTGTGGTCAGAGTCAGGAGTCTGTGCTCAGTGTCAGGAATCTGTTCTCAGTGTCAGGAATCTGTGGTCAGAGTCAGGAGTCTGTGATTAGTATCAGAAGTCTTTGGTCAGAGTCCAGAGTCTGTGGTCAGTGTCAGGAGTCTGTGGTCAGAGTCAGGAGTCTGTGGTTAGTGTCAGGAGTGTGGAGTCAGGATTCTGTGATCAGTATTAGGAGTCTGTGGTCAGGAATCTGGGGTCAGTGTCAGGAAATTGTGGTGAAGAGTTTATGGTTAGTGTCAGCCTCAGATCAGAGTCAGGAATCAGAGTCAGGAGTCTGTGATCAGTATCAGAAGACTGTGGTCAGAGTCAGAAGTCTGTGGTCAGTGTTAGAAGACTGTGGTCAGAGTCAGTAGTCTGTAGTCTGTGTCAGGAGTCTGTGGTCAATGTCAGGAGTCTGTTGTCAATATCAGGAGTGTGGGTTCAGAGTCAGGAGTCTGCGATCAGTGTCAGAAGTCTGTGGTCAATGTCAGGAGTCTGTGGTCAATGTCAGGAGTCTATGGTCAATATCAGGAGTGTGGGTTCAGAGTCAGGAGTCTGCGATCAGTGTCAGGAGTCTGTTATCAGTGTCAGGAGTCTGTTATCAGTGTCAGGAGTCTGTGGTCAGTGTCAGGAGTGTGGGGTCAGAGTCAGGAGTCTGTGGTCAGTGTCAGGATTCCGGGGTCAGGAGTCCGGGGTCAGTGTCAGGAGTCTGGGGTCAGGAGTCTGGGGTCAGGAGTCTGGGGTCAGTGTCAGGAGTCTGTGGTCAGTGTCAGGAGTCTGGGGTCAGGAGTCTGTTATCAGTGTCAGGAGTCTGGGGTCAGTGTCAGGAGTCTGTGGTCAGTGTCAGGAGTCTGGGGTCAGTGTCAGGAGTCTGGGGTCAGTGACAGGAGTCTGTGGTCAGTGTCAGAAGTCAGGGTCAGTAGTCAAAATCAGGAATCAGTAGTCCGTGTCAGGTGTGTAGAGTCAATATTAAGAGTTAGGAGTCAGGGATCAGAGTCAGAAATCAACAGTCAGCGCTGGGTGTCAGAGTTAAGAGTCAGTATTGGAAGTTAGGAGTCCTAAGTCAGGGACCAGAGTAAAGAATCCATAGTCAATGTTGGGTGTCAGAATGAAGATCAGAGTCAGGAATCAAGAGTCAGCGTTGGGATTCAGAGTCAATAGTCGGGTTCAGGAGTCGGAGTTTTTAAGATTTTTGTTGCTCTGCCTCGGCTTTCTGGTAGAGCCCTGATGTCTCCATAAAGAGTACCTGTCACTTTCCCGAAGCTATCACTGGGGGCTTATGTTCCCCCTTCGATAGTAATAAAGTTAAATGAAAAAAAAAAGGAAAAAGCTAACAGATAAGTAAATAATAAAAATAAAAAATTAAGGTAAAAAAAAGACTTTGTGCCTGGGATAACCCTCAGCCCCTCCCCTTTATACTCACCGGAAACCTATTATGATCCAGCTCTGTGCATGAGAGTCGCTGCTCTCCCAGCTGTGTCCCTCCTCACAGGGCAGATCAATAACAGTGGGAGGCATTGGCTCCCATTGCTGTCAATCAAACTCTGCGATGAGGGAGCAGGGGGCGGGGCTGTGTATGTCTATGGACACAGGCAGAAGGGTTTGGGAGTGAACCCGCAAAAGTGCCCTCATAGGAAGCGGCTTCTTATGGGACAACTGATTAGAGAGGAGGAGCTGCCAATCAAACTCTGTGACGATGGTGAATAGGGGGTGGGGTCTTGCCCTGCTTTCTGTGTCTATGGATGCATGTAGCAGGGCTCTGAAGCGAGCCAGCATGAGTGCCTCCATAGGAAGCTGCTTCCTATGGGGGCATTTATTGAAGAGTAGGAGCTGTCAATCAAACTGTGTGACAAGGGAGCAGGGGGTGGGGCTTTGCCACGATTCCTGTGTCTATGGATGCAGGCAGCAGGGCTCAGAAGCCAACCCCCATGATTGCCCCTATTAGAAGAGGCACCCTATTAGGGCACTGAATGAAGAGGAGGAGCTGTCAATCGAACTCTGTGATGAGGGAGTGGGGGGTGGGGCCGTACCCTGCTTTCTGTGTCTATGGATGCAGGCAGCAGAGCTCAGAAGCGAGCTTGCATGAGTGCTCCCATAGGAAGCTGCTTCCTTTGGGGACACTGAATGAAGAGGAGGAGCCAGGAGCGCCAGCAGGGGACCCCGAGAAGAGGAGTATCGGGGCTGCTCTGTGCAAAACCAAGAAGAGGAGCTGTCAATCAACATCTGTGATGAGGGAGCAGGGGGGGGGGCCTTGCCACACTGCCTGTGTCTATGGATGCAGGTAGCAGGGCTCAGAAGCCAACCCCCATGACTGCCCTTCCTATAGAGGCTTCCTATGAGGGCACTAAATGAAGAGGAGGAGCTGTCAATCAAACTGTGTGACGAGGGTAAGCGGTGGGTGGGGCCTTGTCCTGCTATCTGTGTCTATGCATGCAGGCAGCAGGGCTCCGAAGCAAGCCCAGATGAATGCCCCCATAGGAAGCTGCTTCCTTTGGGGGCACTGAATGAAGAGGAGGAGCCAGGAGCGCCAGCAGGGGACCTCGAGAAGAGGAGTATTGGGGCTGCTCTGTGCAAAACCAAGAAGAGGAGCTATCAATCAAACTCTGTGATGAGGGAGTGGGGGGTGGGGCTGTGCCCTGCTTTCTGTGTCTATGGATGCAGGCTGCAGAGCTCAGATGCGAGCTTGTATGCTTGCCCCCATAGGAAGCTGATGCCTATGGTGGCACTGAATCACCTTCCTATGAGTGCACTTATTGAAGAGGATGAGCTGTCAATCAAACTGTGTGACGAGGGTAAGCGGTGGGTGGGGCCTTGTCCTGCTATCTGTGTCTATGGATGCAGGCAGCAGGGCTCCGAAGCAAGCCCACATGAATGTCCCCATAGGAAGCTGCTTCCTTTGGGGGCACTGAATGAAGAGGAGGAGCTGTCAATCAAACTCAGTGACGAGGGTAAGCGGTAGGTGGGACCTTGTCTTGCTATCTGTGTCTATGGATGCAGGCAGCAGGGCTCAGAAGCAAGCCCACATGAATGCCCCCATAGGAAGCTGCTTCCTTTGGGGGCACTGAATGAACAGGAGGAGCCAGAAGCGCCAGCAGGGTACCCCCAAGAAGAGGAGGATCGGGGCTGCTCTGTGCAAAACCAAGAAGAGGAGCTATCAATCAAACTCTGTGATGAGGGAGTGGGGGGTGGGGCTGTGCCCTGCTTTCTGTGTCTATGGATGCAGGCAGCAGAGCTCAGAAGCGAGCTTACATGAGTGCACTGATTGAAGAGGAGGAGCTGTCAATCAAACTGTGTGATGAGGGTAAGCGGTGGGTGGGGCCTTGTCCAGCTATCTGTGTCTATGCATGCAGGCAGCAGGGCTCCAAAGCAAGCCCACATGAATGCCCCCATAGGAAGCTGCTTCCTTTGGGGGCACTGAATGAAGAGGAGGAGCCAGGAGTGCCAGCAGGGGACCTCGAGAAGAGGGGGATCTCGGGGCTGCTCTGTGCAAAACCAAGAAGAGGAGCTATCAATCAAACTCTGTGATGAGGGAGTGGGGGGTGGGGCTGTGCCCTGCTTTCTGTGTCTATGGATGCAGGCAGCAGAGCTCAGAAGCGAGCTTACATGAGTGCACTGATTGAAGAGGAGGAGCTGTCAATCAAACTCTGTGATGAGGGTAAGCGGTGGGTGGGGCCTTGTCCAGCTATCTGTGTCTATGCATGCAGGCAGCAGGGCTCCAAAGCAAGCCCACATGAATGCCCCCATAGGAAGCTGCTTCCTTTGGGGGCACTGAATGAAGAGGAGGAGCCAGGAGCGCCAGCAGGGGACCTCGAGAAGAGGAGGATCTCGGGGCTGCTCTGTGCAAAACCATTACACAGAGCACATAAGTATAACATGTTTATTATTTTAATAAAAAACAAAAGACGGTTTACAATCACTTTCATGCTTCAACAAAGTATCTCTTCCCACCATGCTCAGACTATAGGCTCGGGGTCCTTTTTTTTTTTCAAGCTAACTATGTAACAACGCACATCTCTTCCTCAATGTGATTCTCTACATGGCCGGCTACATCCCCGTATCATTTCACACAACACGGTATCTCATTTTTTATTTTTTATTTTTTCCCCAATCTGTAAACTCCACTTAAAATATGTGCATTTCCTAAAAATAAAAATGGAATCACTTTTTCCCCGCAATGCCACAGCTTGTAAAAAAAAACAAAAAAAAACAAACGCAAGGCACGAGCCAGGAATGCATGAATATCATTTCAGTGTAACACATTTTTTTTTGTGTGTGTGTGTCGAATCTCATAAACCACACTCAAAAAAAAAAAAAAAATCTGGGAGGAAGAGGAATGGGTAGTAAGCATGAATTGAGTGCCCATCCCCCTGCCTCCAGCGACATTACCATAAGCTAAAAAGCCGAAGCTGCTGGTCAGAGCGCTTCTTAATAAATATATATATATATATATATATATATATGTATAGAGCAGAGCGTGAGCATTAACAAAAGATGCTGTAATGGCCTGGTAACACCACTGCGGTATTGTGTGCTCCTCGCGTATATCCCGATGTGTTCCCAGGCTCACGCCGCTGCTATGGCGCAGCTTCTAAAATTCGATTTTGGAAGCGAGTATCTGGTTGCTTTCTGCATTAATGCCTGCATTAGCTCCCTGCTGCTGCGGATTTCATGCTCTATAAATTGCTGATTTTAAGGTCCCTGATTTTTATTCCTCTGCATCCCGGCTTTTATTTTTTTTAATGGTTTCATTTGGTGATAAAGTCGTTGTAGATTTTATAGATATTGATTTGGATTCTGGGCGTGCGGAGAAGGGCGGTCACTGACACCGCGTGGAAGGTTTTTTTTTTTTTTTCCCCTCTTCTCTTCACTCCTGCAGTGACCGTGAACACCTTTTTTTTTTTTTTTATGCTATGTAATCATTCTCAGGTGTTAATGGGACAGTAATTGGTGGAAAGACTAAGGAGAGGGGGGGGGGGGGGGGGATGGTGGGAGACGAATTTATGGAATTGAAATCTTTTTTCATTCTCTTCTTCCAGTTTTTTCAATCTCTAAAGTCCTCCGCGTACTGATTGGCTGTCACTATGGAGATTTAGGCTGCTGTATTCCCTTTTCGTTTCGAGAGATGTGCCTTCGCAGCGTGTTCTGTGTCTTTTCATATACATTAAAACACACCAAACCAAGGCGCTATACATAGTGAGGCGCATAGGTGACGAGGGAGGCTGACGACTCTGGGAATGGGGTCCCCTCTCTGCAGTATGGCCACCGCTAAGAAAAAAAAATCTAAATTAAATGTAAAAATTAAAAGATTTTGCACATTATACAGAATATATATGTAAGGGGGGGGGGGGGGCTACAGCCTTGCTCAATAAATCAGCAACCTATACAATCTCAAGGCTCTTTCATTTTGCTTTTGTTTAGGAATAGGTAGGCAGCTTCTAGAATGATCAGAGGTGCCTCAGTAGCTGCCCTCCCTGTATACATATGAACAGTATTTATAAAAAAAGAAAAAATCGCAAATAATGCAACACAGAGAAGAGCCGCCATGTATATAAAAGTATCAAATTGTTATTTTTTTTTTTAATGATATTTTACCAGATGAAGGATCCTTGGGGGTCGCAAACTGTTGTGTGGATGAGTATGTTGCCCGAAATCATTCATTCTCTACATGGAACCCCAGAGTTCCTCCAGAGGTTGTTGAGGGTTCCTTGAGCTGAGGCTGATGGACCTTGTATTTGATGGTGTCTTCATAGTTCTGGGGTCAATGCCACTTGGTAGAACCAGTTGCATGAAGACAATGATCTTTTCTAGCCATTTGTAGGGATTTAATTTTGACCACCAATGACCACAAATGTAAGGAGCATTCTTCCCACTGACCCCCAATGTAAGGGACATTCTTCCCACTGACCCCCAATGTAAGGGACTTTCTTCCCACTGACCCCCAATGTAAGGAGCATTCTTCCCACTGATCACCAATGTAAGGGACATTCTTCCCACTGACCTCCAATGTAAGGGACATTCTTCCCACTGATCACCAATAAAAAGGGACATTCTTCCCACTGACCCCCAATGTAAGGGACATTCTTCCCACTGACCCCCAATGTAAGGGACATTCTTCCCATTGACCACCAATAAAAAGGGACATTCTTCCCACTGACCCCCAATGTAAGGGACATTCTTCCCACTGACCACCAATGTAAGGGACATTCTTCCCCCTGACCATCAGTGTAAGGGACATTCTTCCCACTGATCACCAATGTAAGGGACATTCTTCCCACTGACCCCCAATGTAAGGGACATTCTTCCCACTGACCCCCAATGTAAGGGACATTCTTCCCACTGACCCCCAATGTAAGGGACATTCTTCCCACTGACCCCCAATGTAAGGGACATTCTTCCCACTGACCACCAATGTAAGGGACATTCATCCCACTGACCCCCAATGTAAGGGACATTCTTCCCACTGATCACCAATGTAAGGGACATTCTTCCCACTGACCACCAATGTAAGGGACATTCTTCCCACTGACCACCAATGTAAGGGACATTCTTCCCACTGACCCCCAATGTAAGGGACATTCTTCCCACTGACCCCCAATGTAAGGGGCGTTCTTCCCACTGATCACCAATGTAAGGGACGTTCCTCCCACTGACCCCCAATGTAAGGGACATTCCTCCCACTGACCCCCAATGTAAGGGACGTTCCTCCCACTGACCCCCAATGTAAGGGACATTCTTCCCACTGACCCCCAATGTAAGGGACATTCTTCCCACTGACCACCAATGTAAGGGACATTCTTCCCACTGACCCCCAATGTAAGGAGCATTCTTCCCACTGATCACCAATGTAAGGGACATTCTTCCCACTGACCCCCAATGTAAGGGACATTCTTCCCACTGATCACCAATGTAAGGGACATTCTTCCCACTGACCACCAATGTAAGGGACATTCTTCCCACTGACCCCCAATGTAAGGGACATTCTTCCCACTGACCCCCAATGTAAGGGACATTCTTCCCACTGACCTCCAATGTAAGGGACATTCTTCCCACTGATCACCAATGTAAGGGACATTCTTCCCACTGACCTCCAATGTAAGGGACATTCTTCCCACTGACCACCAAGGTAAGGGACATTCTTCCCACTGACCACCAATGTAAGGGACATTCTTCCCACTGACTACCAATGTAAGGGGCATTCTTCCCACTGACCACTAATGTACAGGGACCCTTCCCTCCGAGCCAGGGTGTGGCTGCAAGTGAGACCTTTGTGACCCTGATAGTTCCGCCACTAGTGTCATTAGTTATTATTTTATTTTTTTTCTATTATTTTTCTTTTATCTTTTTTTCTGCAATTTTTATAATATTATTAATTACACTTTTTTTTTAGGAACCCCGTTGGGGGGGTGCGCTTTGTTGAGATATCAGGGGTCTAAACAGACCTCTGATGTTCCACGTTTGACACAGAGAAAGAAGATTGAGGACGCAGCCCTCAATCTCCATCTCTGCAACCTCAGCTGCACAGAATGAATGGACAGAGCTTCCCCTCCATTCACAAACTGAAGCATAGACCCCTTCCCCAATCTCCATCCTGTCAGATCCCCTGCAGGAGTCAGTGGGAGAGGGGAGGGGGTGTGGCCAGGAGAGAGCACAGGGGGCTGGGAAAGAGCTCAGGGGGGCTGGAGAGCACATGGGGGGTAGCAGAAAGAAGCTGGATAGGAGGAGTGGTTGGGTCGGCTGCATGAAGAGGAACTGATCTATCTATGTTCCTCCTGCAGCTGCTGAATGCCTGCTTCTCCTCCTCTCCCTCCCGCAGGTATTCAGCGGCTGCAGGAGGAACAAGGAGAGATTGGTTCCTCTATATACAGCTGCCCCGAAGCTCCTCCTATCCAGGCATAATGGGGGAGGGAGGGGTGCATGGGCTCCCTGCAACATGGGGCCTGGGTCTCGATTGCGACCCCTGCAATCCCTGTAGGTATGCCCCTATGTTCCTCCTGAAGCTGCTGAATGCCTGCTTCTCTTCCTTTCCCTCCCGCAGGTATTCAGTGGCTGCAGGAGGAACATGGAGATTGGTTCCTCTATATACAGCTGCCCCACTGCTCCTCCTATCCAGGCATAACGGGGTTGGGAGGGGCGTATGGGCTCCCTGCAGCATGGGGCCTGGGTCTCGATTGCGACCCCTGCAGTCCCTGTAGGTATGCCCCTGGCTACCACATCTAATTGCTAAGCTGCAATATATATTTTTGGTTTTGGAGTTTAATAAAGCTCTAAGGTAAGACAGAAAGTTTATTCAGACAGGAGCAAAGAAATCGGCTCGGGGTTCAGCATTCTCTTCTGCAGAAAGGGTCGTCTCTCATGTGGCCAGCACTAAAGGGAGCCTAGAGCAGCACTTTCTCCAGGAAGGGCATATTGTCCTCTCTTTCACTCTTTATTGATCTATCCAAGCAAACCTGTTAACATAGTTTATGAGGGAACTTGTCTCGGGAATGTTACATTCGTCTTATCCCAATGGTTGTTAAACAGTGAAGAAGAATCATTGTAGAAGTTAATCTTTCCGGCTTCTAGCGGGTAATCTATAATTCCTGTATTTAATCCTTCTTAACCCTCTTGTATTGTACTGTAACTGTACTGCCTGCATTGGAAGGCTCTGCGCAAACTGGTGGCACTATATAAATCCTGTATTATAATAATAATAATAACAACAATAATAACAATAATAATAATAACAACAATAATAATAACAATAATAATAATAACAACAATAATAACAATAATAATAATAACAACAATAATAATAACAACAATAATAACAATAATAATAATAACAATAATAATAATAACAACAATAATAATAACAATAATAACAATAATAATAATAATAATAATAACAATAATAATAATTCCAATAATAATAATAATAACAATAATAACAATAATTCCAATAACAATAATTTTAATAATAATAACAGCAACCATAATTCTAATAATAATAATAACAATAATAATAATAACAACAATAATAATAACAATAATAACAATAATAATAATAATAACAACAACAATAATAATAATTCCAATAACAATAATTCTAATAATAATAATAACAATAATTCCAATAACAATATTATTAATAATAATAAAAAAACAATAATTCTAATAATAATAATAATAACATCAACAATAATTCTAATAATAATAACAATAATAATAATAGTTCCAATAACAATAATTTTAATAATAATAACAACAGCAACAATAATTCTAATAATAATAACAATAACAATAATTCCAATAACAATAATATTAATAATAATAATAATAAAAAAAACAATAATTCTAATAATAATAATAACAATAACAATAATTCCAATAACAATAATATTAATAATAATAACAGCAACAATAATAATTCCAATAATAATAACGATAATAATAATAATAATAATATAATATAATAATTATAAATCTGCCCCAAATTACATCACCGCTCTTGTCTCTAAATATCACCCAAACCGTACTCTCCTCTCCTCGCAAGACCTCCTGCTCTCTAGCTCCCTTGTCTCCTCCTCCCATGCTCGTCTCCAGGACTTCTCCAGAGCTTCCCCCATCCTCTGGAACTCTCTACCCCAATTTATCAGACTATGGTCTACTCTGCTCACTTTTAGGCGATCTCTGAAAACCGATCTCTTCAGGGAAGCCTATCCTGCCCTCAGCTAGTAATGGAATCTTCTACTCCTCCTACCAGTCCATCCCCCACAGTTACTACCATTTGTACCACTAGCCCCTCCCTCCTAGATTGTAAGCTCCCAGGATCAGGGCCATCCTATCCCTCTTGTATTGAACTGTATTGTTGCTGTATTGTCTCCCGTTATATTGTAAAGTGCTGAGCAAACTGTTGGCGCCATAAATCCTGTATAATAATAATAACAATAATAATATTTTAATATATTTTTTGTTATTAATATATTTTATTAAATTTTATTTCAGTACAAATTAAAACAATACATACATTATCAAACATAAACAACATTAACTGTCCTTTTCCTATACCCCCACCCCTTCTCAACCCCTCCCCCTATCCCCATAACTCCCCCTGTCAATCTATATTCTACCTATCCCTTTCTAAAACTTTCTCCTAAATACCTCTAGTCAGTCTTCATGATTACCACCAACAGTTCAGTTTAAATCCCTAAATTGACCTACTTGGTACCCATCATCCTGACATATTTTTCTGATGATTTAAAAACATACCACATATTCCAATCTTTTCTACATTTTTTCCATTTTATCTCCCTCCATGTGATATAACTCCTCCATCGTGCATATATATTCAATGCTCCTCATCCAATCTCTCATTGTTGGGGGATCTGGAAATTTAGGGATTAATCCTTTTGCAGCGCTAATTAGCCAGGTCCAGTCCGGACACTTTCACCCCCTTCCAGTCCGGACACTTTCCCCCCCTTCCAGTCCGAACACTTTCCCCCCCTTCCAGTCCGGACACTTTCCCCCCCTTCCAATCCGGACACTTTCCCCCCCTTCCAGTCCGGACACTTTCACCCCCTTCCAGTCCGGACACTTTCACCCCCTTCCAGTCCGGACACTTTCCCCCCCTTCCAGTCCGGACACTTTCACCCCCTTCCAGTCCGGACACTTTCACCCCCTTCCAGTCCGGACACTTTCCCCCCCTTCCAGTCCGGACACTTTCCCCCCCTTCCAGTCCGGACGCTTTCCTCCCCTTCCAGTCCGGACACTTTCCTCCCCTTCCAGTCCGGACACTTTCCCCCCCTTCCAGTCCGGACACTTTCCTCCCCTTCCAGTCCGGACACTTCCCCCCCCTTCCAGTCCGGACGCTTTCCTCCCCTTCCAGTCCGGACACTTTCCCCCCCTTCCAGTCCGGACACTTTCCCCCCCTTCCAGTCCGGACACTTTCACCCCCTTCCAGTCCGCACACTACCCCCCCTTCCAGTCCAGACACTTTCTCCCCCTTCCAGTCCGGACACTTTCTCCCCCTTCCAGTCCGCACACTACCCCCCCTTCCAGTCCAGACACTTTCTCCCCCTTCCAGTCCGGACACTAACCCCCCCCCCCCGCCTTCCAGTCTGGACAATTTCCCCCCTTCCAGTCCGGACACTCCCCCCCCTTCCAGTCCGGACACTTTCACCCCCTTCCAGTCTGGACACTCCCCCCCCCCTTCCAGTCCAGATAATTTCACCCCCTTCCAGTCCGGACACTTTCACCCCCCTTCCAGTGCGGACACTTTCCCCCCCTTCCAGTCCGGACACTTTCCCCCCCTTCCAGTCCGGACACTTTCCCCCCTTCCAGTCCGGACACTTTCACCCCCCTTTAAGTTGGGACACTTTCCCCCCCTTCCAGTCCGGACACTTTCCCCCCTTCCAGTCCGGACACTTTCCCCCCCTTCCAGTCTGGACACTTCCCCCCCCCCTTCCAGTCCAGATAATTTCACCCCCTTCCAGTCCGGACACTTTCCCCCCTTCCAGTCCGGACACTTTCACCCCCCTTCCAGTCCGGACACTTTCCCCCCCTTCCAGTCCGGACACTTTCCCCCCCTTCCAGACCGGACACTTTCCCCCTCTTCCAGACCGGACACTTCCCCCCCCTTCCAGTCCGGACACTTTCACCCCCTTCCAGTCCGGACACTTTCACCCCCTTCCAGTCCGGACACTTTCCCCCCCTTCCAGTCCGGACACTTTCACCCCCTTCCAGTCCGGACACTTTCCCCCCCTTCCAGTCCGGACACTTTCACCCCCTTCCAGTCCGGACACTTTCACCCCCTTCCAGTCCGGACACTTTCCCCCCCTTCCAGTCCGGACACTTTCCCCCCCTTCCAGTCCGCACACTACCCCCCCTTCCAGTCCAGACACTTTCTCCCCCTTCCAGTCCGGACACTTTCTCCCCCTTCCAGTCCGCACACTACCCCCCCTTCCAGTCCAGACACTTTCCCCCCCTTCCAGTCCAGACACTCCCCCCCCCTTCCAGTCCGGACACTTTCACCCCCTTCCAGTCTGGACACTTCCCCCCCCCCCTTCCAGTCCAGATAATTTCACCCCCTTCCAGTCCGGACACTTTCACCCCCTTCCAGTCCGGACACTTTCCCCCCTTCCAGTCCGGACACTTTCACCCCCCGTTAAGTTGGGACACTTTCCCCCCCTTCCAGTCTGGACACTTTCCCCCCTTCCAGTCTGGACACTTTCCCCCCCTTCCAGTCTGGACACTTCCCCCCCCCCCTTCCAGTCCAGATAATTTCACCCCCTTCCAGTCCGGACACTTTCACCCCCCTTCCAGTCCGGACACTTTCCCCCCCTTCCAGTCCGGACACTTTCACCCCCCTTCCAGTCCGGACACATTCCCCCCCTTCCAGTCCGGACACTTTCCCCCCCTTCCAGAACGGACACTTTCCCCCCCCTTCCAGACCGGACACTTCCCCCTCCTTCCAGTCCGGACACTTTCCCCCCCTTCCAGTCCAGACACTTTCACCCCCTTCCAGTCCGGACACTTTCCCCCCCCCTTCCAGTCCGGACACTTTCCCCCCCTTCCAGAACGGACACTTTCCCCCCCTTCCAGACCGGACACTTCCCCCCCCTTCCAGTCCGGACACTTCCCCCCCCCTTCCAGTCCAGATAATTTCACCCCCTTCCAGTCCGGACACTTTCACCCCCTTCCAGTCCGGACACTTTCCCCCCCTTCCAGTCCGGACACTTTCCCCCCTTCCAGTCTGGACACTTTCCCCCCCTTCCAGTCTGGACACTTCCCCCCCCCCCCCTTCCAGTCCAGACACTTTCCCCCCCTTCCAGTCCGGACACTTTCACCCCCCTTCCAGTCCAGGCCAATTTTCAGCTTTCAGCGCTATCACACTTTGAATGACAATTGCGCGGTCATGCAACACTGTACCTATATGAATTTTATAGCAATTTTTTGAGACAGATAAAGGTTTATTTTGGTGGTATTTATTCACCGCTGGGATTTTTATTTTTTTTGCTATGTAAATGAAAATGTCCAAACATTTTGAAAAAAAGTGTTTTTCTTATAAAATTTTGCAAATAAATAGTATTTCATTATAAATCTTGGCCAAAATGTATTCCGTTATCTTTTTAGTAAGAAAAAAAAAAACCAAATTAGTTTATAACCAAAACTTATAATTTTTAAACTTTTTTTTTACATTTTTATTTTTTTTTTTATATTGTTATTTATTTATTTTTTTTACATACTAGCAGTATAGTCACCATGGTGACACTGTACTACTTGTGGGGGGTGATGAAGATTTTTTTTTTTATACTGATTGCTTTTACACCCATAAAGGCTGTAAGAGGAATCATTTCTCCTTCTCTCTGGCTGCATTCTTACAGCCACTGAGAAATACTGTGTGAGCTGTGATTGATCACAGCTTGTCACATGGTACAAAGCTGTTGTGAATAGCCCTGTACCATGTAATCTCTGTGATCATTCACAGATTTCACATGTAGTAAGCAATGATGTCAGAAGTGACACATTGCTTACTACTCTGCATGTGATCACTGATTGGTCAATCTGTCCCGTACAGCAATTGGTGTTCCACTGTGTCCAGAGGACACAGCTGGCACTGGATCACGGTGCTGCGCGCTTCCAGGGAGCGCGCACAATCAGGGGGCGGGGAGGCCGTTTATAAACGGCCACCTGACCCTGCACTGCCACCGTCTGGCTGTTCATATACATGGGTCGGATAGGATGTGGTTAAAAAAACTGAGGCGTTGACATACCAGGGCTTATTTACTAAAGCCGGAGAGTGCAAAATCGGGTTCACTTCTGCATAGAAACCAATCAGCTTCCAGGTTTTATTGCCAAAGCATAACCCCTCCCCCTCCAGAGGATTCCCCCCCCCCATCATGACCAGGCCATTTTTTTGTGTTATGGCACTGCGTTACTTTAACTTGACAATTGCGCGGCCATGCAACGCTGCACCCAGATGAAATTGGCGTCCTTTTTTCCCACAAACGGAGCTTTCTTTAGGTGGTATTTGATCGCCTGTGCGATTTTTATTTTTTGCGCTATAAACAAAAAAGACCGACAATTTTGAGAAAAAAAACAATATTTTGGACTTTTTGCTATTAAACATGTCCAGTAAAAACATTTTAAAAATCAAATTTTGTCATCAATTTCGGCCAAAATGTCTCCCGCTCCGTGTCTTCACTAATAAAAAATCTCAATATGTGTAAATTAATTGGTTTACGTGAAAGTTATAGCGTTTACAAATGGCGGTATATATAACGGGATTTTTTTTTCCTACTAGTCATGGCGGCGATCAGCGACTTTTAGTGGGACTGCGGCAGGCATTCTGACACTGGGGGGGAACTGACTTGGTGTCACTGACATCCCCAGTGAAACCAATACAGTGATCAGTCCTAAAAAACAGCACTGACACTCTACTAATGGCACTGGGCAGGAAGGGGTTAACATGAGGGGCGATCAAAGGGTTAACTGTGTGCTGAGAGTGTATTACTAGGAGGCGGGGTCTGTGTGCTTCACTGTAATCACACTGCTCTGGATGACTTGATGATTTGTACAGATAAAACTTTTTTTGACTTTTTTCTGACCTCTGGAACGGATTAATTGGTTTTCACTGCATTTCCGAATTAATTTTTAATCACGTCCCTGTACAGTATTGATGCCTTTAAAGTGCACTTTATAAAGAGTTTTGAACAGATAAAACTTTATTGACTTTTTTTTCTGACCTCTGGAACAGATTAATTGGTTTTCAATGCATTTACAAATTTTTTTTTATGTCCCTGTACAGTATTTATGCTTTTAACCATTTGCTGCCCGCCCTATGGTCGAATGGCGGCCGGCAAATGTCATCAGCGTTCCGGGTGGACGCCATATGGCGTCCTCCCGCACATGCGCAGATTGCACTCCTGCAGAGCCGTGAAGCAGCGCGATCTGTCACCGGCCGTGTACCTCGGACACGGCCGATGACAGATCTGAGTATCGTCCCCTGTTGCCGGTACCATGTGACCTACTGTGACCAATCACAGCAGGTCACATGACAGTTGTATACAATGGATGGCTTCATTCATGGCATCCATTGTATACTAGTGCCTAGCTGTGAATGGTCATAGCTAATCACATGCAGATGTCATGTGATTAGCTGTGGCCAAATCACAGCTAAGCACAAAAAAGAAAAAAACCCTGAATGAATCGATGTCATTCAGGTAAATGCTTGCTTATAGCAAAGTAATTTTTTGCTATAAACAAATTGTGTATAAAAAAAAAATAAAAAAATACTGATCACTTCTCCAAAGTAGTACAATGTTACTGTGGTAACATTGTGCTACTTTGGTCATAGTGAAATATGATAAAAAAATCTTAAATAAATTTTAATAAAAAATAATAAAAAAATATTTTTTTTTTCATACTGTCACCAGTCAGTGTCCCTGATCACCGCCATGCCAGTTATATGATGACGCTGTACTGCACTGGTAACAGTATGTAAAAAAAAATAGTGAAACTAATTTTTTTAATTTTTTCATTTTCCGAAAAATTATGACAAAAAAAATTCAACTTCAAAAAACTCGCCATGCCTCTTATGAAGCACGTCGGACTGTCTACTCTGCAAAAAGGGGTCATTTGGAGGATATCTGTCCTGTCCTGACATTTGGGGGATATCTGTACTGTTCTGACATTTGGGGGATATCTGTAATGTCCTGACATTTGGGGTATATCTGTACTGTTCTGACATTTGGGGGATATCTGTAATGTCCTGACATTTGGGGTATATCTGTACTGTTCTGACATTTGGGGGATATCTGTCCTGTCCTGACATGTGGGGGATATCTGTACTGTCGTGACATTTGGGGGGATATCTGTCCTGTCCTGACATGTGGGGGATATCTGTACTGTCCTGACATTTGGGGGATATCTGTCCTGTCCTGACATGTGGGGGATATCTGTACTGTCGTGACATTTGGGGGATATCTGTCCTGTCCTGACATGTGGGGGATATCTGTACTGTCCTGACATTTGGGGGATATCTGTACTGTCCTGACATTTGGGGGATATCTGTACTGTCGTGACATTTGGGGGATATCTGTACTGTCCTGACATTTGGGGGATATCTGTCCTGTCCTGACATTTGGGGGATATCTGTCCTGTCCTGACATGTGGGGGATATCTGTACTGTCGTGACATTTGGGGGATATCTGTCCTGTCCTGACATGTGGGGGATATCTGTACTGTCCTGACATTTGGGGGATATCTGTACTGTCCTGACATTTGGGGGATATCTGTACTGTCGTGACATTTGGGGGATATCTGTACTGTCCTGACATTTGGGGGATATCTGTACTGTCCTAACATTTGGGGGATATCTGTCCTGTCCTGACATGTGGGGGATAACTGTCCTGTCCTGACATGTGGGGGATATCTGTACTGTTCTGACATTTGGGGGATAACTGTACTGCCCTGACAATTGGGGGATATCTGTACTGTCCTGACATTTGGGGGGATATCTGTACTGACCTGACATTTGGGGGGATATCTGTACTGTCCTGACATTTGGGGGATATCTGTACTGTCCTGACATTTGGGGGGATATCTGTACTGACCTGACATTTGGGGGGATATCTGTACTGTCCTGACATTTGGGGGATATCTGTACTGTCCTGACATTTGGGGGGATATCTGTACTGAACTGACGTTTGGGGGGATATCTGTACTGTCCTGACATTTGGGGGATATCTGTACCGTCCTGACATTTGGGGGATATCTGTACTGTCCCGACATTTGGGGGATATCTGTCCTGTCCTGACATTTGGGGGATATCTGTACTCTCCTCACATTTGGGGGATATCTGTACTGTCCTGACATTTGGGGGATATCTGTACTCTCCTCACATTTGGGGGATATCTGTACTCTCCTCACATTTGGGGGATATCTGTACCGTCCTGACATTTGGGGGATATCTGTACCGTTCTGACATTTGAGGGATATCTGTACTGTCCTGACATTTGGGGGATAACTGTACTGTTCTGACATTTGGGGGATAACTGTACTGTTCTGACATTTGGGGGATAACTGTACTGCCCTGACATTTGGGGGATATCTGTACTGTCCTGACATTTGGGGGGATATCTGTACTGACCTGACATTTGGGGGGATATCTGTACTGTCCTGACATTTGGGGGATATCTGTACCGTCCTGACATTTGGGGGGATATCTGTACCGTCCTGACATTTGGGGGATATCTGTACCGTCCTGACATTTGGGGGATATCTGTACCGTCCTGACATTTGGGGGGATATCTGTACTCTCCTCACATTTGGGGGATATCTGTACTCTCCTCACATTTGGGGGATATCTGTACTGTCCTGACATTTGGGGGATATCTGTACTGTTCTGACATTTGGGGGATATCTGTACCGTTCTGACATTTGGGGGGATATCTGTACCTTCCTGACATTTGGGGGATATCTGTACCGTCCTGACATTTGGGGGGATATCTGTCCTGTCCTGACATTTGGGGGATATCTGTACTCTCCTCAAATTTGGGGGATATCTGTACTGTCCTGACATTTGGGGGATATCTGTACTGTTCTGACATTTGGGGGATATCTGTAACATTTTGACATTTGGGGATATCTGTACTGTCCTGACATTTGGGGGATATCTGTACTGTCCTGACATTTGGGGGGATATTTGTACTGTTCTGACATTTGGGGGGATATTTGTACTGTTCTGACATTTGGGGGATATCTGTACCGTCCTGACATTTGGGGGATATCTGTACCGTTCTGACATTTGGGGGATATCTGTACCGTTCTGACATTTGGGGGATATCTGTACCGTCCTGACATTTGGGGGATATCTGTACTGTGCTGACCTTTAGGGGGATATTTGTACCGTCCTGACATTTGGGGGATATCTGTACTGTCCTGACATTTGGGGTATATCTGTACTGTTCTGACATTTGGGGGATATCTGTCCTGTCCTGACATTTGGGGGATATCTGTACTGTCGTGACATTTGGGGGATATCTGTCCTGTCCTGACATGTGGGGGATATCTGTACTGTCCTGACATTTGGGGGATATCTGTACTGTCCTGAGATTTGGGGGATATCTGTACTGTCCTGACATTTGGGGGATATCTGTACTGTCCTGACATTTGGGGGATATCTGTATTGTCCTGACATTTGGGGGATATCTGTCCTGTCCTGACATGTGGGGGATATCTGTCCTGTCCTGACATGTGGGGGATATCTGTACTGTTCTGACATTTGGGGGATAACTGTACTGCCCTGACAATTGGGGGATATCTGTACTGTCCTGACATTTGGGGGGATATCTGTACTGACCTGACATTTGGGGGGATATCTGTACTGTCCTGACATTTGGGGGATATCTGTACTGTCCTGACATTTGGGGGGATATCTGTACTGACCTGACATTTGGGGGGATATCTGTACTGTCCTGACATTTGGGGGATATCTGTACTGTCCTGACATTTGGGGGGATATCTGTACTGACCTGACGTTTGGGGGGATATCTGTACCGTCCTGACATTTGGGGGATATCTGTACTGTCCCGACATTTGGGGGATATCTGTCCTGTCCTGACATTTGGGGGATATCTGTACTCTCCTCACATTTGGGGGATATCTGTACTGTCCTGACATTTGGGGGATATCTGTACTCTCCTCACATTTGGGGGATATCTGTACTCTCCTCACATTTGGGGGATATCTGTACTGTCCTGACATTTGGGGGATATCTGTACTGTCCTGACATTTGGGGGATAACTGTACTGTTCTGACATTTGGGGGATAACTGTACTGCCCTGACATTTGGGGGATATCTGTACTGTCCTGACATTTGGGGGGATATCTGTACTGACCTGACATTTGGGGGGATATCTGTACTGTCCTGACATTTGGGGGATATCTGTACCGTCCTGACATTTGGGGGGATATCTGTACCGTCCTGACATTTGGGGGATATCTGTACCGTCCTGACATTTGGGGGATATCTGTACCGTCCTGACATTTGGGGGGATATCTGTACTGTCCTGACATTTGGGGGATATCTGTACTCTCCTCACATTTGGGGGATATCTGTACTGTTCTGACATTTGGGGGATATCTGTACCGTTCTGACATTTGGGTGATATCTGTACCGTCCTGACATTTGGGGGATATCTGTACCGTCCTGACATTTGGGGGGATATCTGTCCTGTCCTGACATTTGGGGGATATCTGTACTGTCCTGACATTTGGGGGATATCTGTACTGTCCTGACATTTGGGGGATATCTGTACTGTTCTGACATTTGGGGGATATCTGTACCGTTCTGACATTTGGGGATATCTGTACTGTCCTGACATTTGGGGGATATCTGTACTGTCCTGACATTTGGGGGGATATTTGTACTGTTCTGACATTTGGGGGGATATTTGTACTGTTCTGACATTTGGGGGATATCTGTACCGTCCTGACATTTGGGGGATATCTGTACCGTTTTGACATTAGGGGGATATTTGTACCGTCCTGACATTTGGGGGATATCTGTACTGTCCTGACATTTGGGGGATATCTGTACCGTTCTGACATTAGGGGGATATTTGTACCGTCCTGACATTTGGGGGATATCTGTACCGTTCTGACATTTGGAGGATATCTGTACCGTTCTGACATTTGGGGGATATCTGTACCGTCCTGACATTTGGGGGATATCTGTACCGTTCTGACATTAGGGGGATATTTGTACCGTCCTGACATTTGGGGGATATCTGTACTGTCCTGACATTTGGGGGATATCTGTACCGTCCTGACATTTGGGGGATATCTGTACTATTCTGACATTTGGGGGATATTTGTACCGTCCTGACATTTGGGGGATATCTGTACTGTCCTGACATTTGGGGGGATATCTGTACTGTTCTGACATTTGGGAGGATATCTGTACTGTGCTGACATTTGTGGGATATCTGTACTGTCCTGACATTTGGGGGATATCTGTACTGTCCTGACATTTGGGGGATATCTGTACTGTCCTGACATTTGGGGGATATCTGTACTGTCCTGACATTCTTGGACCTCAAGAAATTAGATTGGCTGTCAGTACTTCAGGACTGATCAATATTCAGATCTATACCATAGTTTGTGAACTCTATAACTTTCCTACAAACTAAAAAATACATCCTAATTTGGGTTATTTTCACCAAAGACATGTAGCAAAATACATCTCGGCCTAAATTTATGAAGAACAATTATTTATTTGCAAACTTTTATAACAGAAACAAAGAAAAACATGTTTTTTTCCAAATTTTTTTTTTTTTTGTTATTTAGCAAAAAATAAAAACCCCGGCGATGATTAAATACCACCAAAAGAAAGCTCTAGTTGTGTGAAGAAAATGATAAAATTTTAGTTTAGGTACAATGTTGTATGACCGCGCAATTGTCATTCAAAGTGTGAGAGCGCTGAAACCTGAAAACTGGCCTGGGCAGGAAGGGGGAAAAGTGCACTTTATAAAGAGTTTTGAAAAGATAAAATATTTATTTTAGCTTTTTTCCTGACATCCAGAACGGATTAATTGGCTTACTTCATTCACTCCGGCCACTCCCTCACTCGATGTTCGTGTTGCCGCTTGGCTCCGCCTCCTCACCGGTGATTGGGCGCCAGAACTGTAGCTCAGGAAAGGCACACAGTCGGCCAATCACCTGCGAGCAGACGGAGCCGAGCGGCCCCGCGAACATCGAGTGAGGGAGAGGCCGGAGTGAAGAAGGACAGCTGACAGGTAAGTGTGCCGTGCAGATGGTGCTGCTGCAACCAGGTGTGCTGGAACAGGGGTCAGCAAGTTATGTGTCACTGGTGTCATTGATACTAATGATGGGGCATTATTCCTCCCACTGACACCAACGATGGGGCACTATCCCCCCCCCCACTGACACCAACGATGGGGCACTATTCCTCCCCCCCACTGATACCAATGATGGGACACTATTCCTCCCACTGACACCAATGATGGGGCACTATTCCTCCCACTGATACCAATGATGGGGCACTATTCCTCCCACTGATACCAATGATGGGGCACTATTCCTCCCAGTGACACCAATGATGGGGCACTATTCCACCCACTGACACCAACGATGGGGCACTATTCCTCCCACTGACACCAATGATGGGGCACTATTCCTCCCACTGATACCAACGATGGGGCACTATTCCTCCCAGTGACACCAATGATGGGGCACTATTCCACCCGCTGACACCAACGATGGGGCACTATTCCTCCCGCTGACACCAATGATGGGACACTATTCCTCCCGCTGACACCAACGATGGGGCACTATTCCTCCCGCTGACACCAATGATGGGACACTATTCCTCCCGCTGACACCAACGATGGGGCACTATTCCTCCCGCTGACACCAACGATGGGACACTATTCCTCCCGCTGACACCAACGATGGGGCACTATTCCTCCCACTGACACCAATGATGGGACACTATTCCTCCCGCTGACACCAACGATGGGGCACTATTCCTCCCACTGACACCAACGATGGGGCACTATTCCTCCCGCTGACACCAACGATGGGGCACTATTCCTCCCACTGACACCAACGATGGGGCACTATTCCTCCCGCTGACACCAACGATGGGGCACTATTCTTCCCACTGACACCAACGATGGGGCACTATTCCTCCCACTGACACCAACGATGGGGCACTATTCTTCCCACTGACACCAATGATGGGGCACTATTCCTCCCACTGACACCAATGATGGGGCACTATTCCTCCCACTGACACCAATGATGGGGCACTATTCCTCCCACTGACACCAATGATGGGGCACTATTCCTCCCACTGACACCAATGATGGGGCACTATTCCTCCCACTGACACCAACGATGGGGCACTATTCCTCCCACTGACACCAATGATGGGGCACTATTCCTCCCACTGACACCAACGATGGGGCACTATTCCTCCCACTGATACCAACGATGGGGCACTATTCCTCCCGCTGACACCAACGATGGGGCACTATTCCTCCCACTGACACCAACGATGGGGCACTATTCCTCCCACTGACACCAACGATGGGGCACTATTCCTCCCACTGACACCAATGATGGGGCACTATTCCTCCCACTGACACCAATGATGGGACACTATTCCTCCCGCTGACACCAATGATGGGACACTATTCCTCCCGCTGACACCAACGATGGGGCACTATTCCTCCCACTGACACCAACGATGGGGCACTATTCCTCCCACTGACACCAATGATGGGGCACTATTCCTCCCACTGACACCAACGATGGGACACTATTCCTCCCACTGACACCAACGATGGGGCACTATTCCTCCCACTGACACCAACGATGGGGCACTATTCCTCCCACTGACACCAACGATGGGGCACTATTCCTCCCAGTGACACCAATGATGGGGCACTATTCCTCCCACTAACACCAATGACGGGGCACTATTCCTCCCACTGACACCAATGATGGGGCAGTATTTCGCTCCATATGACACACTTGGGGGGAAATGTCTGTGCGTCTTATGGAGCGGCCGGCCCAGTATTCCCGCCGCCGTTGTATGTCCGCAGTCTCTGGTCATCTCCTGTACTGTCTGCAGTCTCTGGTCATCTCCTGTACTGTCCGCAGTCTCTGGTCATCTCCTGTACTATGTCTGCAGTCTCTGGTCATCTCCTGTACTATGTCCGCAGTCTCTGGTCATCTCCTGTACTATGTCCGCAGTCTCTGGTCATCTCCTGTACTATGTCCGCAGTCTCTGGTCATCTCCTGTACTGTGTCCGCAGTCTCTGGTCATCTCCTGTACTGTGTCCGCAGTCTCTGGTCATCTCCTGTACTGTCCGCAGTCTCTGGTCATCTCCTGTACTGTGTCCGCAGTCTCTGGTCATCTCCTGTACTATGTCTGCAGTCTCTGGTCATCTCCTGTACTATGTCCGCAGTCTCTGGTCATCTCCTGTACTGTCTGCAGTCTCTGGTCATCTCCTGTACTGTCCGCAGTCTCTGGTCATCTCCTGTACTATGTCTGCAGTCTCTGGTCATCTCCTGTACTATGTCTGCAGTCTCTGGTCATCTCCTGTACTATGTCCGCAGTCTCTGGTCATCTCCTGTACTATGTCTGCAGTCTCTGGTCATCTCCTGTACTATGTCTGCAGTCTCTGGTCATCTCCTGTACTGTGTCCGCAGTCTCTGGTCATCTCCTGTACTGTGTCCGCAGTCTCCGGTCATCTCCTGTACTGTGTCCGCAGTCTCTGGTCATCTCCTGTACTATGTCCGCAGTCTCTGGTCATCTCCTGTACTGTCCGCAGTCTCTGGTCATCTCCTGTACTGTCTGCAGTCTCTGGTCATCTCCTGTACTGTGTCCGCAGTCTCTGGTCATCTCCTGTACTATGTCCGCAGTCTCTGGTCATCTCCTGTACTATGCCTGCAGTCTCTGGTCATCTCCTGTACTGTGTCCGCAGTCTCTGGTCATCTCCTGTGCTGTGTCCGCAGTCTCTGGTCATCTCCTGTACTATGTCCGCAGTCTCTGGTCATCTCTTGTACTGTCCGCAGTCTCTGGTCATCTCCTGTACTATGTCCGCAGTCTCTGGTCATCTCCTGTACTATGTCCGCAGTCTCTGGTCATCTCCTGTACTATGTCCGCAGTCTCTGGTCATCTCTTGTACTGTCCGCAGTCTCTGGTCATCTCCTGTACTGTGTCTGCAGTCTCTGGTCATCTCCTGTACTGTCCGCAGTCTCCGGTCATCTCCTGTACTATGTTCGCAGTCTCTGGTCATCTCCTGTACTGTCCGCAGTCTCTGGTCATCTCCTGTACTGTCCGCAGTCTCTGGTCATCTCCTGTACTGTGTCCGCAGTCTCTGGTCATCTCCTGTACTGTCCGCAGTCTCTGGTCATCTCCTGTACTGTGTCTGCAGTCTCTGGTCATCTCCTGTACCTCATCCGCAGTCTCTGGTCATCTCCTGTACTGTCCGCAGTCTCTGGTCATCTCCTGTACTGTGTCCTCAGTCTCTGGTCATCTCCTGTACTGTGTCTGCAGTCTCTGGTCATCTCCTGTACTATGTCCGCAGTCTCTGGTCATCTCTTGTACTGTCTGCAGTCTCTGGTCATCTCCTGTACTATGTCCGCAGTCTCTGGTCATCTCTTGTACTATGTCCGCAGTCTCTGGTCATCTCCTGTACTGTGTCTGCAGTCTCTGGTCATCTCTTGTACTGTCCGCAGTCTCTGGTCATCTCCTGTACTATGTCCGCAGTCTCTGGTCATCTCCTGTACTGTGTCCGCAGTCTCTGGTCATCTCCTGTACTATGTCTGCAGTCTCTGGTCATCTCCTGTACTGTCTGCAGTCTCTGGTCATCTCCTGTACTGTCTGCAGTCTCTGGTCATCTCCTGTACTGTCCGCAGTCTCTGGTCATCTCCTGTACTGTCTGCAGTCTCTGGTCATCTCCTGTACTATGTCCGCAGTCTCTGGTCATCTCCTGTACTATGTCCGCAGTCTCTGGTCATCTCCTGTACTGTGTCTGCAGTCTCTGGTCATCCCTTGTACTATGTCCGCAGTCTCTGGTCATCTCCTGTACTGTGTCCGCAGTCTCTGGTCATCTCCTGTACTGTGTCCGCAGTCTCTGGTCATCTCCTGTACTGTCTGCAGTCTCTGGTCATCTCCTGTACCGTGTCTGCAGTCTCTGGTCATCCCCTGTACTATGTCCGCAGTCTCTGGTCATCTCCTGTACTGTCCGCAGTCTCTGGTCATCCCCTGTACTATGTCCGCAGTCTCTGGTCATCTCCTGTACTATGTCCGCAGTCTCTGGTCATCTCCTGTACTATGTCCGCAGTCTCTGGTCATCCCTGTACTATGTCCGCAGTCTCTGGTCATCCCTGTACTATGTCCGCAGTCTCTGGTCATCCCCTGTACTATGTCCGCATTTGTTCATAGTTTTTTTTTTTAAACTATAGTCCGGCCCTCCAACGGTCTGAGGGACAGTGAACTGGCCCCCAGTTTAAAAAGTTTGAGGGCCCCTGCTGTACAGTATTTATGCCTTTAAAGTGCACTTTATAAAGAATTTTGAACAGATAGAAACCTTTTTTGACTTTTTTCGGACCTCCGGATTGGATTCATTGGTTTTCAATGCCTTTCTATTTTCACAATACGAAACGTCCCGCAGAATGCATTAAATTCATAAACCGAGGTACGCCCGTACGTGATTTTGCGCACCCGTACCGTCGCGTAGCTATAGATCCTCTATACGGCGGCGGGTTATGCGGTGGATTGAACAAGCTGAAGTTAGAACCTGATTGGTGTTTATCGGACAGATTGTATCATCTAAAGCACTGCGCCTTTCTACCTGCCTTGATCATGGCGATCCTTTCGATATCCCCTCTATGTTGTACTTTGATTTGTTCTGTCTCTTTGATCCTAAGAAACGTTCTGGAATAAAACAAGAACCTGATCGGTTTCTGGCAGAAGTGATCCTGATGCAGGGGCGGACTGACCATTTGGAAACTCGGGCACTGCCTGAGGGTCCGGGGTCCGTAGGGGGCCCCATGAGATGCCCCTGGTACCTTTTTCATAAACTTTTTGAGTGTGGGCAAGGACACAGGGGCCCCGTGATCCCCAATTGCCCGGGGGCCCCATGAGTTGTCAGTCCGCCCCTGTCCTGATGTTGCACTCCCCGTCTTTAGTAAATAAGCCCCTCTGTGACACCAAGGTCATTGACAACAAACCAACAAATGTCATTGAGAATAACACCATCCACGGTCCAAGACAAAATCTTTTGTATCTTTTTTTTTTCTGTGGCTCGAGGTTTCTCCCGGACACTCTATGATTGTATGCCGAGTTCATTAATTTTATCTCCCGGAATCCGATAATAGGCTGCCGGACCAGATCCTCCGTCTTCACCTTAAAGCAGAACTGCAGATGAATGCAAAGAAAAAAAAAAAAAAAAAATTCCGCACTTTGGATATGAATTCATCGACAAATCATTCAATTTAATTGAACATACTGCCGGCACGTGTGATGACGGCCTGAAATATGGCTTCCTATTAACACAATCCCCCAGGCGGAGGAAATTGAACCGCCGGTGGGAGGTGATGTGAACCCCACCTATTGTGCAGGGCTGTCGATCTAACGAGGTTTCGTGGGGGTGCTGTGGGCGTTTAGGCAGGTTCCGGGTCAGGGGACCGGAGCGAGACTTCGCTGGTGTCATGATGTTCATTAGTAGTCTAAGGTGACGCAGGAAGGTGCAAAGGTTTGTCACCAGGAAAGGATGGTGTCAGCTTTCGGTGTGACAAAATGATGCGAATCAGGCCGGGTTCGCCCCTATGCATTTTTTTTATTGCTTTTTGCGTGTTGGCAGAAACACACTGCAGCAGGGGAGGACTGACAACTCATGGGGCCCCTGGGCAATAGGGGATCATGGGGCCCCTGTGTCCTTGCCCAAACTCAAAAAAGCCTATGAAAAAGGTACCAGGGGTATCTAATGGGGTCCCCTACTGACCCCGGCCCTCAATAGGGGATCATGGGGCCCCTGTGTCCTTGCCCAAACTCAAAAAAGCCTATGAAAAAGGTACCAGGGGTATCTCATAGGGTCCCTTACTGACCCCGGGCCCTCAATAGGGGATCATGGGGCCCCTGTGTCCTTTCCCAAACTCAAAAAAGCCTATGAAAAAGGTACCAGGGGCATCTCATGGGGCCCCCTACTGACCCCGGGCCCTCGGGCAGTGCCCGAGTTCCCAAATGGTCAGTCCGCCCCTGCACTGCAGTCCGTTTCACATGGTTTCCTATGGGACACGTTCACATCCATGCATTTTCAGCTGCTGCATTTTTTGGTGAGGGTCGGGGACTTTTTTTTTTTCCTGCAGCAGATTGCAACACACATAGAGAAGGTTCGAATTCGGTTGGGAATTCAGTTGCAATCAGAATTTTCTAGGCTTCTAATTTGATTAGAATTCGAGGTGTGCCGAATTTTGATGCTGATTCATAATATCCTGCACACGCTTACCCTAGGATCACACGTATGCGGATTTCAGTGCGTTTTCCAGTTTGCAGAAACGCGCTACAGTTCGTTTAACCGCTTCCCCACCGCCCTATACCAAATATACTGCTACAGGGTGGCACCTGTGAACAGAACAAGGGCGGACTGACCATTCCGGCATTTGGGCACTGCCCGGGGGCCCGGGGTCAGTAGGGGACCCCATGAGATGCCCCTGGTACCTTTCATAGGCTTCTTTGGGTGTGGTTTGAGTGTGGGCAAGGACACAGGGGCCCCATAATTTCCTATTGCCCGGGGGCCCCACGAGTTGTCAGTTTGCCCCTGGCACAGAACCACGTATATATTTGATTTTGCATTTCCAGGCAGGGGGCGCGCGCGAGCTGCACGCTTGCCTTACCCGCACCGCCATTCGCGGCCACAGATGTCAATCACCAGGTCCTGGTCGGTGATTACCGAGCGTCTCCGATGGGGAGGAAGATTGTTTTGGTTTACAAACAATCTTCCTCCCTGTCCGCTCAGGCACACTGCACAGAACTGCCATCCCGATCAGTGTGCTTACAGTGAAGCACACAGACCCCTAGTAAAACACTCCCGGCACGCGGTTAACCCTTTGATCCCCCCAGACGTTAACCCCTTCCTGCCCAGTGCCATTAATGCAGTGTCAGTGCTTTTTTTTAGCACCGATCACTGTATTGGTGTCACTGGGATGTCAGTGACACCAAGTCAGTTCCCACTCCAATGTCAGAATGTCCGCCGCAGTCCCGCTATAAGTCGCTGATCGCCGCTATTACTAGTAGAAAATAAAAATCCCAGTATATACACCGCTATTTGTAAACGCTATAACTTCCACGTAAACCAATTAATTTACACGTATTGGGATTTTTTTTTTAGCGAAGACACGGAGCAGAATACATTCTGACCGAAATTTTTGATGAAATTTGATTTTGAAAAACTTTTTTTTCACTGGACACATTTAATAGGAAAAAGTCCAAAATATTGTTATTTCTCTCTCTCTCTATGAATGGAGGAGAGAGATACATTGTATCTCTCTAACTCCCGACATAGAGGGGAAAAAAATGTTTGTTAAAAAAAAAAAAATAATAAAAAAAAAAAATATTAAAAAATAAAAATTAAAGAAAAAATACCTAAATCAAGGTTTGATCTAGTACAGTGCCAGAGTTAGTGTTTGGGTCAAAGTCAGGGTCAAAGGTCAAGGTCAAAAGGTCAGGGTCAAAGGTCAGGATTTTTTCTTAAAACATTTGGTATCAGTGTCAGTTAGTGTCAGTGTGTTTTAGGGAAAAAAAAGACAAAAACAAAATGCGCACTATTGTTTCTGGGCGGGACTGCGGGTACAAACAACAAATGCCACACACATATATGGTATTGCTGCGATCGTCAAGAGCTGGAGAATTTATTTTGGGTTGTTCTTTGGTGGTAGGTTATGGTAGTAACAAGAAACACACAGCTAAATAAAAAAATGATTTTTTTTTTACTTTTTTGGGCCAGTTTTCCTTTGATAATAAAATAAAAATCAGGAGGTATCCATTTCCATTTACCACCAAATGAAAGCCCAATATGTCCTGAAAAAAACGCGGTATAATTCACTTGGATGTACAAAGTAGTTGTGGTGATATGGACAGTTTTACTAACAGATGCCAACGTTGAAAAATTGTGCTTAGGCATTTAGATTTGTTTTACCCTCAGGCGTGAAGGGGTTAAGTATGGGGAAACATGGAATTTACCTAGATATCCTCTTCAATTTATGTGTCCATTAAAACAATACATATTACCACGATCTTCATAGTTTTCTAGTTTTACAAATTTATATACACTCGATGCCTTGTTGTATTTCTAACATATTGTTACACATACAGTTGCAAGAAAAAGTATGTGAGGCCCTAGCTTAATGACTTCTCCCAGAGCTAATTGGAGCCAGGAGTGAGCCAACCTTGACTCCAATCAGTGTGATGATATTGGATGTGTTGCTGACACCTGTTTTGGGTTTACTGGTTTCAAGAAGCACTGTCTGATGTGAACCATGCCACGCAGAAAAGAGCTCTCAGAAAACCTACGATCAAGAATTGTTGACTTGCATGAAGCTGGAAAGGGTTACAAAAGTATCTCCTTGAGCCTTGATGTTCATGTGTCCACGGTAAGACAGACTGTCTACAAATGGAGAAAGTTTAGCACTGTTGCTACTCTCCCTAGGCGTGGTCGTCCTGTAAAAATGACTGCAAGAGCACAGCGCAGAATGCTGCATGAGGTAAAGAAGAACCCCAGAGTGTCGGCTAAAGACCTACAGAAATCTCTGGCACATGCTAACATTTTTGTTGACACATCTACAATAAGGAAAACATTAAACAAGAATGGAGTACATGGGAGGACACCACGGAGGAAGCCATTGCTGTCCAAAAAGAAGATTGCAGCACGTTTGAAGTTTGCAAAAGAGCACCTGGATGTTCCACAGCACTACTGGCAAAATATACTGTGGACAGATGAAACCAAGATTGAGTTGTTTGGGAAGAACACACAACACTATGTGTGGAGAAAAAAAGGCACAGCACACCAACATCAAAACCTCATCCCCACTGTGAAACATGGTGGAGGGAGCATCATGGTTTGGGGCTGCTTTGCTGCCTCAGGGCCTGGATGGATTGTTGTCATTGATGGGAAAATGAATTCCAGAGTTTATCAAGACATTTTGTAGGAAAACGTACGACCATCTGTCCGCCAACTGAAGCTCCGCAGAGGATGGGTGATGCAACAGGACAATGACCCAAAGCATACAAGTCATTCAACAAAACAATGGCTGCAACAGCACAGAATACGCCTTCTGGAGTGGCCCAGTCAGAGTCCTGACCTCAACCCCATTGAAATGCTGTGGCATGACCTTAAGAGAGCGATTCACACCAGACATCCCAAGAATATTGCTACACTGAAACAGTTTTGTGAAGAGGAGTGGTCCAAAATGACAGATTGTTGTGCAGGTCTGATCTGCAACTACAGGAAACGTTTGGTTGAGGTTATTGCTGCCAAAGGAGGGTCAACCAGTTATTAAGTCCAAAGGTTCACATACTTTTTCCTCCCTGCACTGTGAATGTTTACATGTTATGTGCAATTAAACCATGGCAACATCTAATGTTTGTGTAGTATTATGTTCAGCAGACTGTGTTCTTCTATTGTTGTGACATTTTATGCCCAATTCATGCAAAACTCCACATAATCCCAAGGGGTTCACATACTTTTTCTTGAAACTGTACACTCGATGCCTTGTTGTATTTCTAACATATTGTTACACATAACATTACATGTATATATATATATATATCTTCAGTTATGACAGGTTTGTGATGCGGCACCCGTGGTCCTTGCACATCAAACGATGGCCTCAGTTATGAGGGGAAACCCGCCTTCTGAAGACCGTGAAGCATTTTCTTTTGACTATTTTTGGTGTCTATGTAAGTCGTGTCCTACATGGTTAGTTTACCATTGCTCAATTATGAAGATATACACAGATAATTGATCGTTGACAATAATTATTGTTACAGAGTGGTATCCTTTCCCCAAGGAAGACTCTATACAAATGTATTTGAAACGTGTTGGATCCCGGGCTGAATATATCTGCAGTCAAACTTTGAGGCTGCAAGATGGAAGTCACCTTTTGGGGGGATACCACTGGATACATACTGCAATAACCACAATTTTGTGAAGTAAAGGTTGTGTCAAAAACTGTTGTATTTTATAGTGGCTAATATGTATTGCCTACATGTATTGATGTGTCAGATAAAAGAAATTTGTTCAAATAAAATTTTGATCTTTTACATAATTGGTTTCTTTGTATATACTTCAAGGTGGCCTTAAAAATCCCATAAAATTTAAGGTGTAACTTTCTCCTGAATGTTATTTTGCCATTGTTCCTGCTGTTCCCATTGCTGACCTGGATCGCTGGACCCTGCTTGTGTCTGCTGCCCTCGTTGCTGACTCTTTTGCTGACCGCCTGCCTCTACCTCTGCTGGGCACCTTCTACCTTTCCTTGACCTCAGCTTAGACACTAACCTTCTGTTATCTTGTCCTATCTTGTTCCCTTTATCCAGTCTCTATGGTGTAGCTTCTGCTACCCCTTGGTGGTGTGGTCCTGAGGGCCACAACCTGGTGTCAGCTTGCAGCAAAGTAGTCTGTGGGCCACTAGGGTCATAAGCCCATCACACCTTGTGGGGAATGATGGGCTGTGTCCTCTTGCCAGATACCCTGAATGTTATTTTGCCATTGTTCCTGTTGTTGACCCAATTTGCCTGATCCTACTTGTGTCTACTGTCCATGTTGTTGACTCTTCAGCCTACCACCTGTGTCTAACCTCTTCCTGGACACCTACTATTTGCTTGCCCACAGCTTTCCTCAATCTCAGTTCAAATACTGACCTTTCCGTTACCATGTCCTGCCTTGTTCTCTTCATCCAGCCTCCACAGTATAGCTTCTGCTACCCTTTGGTGGTGTGGTCCTGATGGCCACAACCTGGTGTCAGCTTGCAGCAAAGTAGTCTGTGGGCCACCAGGGTCATCAGCCCATCTCTCCTTGTGGGGAATGATGGGCTGTGTCTTCTTCTTGGCAGCTACCGTGAATGTTATTTTGCCATTGTTCCTACTGTTTCCATTGCTGACCTGGATTGCTGGACCCTGCTTGTGTCTACTGCCCTCGTTGCTGTCTCTTCTGCCGACCGCGTGCCTCTACCTCTGCTGGGCACCTTCTACCTGCTTGCCAGCAGCTTTCCTTGACCTCAGCTCAGACGCTAACCTTCTCTTATCTTGTGCTGTCTTGTTTTCTTCATCCAGCCTCCACAGTGTAGCTTCTGCTACCCTTTGGTGGTGTGGTCCTGAAGGCCACAACCTGGTGTCAGCTTGCAGCAAAATAGTCTGTCGGCCACCAGGGTCATCAGCCCATCTCTCCTTGTGGGGAATGATGGGCTGTGTCTTCTTCTTGGCAGCTACCCTGAATGTTATTTTGCCATTGTTCCTGCTGTTCCTGTTGCTGACCCAATTTGCCTGATCCTGCTTGTGTCTACTGTCCATGTTGTTGACTCTTTTGCCTGCCACCTGCCTCTAACCTCTTCCTGGACACCGACTACTTGCTTGCCCACAGCTTTCCTCAACCACAGTTCAAATACTGACCTTCCGTTACCATGTCCCGCCTGCCACCTGCCTCTAACCTCTTCCTGGACACCTACTACTTGCTTTCCCACAGCTTTCCTCAATCTCAGTTCAAATACTGACCTTCCGTTACCATGCCCTGTCTTGTTATCTTCATCCAGCCTCCACAGTATAGCTTCTGCTACCCTTTGGTGGTGTGGTCCTGAGGGCCACAACCTGGTGTCACCTTGCAGCAAAGTAGTCTGTGGGCCACTAGGGTCATCAGCCCATCACTGCTTGTGGGCATTGATAGGCTGTGTCTTCTTCTTGGCAGCTACCCTGTATGTTACTTTGCCATTGTTCCTACTGCTCCTGTTGCTGACATGGATTTCCTGATCCTGCTTGTGTCCACTGCCTTCGTTGCTGACTCTTCTGCTGACCACCTGCCTCTACCTCTGCTGGACACCTACTATTTGCTTGCCTGCAGCTATCCTTGACCTCAGCTCAGACACTGACTTCTGTTATCTTGTCCTATCTTATTCCCTTCATCCGGTCTCCACGGTGTAGCTTCTGCTACCCCTTGGTGGTGTGGTCCTGAGGGCCACAACCTGGTGTCAGCTTGCAGAAAAGTAGTCTGTGGGACACTAGGTTTGTCAACCCATCACACCTTGTGGGGAGCTGTCACATACCTTGGTTGGAAGCCAAAATGACAAGAGGGCTTCCCTTGTGGCTCTGGTTCAAGCACCTCTAAATGTGGTGACAAGGGTAGAAGGCTCAAAGAAGCACGGCTGCCAGAAGCTTGGTAGTAGGTGACTGCCAGGGTCAGAGAAGTAGTCAAGGTGAGCCAGGGTCGTATATGGTAGGGCAGATAGAAGTGCAGTCAGGTAGCAGGCAGGTAAGTACTAGAAGCAGTCAGTAGCAGGCTGAGGTCTGCACAAAGAAAGCAAGCAGAGCAAGGTCCAGTAGCAGGCCAGGGTCAGTACCAGGGAAGCAGACAGAACGTGGTTAGTGACAAGCCGAGGTAGGAATCCAGAACCCACAGAGCAAGGTCCAGTAGCAGGCCAAGGTCAGGTTCAGGGTAGCATGCAGAACGTAGTTAGAGGCAAGCCGAGGTCAGAATCCAGAATCCACAGAGCAAGATCAGGAGCATGCAGGGTGTAGTCTAGTAGCAGGTTGAGGTTGGTACCAAGAAGGCAAGCAGAGCCAGGACCAGTAGCAGGCCAAGGTCAGTACCAGGGAAGTAGGCAGAACATAGTCAGAGGTAAGCTGAGGATTCATGAATCCACACGCAAGTTCAGGAGCATACCAGGTGTAGTCCAGTAGCAGGCTGAGGTCTGTACCAAGAAAGCAAGCAGAGCAAGGTCCAGTAGCAGGCCAAGGTCAGTATCAGGGTAGCATGCAGAACGTAGTTAGAGGCAAGCCGAGGTCGGAATCCAAAATCCACAGAACATAGTCAGAGGTAAGCTGAGGATCCAAGAATCCACAGAGCAAGGCCAGGAGCATGCCAGGCGTAGTCTAGTAGCAGGCTGAGGTTGGTACCAAAAAGGCAAGCAGAGCAAGGACCAGTAGCAGGCCAAGGTCAGTACCAGGGAAGCAGGCAGAACGTAGTCAGAGGCAAGCCGCGGTTACAAGAGGAATTAGAAGGCCCTGCTCATTAGAGTTTACTATCTAAAAGATTATAATCTCTAACGAATAGGGCCCTCTGATTCCTCTTGTACCAAATTGTATTGTAACTGTAATGTCTGCCTTAATTTTGTACAGCGCTGCACAAACTGTTGGTGCCATATAAATCCTGAATAATAAGAATGATGTTCTTAAGCTTCCCCTTCATCTGTGTTCTTGTGCTCCTGCTCTTGCTCACTGCCCTCCTGTTGCTGATCCGGCTTGCTCCTGACCTTGTTCCATGGATTCTGAAATCTGACCTCGGCTTGCCTCTAACTACGTTCTGCCTTCTTCTCTGGTACAGACCTTGCCCTGCTACTGGACCTCGCTCTGCTTGCTTTCTTGGTTCTGACCTCGGCCTTCTACTGGACTACAAGCTCCTTGCCTTGTTCTGTGGATTCTGGATTCCGACCTCGGCTTGCCTCTGAATACGTTATGTCTTCTTCCCTGGTACAGACCTTGCCCTGCTGCTGGACCTCGCTCTGCTTGCTTTCTTGGTTGTGACCTCGGCCTGATACTGGACTACACGCTCCTTACCTTGCTCTGTAGATTCTGGATTCCGACCTCGGCTTGCCTCTAACTACGTTCTTCCTCCAGCAATGATCACACATCAGGGCCTCTTGTAAATAGGCAGCTTGGCGCCGACGTGTCAGTGCATGCTGGTTACTTGCCCGGACTCATCTGTGCGCTGGCACATGTGCACGAGCATTAGCTGCACGAGAATGAGCATTAATTGAATTTGTTTTCTCACAAGAGCTTTGGTGAAAACCAAGTGGTCTCTTAGACTCAACACTTTGGGGGAGACGTTGTAACTTGCAAGGGGTGTTACCTGAAACTGTAACCTTTTTTTAAGGACTTTTAGAAGACTGCGAAGACTTACCTTTTCTGTGAGCGAGGACCCCAAACTCTGCTGTCTACAAGCAATATAGGCTCCAGCAAACTGCTTTGCATTCAACACTTAAATGTCGAATGTCTGCTTCCCCCCCCCCCCCCCCGTGCTTAATAAGTCATGGGTCGGAGGTATGAACCAAAGTGCCCCGCAAGGGGAGACGCAGACATTCAACACTACCGGAGACGTCAAAACACAGAAGACTTTGTTGTAGCCTCACCGGCCACCTGGAGAGGTAGAAATTCACAGCCCTGGAGAAGCGCAGGAGCCAAACTTTGTAATATTTTGGAAAGCAGCAGATGCACTTTAATTGGCCATTTTCCTCTCTAAATCCTTTTCAGACCCTCTTGTTGGAGGCCATGCCTCCGGAAAGGGAAGACTTCATTATATGATTTCATTTTCGGTAAACATTTGATTGTGGAGGATCCCAGTTGGGATTTTTGCCTGAGGCTTCACTCATGACCTAAATTGGTTCTGGCAGCCTCCAGATTTCATCAGCTTAGAACGGGCAGAACATAGAAAACTGATTGCTGACTGGCTGATACGATTTACTGCAACTTGCACTTTCCCTTTAAAATGAGGTCAGTGGAGATCTGTGAGAATTTTATATAAACAACAGCAGACTGCCAAGTCTACGGTTAGGCTGGCCATACACTAGTAGAATTTTCTACAAAAGTTTCCATTTTAAAGCGGTAGCAAAGCTCCATGGTTTACTTGTACCTACAGGTAAGCCTAAAATAAGGTGCGCTGTATAAGAGATACACAATATTGCCAAAAGTATTGGGCTTTTCCACGCACATGACCTTTAATGGCCTCCCAGTCTTAGTCCGTAGGGTTCAATATTGAGTTGGCCCCGCCCTTTCCACGCACATGACCTTTAATGGCCTCCCAGTCTTAGTCCGTAGGGTTCAATATTGAGTTGGCCCCGCCCTTTCCACGCACATGACCCATAATGGCCCTCCAGTCTCAGTCCGTAGGGTTCAATATTGAGTTGGCCCCGCCCTTTGCAGCTATAACAGCTTCAACTCTTCTGGGAAGGCCGTCCACAAGGTTTAGGAGGGTGTCTATGGGAAGGTTGGACCATTCTTCCAGAAGCACATTGGTCAGGTCAGGCACTGATGTCGGGGGAGGAGGCCTGGCTCGCAGTCTCCGCTCTAATTCATCCCAAAGGTGTTCTATGGGGTTGAGGTCAGGACTCTGTGCAGGACAGTCAAGTTCCTCCACCCCAAACTGGCTCCTCCATGTCTTTATGGACCTTGCTTTGTGCACTGGTGCGCAGTCATGTTGGAACAGGAAGGGGCCATCCCCAAACTCTTCCCACAAAGTTGGGAGCATGAAATTATCCAAAATGACACCTTAAAAGTTCCCTTCACTGGAACTAGGGGGGCCAAGCCCAACCCCTGAAAAACAACCCCACGCCATAATCCCCCCTCCACCAAACTTTACACTTGGCACAATGCAGTCAGGCAAGTACCATTCTCCTGGGAACCGCGAAACCCAGACATGTCCATCGGATTGCCAGACAGAGAAGCATGATTGGTCACTCCAGAGAACATGTCTCCACTGCTCTAAAGTCCAGTGGCGGCTTGCTTTACACCACGGCATCCGACGCTTTGCATTGCACTTGGTGATGGAAGGCTTGGATGCAGCTGCTCAGCCATGGAAACCCATTCCATGAAGCTCTCTACGCACTGTTGTTGGGCTCATCTGAAGGCCACACCAAGTTTGGAGGTCTTTAGCTATTGACTCTGCAGACAGTTGGCGACTTCTGCGCACTGTGCGCTTCAGCATGCGCTGACCCCGCCCTGTCATGTGACGTGGCCTACCACTTGGTGGCTGAGTGGCTGTTGTTCCCAGTGGCTTCCACTTTGTTATAATCCCACTAACAGCTGAGCGTGGAATATTTAGTAGCCAGGAAATGTCACGGATGGACTTATTGCACAGGTGGCCACCTATCACGGGACCACGCTTGGAGTCACTGAGCTCCTGAGAGCGACCCATTCTTTCACCAATGTTTGTAGAAGCCGTCTGCATGCCTAGGGGCTTGATTGTATACACCTGTGGTTATGGAGGGGATTGGAACACCTGAATCACATGATATGGAGGGGATTGGAACACCTGAATCACATGATTGGGAGGGGATTGGAACACCTTAATCACATGATATGGAGGGGATTGGAACACCTGAATCACATGATTTGGAAGGCTGACCCAAGACTTTCAACAATACAGTGTACTATAGCAGCAGCCGGTGACGTGACTGACACATGCGCACTGTGCACGCAGTCCATTGAGAGAGCCATGCCGCGTTGTGACTCCCATGCGCATGCATGGAAGTGACGTCATCGCGGCTCAGCCAGTCAAACAGCCGAAGCCTGTGAACCCAGATGGAAGACCAGGTGAAGATGGAAGCGCCAACGTGTTTCAATTTAAATAACATATATAAAGCCAATGTGTTTTGATTTAACGCCTTCCCGCCTGTATTATGTCACCTGACATCCTCGGGTTGAAGTGGTTATACCTGGATGATGCCTGTACCTGAAGGCCTCATCCCAGTACCAAACTTTACCCTCTTAGGTAGAAGTGATGCAAGTGGCTGAACATTCACTTGACCGCTTCTGAGGGTGGCGGAATGGCGCCCCCCCCCCTTTCCCTACCGCCTTTCCAGGGTTCTTCCATCTGATTGCGAAGCTCAGGACCACTGCAACCGGCGGCGATGGCTACACTACATAGAGAGAAAGGAACTGACATTGTTCCTCCTTCTCTGTGACCCCCCAGAAACCAGAAGCAGCCAGGAAAGAAGCCGATTGGACCAATCTGTGTCTGATTGGCTGCATTGGAGGCCGGAGGAGAGATCTGTGGTCTAATAGATCCCAGATCTCACCATAAAGAGGACCTGTCATGGCCCATGTTACCACAAGGGATATTGTTCATCCCCTGTGAAAGCAGTAAAGTTGACACAAAAAATTAAATGGACAGTGTAAAAAATTTCAAATTAAATAAAAATGTTTTATTTTTTTTCAAATTTAAACCCCCCCCCCCCCCTTCCCCCATGATTCCCGCACGGATATGGAAACGGTGATCATACCACACTTGTGAGGTATCAATGAGAACGTCAGAGCAAGAGCAATAATTATAACTCCATATCTCCTGTGTCATTCTAAACTGGTGACTTGCAAAGTCCTATAAATCATCAGAGATTTTTAGGTATTGTAGTTTGGCGCCGTTTCACGGGCGTATGCAATTTCAAAGCGTAACATATTAGCAGGGGTTTTTTCCGGCAGGAATGCAGGGGAACGCAGTTCCGGCACCTACGGCACTGAATGTATGTAATGGCAAGGAGTGCTGGGCTGTGCTGGGGGATTTAGCAATAATAGACCCCCCCAGCAGCAACAACAGATCTCCCAGCAGCCATCATCAATAGATCTCTCCCTCAACAGTAGATCCCTCTCAGTAACACTTGACTCCCCAGGAACAATAGATTCACCTCCAGCATCAATACACCCCCCCCCCCCATTTCCATTCTAACTAGTTGGGTGTGCTACACATGCCCCCCCCCCCAAAAAAAAGCCATCATTGTACACAGAACGTGTGCAGTATGTCCAGTCTCTCTGGCCTGCATCTGGAACCTCCCCCCACGGTATACAGTAAATGCCAGATTTAATTTTAATTTTTACAGGTACTTATATAGCGTCATCAATTTACGCAACACTTTACATACAGTGGGGTAAAAAAGTATTTAGTCCCCACCAATGGTACGAGTTCTCCCACTTACAAAGATGAGAGAGGCCTGTAATTGGCATCATAGGGAGACCTCAACTATGAGAGACAAAATGAGAAAACAAATCCAGACAATCACATTGGCTGATCTGGAAAGAATTTATTTGCAAATTATGGTGGAAAATAAGTATTTGGTCACCTACAAACAAGCAAGATTTCTGGCTCTCACAGACCTGGACCTTCTTCTTTAAGAGGCTCCTCTGTCCTGCACTCATTACCTGTATCAATGGCACCTGTTTGAACTTGTTATCAGTATAAAAGACACCTGTCCACAACCTCAAACAGTCACACTCCAAACTCCACTATGGTGAAGACCAAAGAGCTGTCGAAGGACACCAGAAACAAAATTGTAGACCTGCACCAGGCTGGGAAGACTGAATCTGCAATAGGCAAGCAGCTTGGTGTGAACAAATCAACTGTGGGAGCAATAATTAGAAAATGGAAGACATACAAGACCACTGATAATCTCCCTCCATCTGGGGCTCCACGCAAGATCTCACCCCGTGGGGTCAAAATGATCACAAGAACGGTGAGCAAAAATCCCAGGACCACACGGGGGGACCTAGTGAATGACCTGCAGAGAGCTGGGACCAACGTAACAAAGGCTACCATCAGTAACACACTACGCCGCCAGGGACTCAGATCCTGCAGTGCCAGACGTGTCCCCCTGCTTAAGCCAGTACATGTCCGGGGCCCGTCTGAAGTTTGCTAGAGAGCATTTGGATGATCCAGAAGAGGATTGGGAGAATGTCATATGGTCAGATGAAACCAAATAGAACTGTTTGGTAGAAACACAACTCGTCGTGTTTGGAGGAGAGAGAATGCTGAGTTGCATCCAAAGAACACCATACCTACTGTGAAGCATGGGGGTGGCAACATCATGCTTTGGGGCTGTTTCTCCACAAAGGGACCAGGACGACTGATCCATGTACAGGACAGAATGAATGGGGCCATGTATCGTGAGATTTTGAGTGCAAACCTCCTTCCATCAGCAAGGGCATTGAAGATGAAACGTGGCTGGGTCTTCCAACATGACAATGATCCCAAACATACCGCCCGGCAACGGAGGAGTGGCTTCGTAAGAAGCATTTCAAGGTCCTGGAGTGGTCTAGCCAGTCTCCAGATCTCAACCCCTTAGAAAACCTTTGGAGGGAGTTGAAAGTCCGTGTTGCCCAGCGATAGCCCCAAAACATCACTGCTCTAGAGGAGATCTGCATGGAGGATGGGCCAACATACCAGCAACAGTGTGTGCCAACCTTGTGAAGACTTCCAGGAAACGTCTGACCTCTGTCATTGCCAACAAAGGATATACAGTCAGGTCCATAAATATTGGGACATGGACACAATTCTAACATTTTTGGCTCTATACACCACCACAATGGATTTGAAATGAAACAAACAAGATGTGCTTTAACTGCAGACTGTCAGCTTTAATTTGAGGGTATTTACATCTAAATCAGGTGAACAGTGTAGGAATTACAACAGTTTGCATATGTGCCTCCTACTTGTTAAGGGACCAAAAGTAATGGGACAATTGGCTTCTCAGCTGTTCCATGGCCAGGTGTGTGTTATTCCCTCATTATCCCAATTACAATGAGCAGATAAAAGGTCCAGAGTTCATTTCAAGTGTGCTATTTGCATTTAGAATCTGTTGCTGTCAACTCTCAAGATGAAATCCAAAGAGCTGTCACTATCAGTGAAGCCATCCTTAGGCTAAAAAAACAAAACAAACCCATCACAGAGATAGCAAAAACATTAGGCGTGGCCAAAACAACTGTTTGGAACATTCTTAAAAAGAAGGAACGCTCAGTGAGCTCAGCAACACCAAAAGACCCGGAAGACCACGGAAAACAACTGTGGTGGATGACCAAAGAATTCTTTCCCTGGTGAAGAAAACACCCTTCACAACAGTTGGCCAGATCAAGAACACTCTCCAGGAGGTAGGTGTATGTGTGTCAAAGTCACCAATCAAGAGAAGACTTCACCAGAGTGAATACAGAGGGTTCACCACAAGATGGAAACCATTGGTGAGCCTCAAAAACAGGAAGGCCAGATTAGAGTTTGCCAAACAACATGTAAAAAAGCCTTCACAGTTCTGGAACAACATCCTATGGACAGATGAGACCGACATCAACTTGTACCAGAGTGATGGGAAGAGAAGAGTATGGAGAAGGAACTGCTCATGGTCCTCAGCATACCACCTCATCTGTGAAGCATGGTGGTGGTAGTGTCATGGCGTGGGCATGTATGGCTGCCAATGGAACTGCTTCTCTTGTATTTATTGATGATGTGACTGCTGACAGAAGCAGCCGGATGGATTGTGAAGTGTTTCGGGAATATTATCGGCTCATATTCAGCCAAATGCTTCACAACTCATTGGACGCTTCACAGTGCAGATGGACAATGACCCAAAGCAGACTGCAAAAGCAACCAAAGAAGTGGAATGTTCTGCAATGGCCAAGTCCATCACCTGACCTGAATCCGATTGAGCATTTCACTTGCTGAAGACAAAACTGAAGGGAAAATGCCCCAAGAACAAGCAGGAACTGAAGACAGTTGCAGTAAAGGCCTGGCAGAGCATCACCAGGGATGAAACCCAGCGTCTGGTGATGTCTATGCGTTCCACACTTCAGGCTGTCATTGACTGCAAAGGATTTGCAACCAAGTATTAAAAAGTGAAAGTTTGATTTATGATTATTATTCTGTCCCATTACTTTTGGTCCCTTAACAAGTGGGAGGCACATATGCAAACTGTTGTAATTCCTACACCGTTCACCTGATTTGGATGTAAATACCCTCAAATTAAAGCGGACAGTCTGCAGTTAAAGCATATCTTGTTCGTTTCATTTCAAATCCATTGTAGTGGTGTATAGAGCCAAAAATGTTAAAATTGTGTCAATGTCCCAATATTTATGGACCTGACTGTATAACAAAGTATTGACATGAACTTTTCATATTCACCAAATACTTATTTTCCACCATAATTTGCAAATAAATTATTTCCAGATCAGCCAATGTGATTGTCTGGATTTGTTTTCTCATTTTGTCTCTCATAGTTGAGGTCTCCCTATGATGCCAATTACAGGCCTCTCTCATCTCTGTAAGTGGGAGAACTTGCACAATTGGTGGTGACTAAATACTTTTTTGCCCCACTGTATATATTGTACATTCACATCAGTCCCCGCCTCTGAGGGGTGTACAATCTAAGGTCCCTAACTCACATTCATATACTAGGGCAAATTTATACACCTCCCCAAATGTCAGGACAGTACAAATCCCCCCAAATGTCAGGATGGTATAAATACCCACCAAATGTCAGGATGGTACAAATACCCCCCAAATGTCAGGATGGTATAAATACCCCCCAAATGTCAGGATGGTACAAATCCCCCCCAAATGTCAGGACGGTACAAATCCCCCCCAAATGTCAGGATGGTACAAATACCCCCCAAATGTCAGGATGGTACAAATACCCCCCAAATGTCAGGATGGTATAAATACCCCCCAAATGTCAGGATGGTACAAATCCCCCCCAAATGTCAGGACGGTACAAATCCCCCCAAATATCGGGACGGTACAAATCCCCCCAAATGTCAGGACGGTACAAATCCCCCCCAAATGTCAGGACAGTACAAATCCCCCCCAAATGCCAGGACAGTACAAATCCCCCTCAATGTCAGGACAGTACAAATCCCCCCAAATGTCAGGACCAGGGGCGGACTGACCATTTGGAAACTCGGGCACTGCCCGAGGGCCCGGGGTCAGTAGGGGGCCCCATGAGATGCCCCTGGTACCTTTTTCATAGGCTTTTTTGAGTTTGGGCAAGGATACACGGGCCCCATGATCCCCTATTGCCCGGGGGCCCCATGAGTTGTGAGTCCGCCCCTGGTCAGGACAGTACAAATACCCCCCAAATGTCAGGACAGTACAAATCCCCCCAAATGTCAGGACAGTACAAATCCCCCCCAAATGCCAGGACAGTACAAATCCCCCCAAAATGTCAGGACAGTATAAATCCCCCCCAAATATCAGGACAGTACAAATCCCCCCCAAAATGTCAGGACAGTATAAATCCCCTCCAAATATCAGGACAGTACAAATCCCCCCCAAATGTCAGGACAGTACAAATCCCCCCCAAAATGTCAGGACAGTATAAATCCCCTCCAAATATCAGGACAGTACAAATCCCCCCCAAAGGTCAGGACAGAACAAATTCCTCACAAATTAACACTTTTTGGAAAGTAGACAGTCTGAGGTATTTATTAATAGGCATGGCGAGTTTTCTGAAGCTGTAAGTTTTTTCGTCCAAATTTTTGGGAAAATTAAGACATTTTTAAAAAATAGTTTTTTTTCAGTTTTTTTTTTTTATTTTTTACATACTGTCCCCAGTGCAGTGCAGCATCATCTTATAAGTGGTGTGGTGGTGATCAGGGACACTGACTGGTGACAGTAAATAATAAATAAATAATTGGTTTCAATTTTTTAAACATTTTTTTAAATTACATTTTTTTTAATGATTTTTTTTAACCTACTGCAACCAGCAGAATACAGCGTTACCATAGTGACACTTTACTGCTCTGGGAAGGTGATCAAGATTTTTGTTTTTTATTCACCGATTGCTTACAACAGTAATAATCACTGTTATAAGCAACCATTTTTTATGAATGACATTGAGTCATTGAGTACTATTGTGAAGCTGTGGCCACAGCTATCACATGGCACCAGGGGCGGACTGACAACTCATGGGGCGCCCGGGCAATAGGGGATCATGGGGCCCCTGTTTCCTTGCCCAAAGTCAAAAAAGCCTATGAAAAAGGTACCAGGGGCATCTCATGGGGCCCCCTACTGACCCCGGGCCCTCGGGCAGTGCCCGAGTTTCCAAATGGTCAGTCCACCCCTGCATGGCACAGATGCACTGTGATTTGCCCTGTACCATGTGATCACTGTGACCAATCACAGGGATCAACTATACTACTCTGGGAAGGTGATCAGGATTTATTTTCTACAATGATTGCTTACAACAGTAATAATCACTGTTATAAGCAACCATGTTTAATGAATGACATTGAGTCATCAATTGAGTACTATTGTGAAGCTGTGGCCACCTGATATCACATGGTACAGATGGTCTGTACCATGTGATCACTGTGACCAATCACAGGGATCAACACAATAGTACTCAATGAATGGCTATGAAGGAAAGTCATGTACAATTGCTCTGTGATCTGCTATGATTGGTCACAGGGATCACATGGAACCAGCATTGGCCCAGTACACTGATCTGTCATCCAGTGGACACAGTGGGTGATAGATCGCGCTGCAGCTTGGCCCATGGGGCGGGCACGAGGCGCGATCCTGGGAGGATATCATGTGACATCCACCCAGGATAGGATGGCAGCGCACCCGCTCGACCATCATTTTATAATAGGCTTGGTGGGGAGCAGTTAAACAGGACATTCCCACAATAAAATGTACACTTTATGTCTGCAGCAACACTATTTATTTTTAAACTAACACTGCTCAAAAAAAAAAAGAAAAAGTGTGTTTTGTTTAGTTTTGTTGAGGTTTATTGTCTAAAAAAAAAAAAAAAATTGTTGCAAGACAATATGGTGAATAGGATGCCTTCTATGTCCTTAAATACAATCTATGTGTTATCTTAGGTAGTGACAATGTTATTGCTGAATAAACAGGTCCATAGCAGAAATGTAAAAATTTCTGTGGTCCATAGGGGATGAAAAAGTGGGTTAAAAAGTGGTTAACTGAAAAAGAGTAATAAAATTGCAATTTACTAAATATAGCATAAATAGATCTATAGTGTCTCATTGTCCCCCTTTAGATGCAAATTTAGATATTTGTCTTTGGATTTTTTTTTTTTAGTTTATCTACCCACATGGAAGAAAAATATATTTGAATATATTTCAAAATATATAAAATTATATGTAAAAATATATGTAAAAATTTTTGGACTGCATTTACAAATATATGTTAAAAATATATGTTAAAATGACTTTTTTATAAGTTAAAAAAATTCTGAAAAATATATTTTAAAAAATATATTTTTAAAAATATATATTTTTTAAAATATATTCTTCAGATTTTTTTTAACATATAAAAAAGTCATTTAAACATATATTTTTAACATATATTTGTAAATGCAGTCCAAAAATGTAGATTTTTATTTTTAAAGACATACAGCAGATTTTAAATGTATTTCTAAAAATATTTTTTATATATTTTGTAATAAAAACACATTTCAACATGCAGTATACACACATATATATATATATATATATATATATATGTCACGGAGTGCCCGTGCCTCCCCCACCCCCCTTTGCCTGCTGTCCCCCTGCCATGTCTATCCGCCCCTCCCTCCCCCCTTGCAGATTCCTCCTGTCCTGCCAGCCTACATCAAAGGGCTGTGCAGGACGGGAGGAAACGCCCCCTGTGGTGCGGTTAGCACCTTTCGGGCCCCCCCACCAAGAACCCCCTGCTCAGGCCGCCAAGGTGTCTCCACGTGCCCCCCGGCGGGCGCAGCGCGGGCACGAGGCTTCCCGCTCTGCGCCCGCTGGGGACAAAGGCCGCGCTCCCTAAAGTGCGGCCTGAGTGAGGGGGCGTGCCCCGTTGCCCTGGCAACCTGAAGCTGGGCCGGGAAGCGTCCTGCGTCGGCTTAAAAGGCCGGCATGGGACCCAACGGGGGCTGTGTGTTGTCCGTCCCCCGCTCGGGACAGGGTGCCCAATACCCTGGGTCAGGATTACCCGCTGCGTGCCAGGATACCTGCTGCTGTGTGCCAGAATACCCGCTGCTGCTGTGTGCCAGAATACCCGCTGCCGCTGTGTGCCAGAATACCCGCTGCCGCTGTGTGCCAGAATACCCGCTGCTGAGGGCCAAAATGGACCCCTGCCAGAACTGTCCGTGGACTGCCCCCCCCCCTTACCTTTCCCTGCCTGGACTGTCCGTGAGCCCCTCCATTACCCTCCCTAGACGCTGAGTGTCCGCTGAGTCCCCGTGAGCCTGCTGTTATCCCTAGAGAGCTGTGTGAGGGCTGCGCTGAGGTCAGACCCCACAGCCAAGACCCTGCTGAGTTCCCGTGAGCCCGCTGTTGCCCTTGGAAAGCTGAGCCGCTTACCGTGAGTGTCCCTAGAAGCCACATGTTGCGGAGTGCCATGAACTGTCCTTATTGGGTGCCGGGATTAATACTTGCTCGGACTGCCTATTGCGCGTCTGGAGTATCGTAGCTACCTGGACTTCCCCCGAGTGCTCGGGCCATCACTACCCGAATCGCCCTATCGTGGGCCGGATTACAATTATTTTTGGCTCCTCCCCTCTCTTCCCCTTTTTGGTACCTGGACGCTACCTTCCTCTCCTGATTGAGTGCCTTCCATAGTTTAATAAAGCTTTGTGTGTTTACCATCTTCTTTGTGTGTTCTGTCCTGCCTACACTCCGTCACAATATATATATATATATATATATATATATATATATATATATACAGTTGCAAGAAAAAGTATGTGAACCCCTTGGGATTACGTGAAGTTTTGCATGAATTGGGCATAAAATGTGCTCTGAACGTCATCTAAGTCACAACAATAGAAGAACACAGTCTGCTGAACATAATACTACACAAACATTAGATTTTGCCATGGTTTAATTGCACATAACATGTAAACATTCACAGTGCAGGGAGGAAAAAGTATGTGAGGCCCTAGCTTAATGACTTCTCCCAGAGCTAATTGGAGCCCAATTCATGCAAAACTCCACGTAATCCCAAGGGGTTCACATACTTTTTCTTGCAACTGTATATAGTTTGGCTAATTTTCCACCTGGCTCAGTTAACTTTTAAGGGATTGCAGGTCCACCCACAACTCCAATTTTGGAATCGTCCATGGGGGCCTTTACACATTAGGCCCCTTCCAGAATGTCCACCTGCCTAGCGGGGATCAACGGACAGATGGACTTATGCAGCCATCCGATCCCGTTTGCTTAATGGATGGGGAACAGATCCCCATCCGTCTGTTTTCAGTGGATCGGATTGGATGTAGGCGGGTGTAAACATACACGTCTGTATACACCTGCCGTTCCACAGAAGACAATGGAGGGTCCGAACTGACAGGCAGACCCGATTGGTCCGCTCGTGTGAAGGGGCCTTACCTACAAGGCCTGCACTTAACATGTAAACTTTATCTGATAATATTATTATTATTATTATTACTACGAGTTTATATAGCGCAAAGGGTTTGCTCAGCGCTGAACAATAGGGGGGACAATACATGGCCCAGTACAACAACAACAAACAACGTACGAGGGGTAAGAGGGCCCTACTCTTACGAGCTTACAATCTAGGAGGGAGGGGGTAAAGGTACAGTAGGAAGTGGCTGAGGGGGATGAAGTGGTGGGAGGAATGAGGGAGGATGGCCGTTAGGTGAGGGTGGGGTAGGCTTCCCTGAAGAGATGGGTTTTGAGGGAGCGCCTGAATGTGAATAGGGAAGGCGACAGTCTGATGGATTGGGGCAGTGAGTTCCAGAGGATGGGGGAGGACCTGGAGAAGTCCTGCAGTCGTGCATGGGAGGAGGAGACCAGGGAGCAGGATAGAAGGAGGTCCTGTGAGGAGCGAAGGGTACGGGTAGGGTGGTACTTGGGAATCAGGTCGGTGAGGTAGTCAGGGGCAGTGTTGTGAACGGCTTTGTAGGTCAGGGTTAGGAGTTTAAATTTGATGCGTTGGGCAATCGGGAGCCAGTGGAGGGAGAGGCAGAGGGGGGTGGCAGAGGTGGAGCGAGTGGTGAGGTGGATGAGTCTGGCAGCTGAGTTCAGGATGGTCTGGAACGGGGAGAGCCTGCACTTGGGTAGGCCAGTGAGGAGGGAGTTGCAGTAGTCAAGGCGTGAGATGATGAGGGAGTGTACTAGAAGTTTGGTGGTGTCTGGGGTGAGGAAGGAGCGTATCTTGGCAATGTTGCAAAGATGGAGCCTGCATGTGTTTGTGAGTGATTTGACATGCGGTTGGAGGGAGAGGTTCGCGTCAAGAATGACGCCAAGGACTTTGGCTTGCGGGGCGGGAGTGATAGTGGAGTTGTTGGTGATGATGGATAGGATGGGGGGGGGGGGTGTTGGCAGGGGAAAGATGAGGAGCTCGGTTTTGGAGAGGTTGAGCTTGAGGAAATGTAGCGACATCCAGTCTGAGATGTCATTTAGGAGGTGAGTGATGCGGGCGGAGATAGTGGGGGTGAGGTGAGGGGTGGAGAGGTAGATTTGGGTGTCGTCAGCATAGAGGTGATAGTTGAAGCCGTGAGATTGTATGAGTTTGCCCAGGGAGGAGGTGTAGATGGAGAAGAGAAGGGGTCCAAGGACAGAGCCTTGGGGGACCCCAACAGAGAGGGGGAGGGAGGGGGAGGTGGCACCATTGTAGGTGACACTGAAGGAGCGTCGGGATAGGTAGGATGAGAACCAAGAGAGAGCAGTATCTCCGATGTCAAGGGAGAGTAGTTTATTAAGGAGGAGGGGGTGGTCAACTGTGTCGAAGGCCGCAGAGAGGTCCAGAAGAAGGAGGACAGAGTAGTCGCCCTTGGCTTTGGCGTTGAGTAGGTCGTTAGTGATTTTGAGGAGGGCAGTTTCAGTGGAGTGTAGGGGACGGAAACCGGACTGTAGAGGGTCAAGGAGGTTATTGTCAGTTAGGCGGGCGCTTAGGCGATCGTAGACTATGCGTTCAAGGAGCTTGGAGGTGAGTGGCAGCAGAGAGATGGGTCTGAGGTTGTTGGGGTCCGCGGGATCCAGGGAGGGCTTTTTGAGGATGGGGGTGATATGCGCGTGCTTTAGGGGGGAGGGGAATACGCCAGTAGAGAGGGAGAGATTGAAGATGTGGGTGAGGGAGCGGATGAGGGAAGAGGGGGGTGACCGGAGGAGTTGAGAGGGGATAGGGTCCAGGGGGCAGGTAGTGAGGCGGGCTTTTGAGAGGACTTTGGCGACTTCCTCAGTAGTGACAGGGCTGAGGGAGTGCAGTGCGGGGGGGGGTTATGGTGGGCGGGGCATTGGGAGAGGGGGGGGCAGTGCGGTTGTGAGGGCAGAGGAGGGGGGAGATGAAGGGGTGACGGGGGCGAGGAGGCTAGGTGGGGAGGTAGATTGCAAGTTGACGATGTCCTTACGGATAGCGTCAATCTTGTTGTGGAAATGGGTGGCAATCTCGTGGGCGGTGAGAGAGGTACTGAGTGGAGGAGGGGGGGGGGAGAGCAGGGAGTTGAAGGTGGAGAAGAGTCGGCGGGGGCAGGAGGAGAGGGTGTTTATTAGGTTAACAAAGTAGGCCTGCTTGGCGGCGTGGAGGTGTAGATAAGAAATGCAGATTTGTAGAGGGAGAAAGTATGAGGGGACCTGGTTTTGCGCCACAGTCTCTCCAGTGCGCGACTGCGACGTTTGAGGCATTTAGTGCTGTCGGTCTGCCATGGTTGGAGCGGTCTGGGTTTGATGATGCGTGTGGTTAGGGGTGCCAGAGAGTCTAGGGCAGCTGACAGTGAGTCATTGTACAAGGTGGTGGCTATGTCAGGACATGACAGTGGGAGGATGCTGTCGTGTAGGCAGTCGGCGGCAGAGTGGAGGGGGGCCGGGTTCAGGTTGCGGAGGTTGCGGCTGGTGATGGTTTGGCGTTTTTGAGGGGGGGAGTTGGGGGAAGGGGAGATGGAGAAGGTGAGGAGGTGGTGGTCGGAGAGAGGGAAGGGGGTGTTCGAGAACTGGTTGAGGGTACAGAGGTGGGAGAAGACAAGGTCCAGGGTGTTCCCTCCGAAGTGGGTGGAGGATTGAGTGTGCTGTGTGAGCGCGAAGGAGGAGGTTAGGTGGAGGAATTGGGAAGTAGCCGGGGTGTTGTCGTTGATGGGGATGTTGAAGTCCCCGAGGATGATGGTCGGTAGCTCAGAGGAGAGGAAGAAGGGGAGCCAGGCGGCGAAGTCATCCAGGAAGCGGGCTATGGATCCGGGAGGCCTGTAGATCACTGCGATCCTTAGGGGGGTGGGTGAGAAGAGTCGGATGCAGTGCGCCTCAAAGGAGGGGAAGGAAAGAGAGGGTGGGTTAGGGAGGACCTGGAAGGTGCTAAGCGGTGATAGGAGCAAGCCGACACCACCACCTCTGCGATCGCTCAGTCTTGGTGAATGGGTCCAGATGAGACCTCCATGGGTGAGTGCCGCAGGGGAAGTGGAGTCAGTGGCCTGTACCCAGGTTTCGGTGACTGCTAGGAGGTTGATGGAGCGGGAGATGAAGAGGTCATGGATGGCGGTAAGCTTATTGCAAACCGAACGGGCATTCAGGAGTGCAACCGAGAGAGGGGGGATAGATATGGGGAGGAGGGGTACATGTATGAGGTTGAGGGGGTCGCGTCGGCTGGCGTGAGCAGGGGGGGCTCTAGGGGGGGTGTGAGGTGGTGAGGGGCCAGGGTTTGGGGAGATGTCCCCAGCTGATATGAGAAGGAGGAGGGTGAGGAAGGTGGCGTGGGAACGGGAGGTGTAGGAGCGCTTGGGTCTGAAAGTGGTGGCAAGTGGGTCAGCGGGGAATTGGAGTAGCAGGAGGAGGTGGTGGGTGCCATAGTGGGGAGAGGGCAGAAGTGAGGGGGCGATATAGAGCTGCTTAGCGGGGGTGGGTGGGTAGAGGAAGGCGGTTTTAGGGATAGAGGAGAGGAGGACAAGGAGGAGGAGCGCGAGCGGCATGTTGGGGTGAGTGGGGTGCAGGCAGGGTCGGGGTGGGTGGGGGGGTGCTGGTCAGGGATGGCGAAGCAGTGTCCGAAACGCAGTGGGAGGTGGCTGGTAGTCCCAGGTGGGGTGGAGGGCAGGGGATCCCTGGTGGGATGGTGGCCGTGCTATCCCTGGTGGCTTAGTAGCGATCCCTGGAGGGATAGTGGTTAAGGGTCCCTGGTGGTTAGGGTTTCCGGTGGGTGGTGGGATCCCTGGTGGCTGGCGGTGGGATGGTGGTTGGGCTCCCTGATGGGTAGTGGGTGCCCCTGGTGGAGTACCTGATGTCCTGGAGCGTCGGGGTGGAGGTGGATCCCTCCTATGTTAGGAGGACCGTTGGTGGTGGTGGTAGCTTCCCCGGAGGAGCGGAGGCGTCCCGCTGCGATTCCAGCCACGGCCGGCAGGAAACACCGCGGCTTCGGGTGCCGTGGTAGGCCTCAAGCCGCTTCGGACCGCCGGAGCTCCGCTGGGGGGACGGAGTGTCTGTGTCCCCTTCAGGGTGTTGGTGGGGACATCGGCAGCAGGCTCAGGAGCCCGGATGGCAGCGGATCGGGCGCGGGGGCGCCGGAGCTGACGAGCACGTGGCTGCTCCGGGCGAGCTGGTACCCGGTGGTCGGGAGGGATGGACCCAGGGCCAGTGAGGGGGGCCCTGGGGAGGCTGGCTGATCGGCGGGGACCGGGGAACAGAGCAGCGGCGGCCTGGGCTGATGCCCGGCAATCCGTGTCGGCCGCGCCAGAAATCGAGGCCGCGGCTTCGGGTGCCGGGTAGGCCGCAAGTCCCGGAGGTCCGGGAAAAAGGTCCAGTGGCCTTACCTGGCTGATGAGCAGGGACCGAAGGATCGTGGGGCCCCCGTTAGGGTCCGCTGCTGCCCAGATGGCAGCGGATTGGGGCCAGGGGAGCAGGAGCAGGTCTACTTTAGGAGTGTGACGGACTGCCTAGCACCCCCCGCCTGGGTACTTCCGTCAGAGAACTGCTTCCTCATCACTGGGACACAGGACCAAGGTATTATAGCTGGGCATCGCACCCAAGGACTAGACGACACTAGCTTAGGTGCAAACTGGAACTGTTTATTGAACATAAATACAGGATTTTATACACTACATAAATAGGGGCAGTCTCCACATGAACAATAAAAACAAATATTGCACATTGGGATAAACATGCCACACTGATTAGGTAAGAGCTTGATCACATTATCCTAAACAGTGCAAAAGGTAAACATTAAAATCTTCAGTACATCTAATGAACCACCAAAAACTAACAGGGATCTAATAAACAGTAATCTAATCAACAGCCAAGCACCCAGGCCAACCAGGAGCCCACCCCAGACAGCCTGGCACCTCCAACCCTGAATACACACAGTACAGTACACATTCTGTCTTTCAGGTGACTGGCCCCCGCCTGTGCCATCTGTCCATCATGAGACCAAACTCATGCAATATCCCAACAGTCTGAAAAAGTGGAATTCATTATTCTTCATACACTTCTTGAAGGAGATTGTTGATAAATATTTCTGTCCCAAGTTGAGGAGCTTCTCCAACCCAGTCTGCAAGAGGGTCCCATATTTCCTTTGACCATTAACCATGATACTATACCTTCCCATCCACTCCAGAAGGGAAGCTTTATTTTCTTTATGCAGAGACTCAATCCAAGCCTCACTCTCAACATTCATCACGTTATTGTCCATCATTAGAGAATGATCTGCTCCCTATGACCAAGGAATCAGAGGCTGAACGGAGTTCTTTTCCATGCTCTGACTAGGAGAAGCAGACAAAATCCCCAGTCTCCTCCATGGACCATAATCGGTGGGTAGAAGGCTAGCCCCTAGTCCCCTCCAAAAGCCCCTGTCCTGGTTGGGTCTGTCACAAGGAGATTGGGGTAGGCTGAGCATCAGAGCTGTAGTTGATGAGGGGTCTTCTATAACAATATTATTATTATTTATTACACAGTATTTATAAAGCGCCAACAGTTTGCTCAGCACTGTACAATATAATGGGAGACAATACATGTGACAGTACAACAACAATACAATGCGATACACGAGGGGTTCGAGGGCCCTGCTCCTTGGAGCTTACAATCTAGGAGGGAGGGGATGGTGGTACAGGAGGAAAAGCTGTGGGGGATGGAGTGGTAAGAAGAGTCGAGGAGATCGGCAATTAGCAGGGGGTGGGGTAGGCTTCCCTAAAGAGATGGGTTTTCAGGGTGTGCCTAAAGGAGAGGAGAATAGGTGATAGTCTGATGGATTAGGGTAGGGAGTTCCAGAGGATGGGTGACACCCTGGAGAAGTCCTGGAGGCGGACATGGGTGGAAGAGACTAGGGAACTAGAGAGAAGGAGGTCTTGTGAGGAGCGGAGTGTGCGTTTTGGGTGGTATTTGGATATTAGGTCGGTGATGTAGTTTGGGGCAGTATGGTGGACAGCTTTGTACATCAGTGTTAAGATTTTGAATTTGATCTGTTGGGCAATCGGAAGCCAGTGGAGGGATTGGCAGAGGGGGGTGGAGGAAACGGAGCGGTTGGTAAGGTGAATGAGTCTGGCCGCAGAATTCAGCATAGACTGAAGTGGGGATAGCCTGTGGCAAGGCAGGCCAGTGAGGAGGGAGTTGCAGTAATCGAGTCGTGATATGATGAGGGAGTGGATGAGCTGTTTAGTGGTTTCTGGGGTTAGGAACGTGCGTATTTTGGCGATGTTGCGGAGGTGGAGTCTGCACGAGTTTGTTAGTGATTGGATTTGGGGCTGGAAGGATAGATTGGAGTCAAGAATGACACCAAGTACTCTGGCCTGTGGGGCGGGCCTGATGGCGGCATTGTTGGACGTGATGGAGAAGCCATTAGGGGGTGGTGTGCGGGCTGGGGGGAAGACTAGGAGCTCGGTTTTGGAGAGGTTCAGTTTAAGGAAGTGGAGCGACATCCAGTCTGATATGTCATTCAGTAGGCTTGTGATTCTGGCGGAGACAGAGGGGGTGAGGTGAGGGGTCGAGGGATAGATTTGCGTGTCATCAGCAAAGAGGTGATAGTTGAAGCCGTGAGAGTGTATGAGTTGGCCAAGGGAGGAGGTGTAGATGGAGAAGAGAAGGGGCCCGAAGACAGAGCCTTGAGGGACCCCAACAGAGAGGGGGAGTGAGGGGGAGGTGGCAGCGTTATAGGTAACGCTGAAGGAGCGTTGTGATAGGTAGGACGAGAGCCAGGAGAGAGCAGAATCTCTGAGGCCGAGGGAGTGTAGTTTTTTGAGGAGGAGGGGGTGGTTGACTGTGTCGAAGGCCGCAGAGAGGTCAAGGAGTAGGAGCACTGAATAGTGGCCATTAGCTTTGGCAGTTATCAGGTCGTTGGAGAGTTTAAGTAAGGCGGTTTCTTTAAGTAAGGTGGAGTGTAGGAGACGGAAACCAGACTGTAGGGGATCGAGGAGATTGTTGTCGTTGAGATTATAGCTTAGGCGATTGTAGACTAAGCGCTCGAGGAGTTTGGATGTAAATGGCAGCAGGGAGATGGGTCTAAGGTTGTTCGGGTCATTGGGGTCTAGGGAGGGCTTTTTAAGTATTAACAATATATACATTACAACAGCCATTCTCAGCCAGGGTTCTTTCAGAGGTTGCTAGGGGTTTCCTGAGCTGTGGCCGGTTGACCTCCCATCTGATGGTATCTGCATTGTTTCAGGGCCAATGCCACTTGGCACTCTGGCCACCACTGTGAGAGTTGCATTCTTCCTGCTTGCCACCAATGAAAAAAACCTTTCCCAATTGTCCCCTTTAAATTGGTTTTAGCAAAGGTTCTCCAAGACCTGAACATTATTTTAGGGGTTCCTCTGGGGTAACAAGGTTTGGAAAGGCCGCATTACAATATAGTAGTTACCCCTTGTGACGTGAGTGACTTTGGGTGGGGGGACCTCTGTGTCGTCTTCCCAAATTCCCATTATGTTTAAGGCACCCTGTGCCTGTTAAGGGGTACAGGGTGTGTATGTGAATGTCTGAGTCTTGTGTATAGTGTGTGTTCCTTTGTTCTCAGCCACATGCCTGTCCATTGTCTGTTTGCCATGTGCTACCCCCCATTGTGCTGTGTCTTCCTGTCCAGCCAACTATTATGGGATGTACTGTTTGTGTATTGGTGAGGGGGTTGGTCAATGTCCTTTACCATGTGTTTCATCCCATTGTTCTGTGTCTTGGTGGGATGGGGCGGGCTGATGATGTATTTCCTGTTCCTGGTTGTCTTTCCCCGCCCTCTGTATATATCTTGTGTTTTGTGTACAATAAAAAGAGTTGGCTTCCTGTATTAAGTAGAGCTGGGTGCTGTCTATTTCCTGAGGGATTTCAAGGGCGTGGTCCGTGGATGGTGTTCGGACAGCGGAAGTTGTGCTATAACGGAAAAACTCAGTGTGGTCTGGGTTCCGGTTCCGTTACACCCCTGCTCTAGAATTTGAAGACGACCTGATAGGAACATACCTTTTAATAAAAAAAACCAATTGCAACATGCATTAAAAGTGTTACATTTCTGAGGGTGGCTTCCGGTCTCATTGAAATGCTTTTTCAGGGTTGCCGGAGTTAAAGATAACCCCATATTGGATAGTCCGGGTATTACGGCTGCAATTTCAGAACTTTTCTCAACACCGTGGCCTGACTTCATCTCAAGCCCCTTCCTCTCAAACTCGACTCCGAATTTGAAATGATCATTTATTCTTTCACCAAGCAGAAGACGACGGCTGAGCTAAACATCTCCTTGTTGGCTGGACCTGCTGTGCACAGCACAACCCTAATGCACAATGTACAGACATCCTTGGACAGCTTGCACCGCCGTGTTTACATTCACGCCAAGCTCTGACTGATATTTTATTGCTGGTTGGTATTTTTTTGCATGTTTTTATTGTTTTGTTCCTTACTACTTTTAACGATGCTTCTTTGACTTACCGAGACTGTTTAAACTCGTCTTCCTCCAATTACTACAACACGCCGCTGCCTTGCCATCGCTATGGAAACAAGCCATGCTACCGGAGGTCATTTAGGTCCTCCTGACCACCATACTTACACAGGATGTTAAACTTGATTGGTTAAAGTTCCACGTCGTTTCTACAGGCAGTCATAACCCATTTAAAGCAATGCACAGATCGGGGGGGTTAAGTAGGATGTGTACATGATATAGATGGCTGCTACAGATAATTAGATTATTAGATTCACTGTGCAGTACTTTGTAAATGTGTTTCAAAAAATATGCAGAGAACCCAGGATGGAATAAAGTGTAAATGAGATTATTAACAATCGAGAGATGTGAAAAGTATACAAAGAGCCGTGCAAATCCTACGAGCTGCTTCTGCTTGCTCTCCGTATATTGATTTTCCACAATGAACTGTTTTATAGTCGCGGTTAACGTATAGCTGTGGAAGGCGCTGAGCTCCCCCGACGGAACAGTAAAGAGATAAAGGTCTCTGTTTGTAAATAGGTGGCATGCTTTGCAGTGCACGCTTATGGAGACAAACAAATGGAGGAGCCTTTAGTCATTTCCATCAGGCTTGCCTACCTATCCTACCCAGCTAACATTGTACTTCTAGCATCAGGCTTGCCTACCTATCCTACCCAGCTAACATTGTACTTCTAGCATCAGGCTTGCCTACCTATCCTACCCAGCTAACATTGTACTTCTAGCATCAGGCTTGCCTACCTATCCTACCCAGCTAACATTGTACTTCTAGCATCAGGCTTGCCTACCCATCCTACCCAGCTAATATTGTACTTCTAGCATCAGGCTTGCCTACCTATCCTACCCAGCTAACATTGTACTTCTAGCATCAGGCTTGCCTACCTATCCTACCCAGCTAACATTGTACTTCTAGCATCAGGCTTGCCTACCTGTCCTACCCAGCTAATATTGTACTTCTAGCATCAGGCTTGCCTACCCATCCTACCCAGCTAAAATTGTATTTCTAGCATCAGGCTTGCCTACCTATCCTACCCAGCTAAAATTGTATTTCCAGCATCAAGCTTGCCTACCTGTCCTACCCAGCTAAAATTGTATTTCCAGCATCAGGCTTGCCTACCTGTCCTACCCAGCTAAAATTGTATTTCCAGCATCAGGCTTGTCTACCTGTCCTACCCAGCTAAAATTGTACTTCTAGCATCAGGCTTGCCTATCTGTCCTACCCAGCTAACATTGTACTTCTAGCATCAGGCTTGCCTACCTGTCCTACCCAGCTAAAATTGTATTTCCAGCATCAGGCTTGTCTACCTGTCCTACCCAGCTAAAATTGTACTTCTAGCATCAGGCTTGCCTATCTGTCCTACCCAGCTAACATTGTACTTCTAGCATCAGGCTTGCCTACCCATCCTACCCAGCTAAAATTGTATTTCCAGCATCAGGCTTGTCTACCTGTCCTACCCAGCTAAAATTTTACTTCTAGCATCAGGCTTGCCTACCTGTCCTACCCAGCTAAAATTGTATTTCTAGCATCAGGCTTGCCTACCTGTCCTACCCAGCTAAAATTGTATTTCCAGCATCAGGCTTGCCTACCTATCCTACCCAGCTAAAATTTTACTTCTAGCATCAGGCTTGCCTACCTGTCCTACCCAGCTAAAATTGTATTTCCAGCATCAGGCTTGCCTACCTGTCCTACCCAGCTAAAATTGTATTTCCAGCATCAGGCTTGCCTACCTGTCCTACCCAGCTAAAATTGTATTTCCAGCATCAAGCTTGTCTACCTATCCTACCCAGCTAAAATTTTACTTCTAGCATCAGGCTTGCCTACCTATCCTACCCAGCTAAAATTGTATTTCCAGCATCAGGCTTGCCTACCTATCCTACCCAGCTAAAATTTTACTTCTAGCATCAGGCTTGCCTACCTATCCTACCCAGCTAAAATTGTATTTCCAGCATCAGGCTTGCCTACCTATCCTACCCAGCTAAAATTGTACTTCTAGCATCAGGCTTGCCTACCTATCCTACCCGGCTAAAATTGTACTTCTAGCATCAGGCTTGCCTACCTATCCTACCCAGCTAAAATTGTATTTCCAGCATCAGGCTTGCCTACCTATCCTACCCAGCTAAAATTGTACTTCTAGCATCAGGCTTGCCTACCCAGCTAAAATTGTATTTCCAGCATCAGGCTTGCCTACCCATCCTACCCAACTAAAACTGTACTTCTAGCATCAGGCTTGCCTACCCATCCTACCCAGCTAACATTTTATTTCCAGCATCAGGCTTGCCTACCTATCCTACCCGGCTAAAATTGTACTTCTAGCATCAGGCTTGCCTACCCATCCTACCCGGCTAAAATTGTATTTCCAGCATCAGGCTTGCCTACCTATCCTACCCAGCTAAAATTGTACTTCTAGCATCAGGCTTGCCTACCCATCCTACCCAGCTAAAATTGTATTTCCAGCATCAGGCTTGCCTACCTATCCTACCCAACTAAAACTGTACTTCTAGCATCAGGCTTGCCTACCCATCCTACCCAGCTAAAATTGTATTTCTAGTCCCTGGGGAAAACCCCCCCCCCCATGTAAGCAGGTATAAAACTGCTTAGTTAGATAGGTACCACCCAGGCTGGGTTGGGTAGGGTTAATGTTCTGCATACCAGTTTTGCAGGCTTTTGGATCTTCAGTCAGCCTACCTGTGGAATAAACTAGGGGGAAGGCTGGAGTCCGGGGCCCTGGGGTTTTCGATGTTCTGGGCACCTGCACGTCCTGGTGGGTGCAGCTCCTGAAGAACCTTGCTTCTGAGTATCCCGGGATGCCACCAGCCATGGAACATGTGTAAAGTTTAGTGGAGGGGGAATTATGGTGTGGGGTTGCTTTTCAGGGGTTCCTAGTTTCAGTGAAGAGAACTCTTAATGAGTCAGCATACCAAGACATTTTGGACAGTTTCATTCTCCCAATTTTGTGGGAAGAGTTTTGGGGATGGCCCCTTCCTGTTCCAACATGACTGCGCACCAGTGTACAAAGCAAGGTCCAGGAGAACGGTGTTTGCCTGACTGCATTCTGTCAAGTGTAAAGTTTGGTGGAGGGGGTTTATGGTGTGGGGTTGTTTTTCAGGGCTGGGTTTGTCCCCCCAGTTCCAGTGAAGGGAACTCTTAAGGCGACATTTTGGACAATTTCATGCTCCCAATTTTGTGGGAAGAGTTTTGAGGATGGCCCCTTCCTGTTCCAACATGACTGCACACCAGTGCACAAAGCAAGGTCTATAAAGACATGGAGGAGTGAATTTGGGGTGGAGGAACTTGACTGAGTCCTGACCTCAACCCCATAGAACACCTTTGGGTTGTTTTTCAGGGGTTGGGCTTGGCCCCCTAGTTCCAATGAAGAGAATTCTTAATGAGTCAGCATACCAAGACATTTTGGACAATTTCATGCTCCCAATTTTGTGGGAAGAGTTTTGGGATGGCCCCTTCCTGTTCCAGCATGACTGCGCACCAGTGCACAAAGCAAGATCCAGGAGAACGGTACTTGCCTGACATCCTTGTGCCAAGTGTAAAGTTTGGTGGAGGGGGGATTATGGTGTGGGGGGTGTTTTTCAGTGGTTGGGCTTGGCCCCCTAGTTCCAGTGAAGGGAACTCTTAAGGCGACATTGTGGACAATTTCATGCTCTTAACTTTGTGGGAGGAGTTTGGGGATGGCCCCTTCCTGTTCCAACATGACTGCGCACCAGTGCACAAAGCAAGGTCCATAAAGACATGGAGGAGCCAGTTTGGGGTGGAGGAACTTGACTGGCCTGCACAGAGTCCTGACCTCAACCCCATAGAACACCTTTGTGATGAATTAGAGTGGAGACTGCGAGCCAGGCCTCCTCCCCCGACATCAGTGCCTGACCTGACCAATGTGCTTCTGGAAGAATGGTCCAACCTTCCCATAGACACCCTCCTAAACCTTGTGGACGGCCTTCCCAGAAGAGTTGAAGCTGTTATAGCTGCAAAGGGCGGGGCCAACTCAATATTGAACCCTACGGACTAAGACTGGGGGGCCATTAAAGGTCATGTGCGTGGAAAGGCCGGCGGCCCAATACTTTTGGAAATATAGTGTGTGTATATATCTGTATACAAATCTAATAATCTAATAATCAGATGTTATGTGTTGGGGAAGTGTCACCGGAACCAGGATCCAGGGGTGTGGATTATGATTTGTCTTTAGAGACTAACACGAGGATCTATCTATCTATCTATCTATCTATTATCTATCTATCTATCTATCTATTATCTATCTATCTATCTATCTATCTATCTATCTATCTATCTATCTATCTATCTATCTATCTATCTATTATCTATCTATCTATTATCTATCTATCTATCTATCTATCTATCTATTATCTATCTATCTATCTATCTATCTATCTATCTATCTATTATCTATCTATCTATCTATCTATCTATCTATCTATCTATTATCTATTATCTATCTATCTATCTATCTATCTATCTATCTATCTATTATCTATTATCTATCTATCTATCTATCTATCTATCTATCTATCTATCTATCTATCTATCTATCTATCTATTATCTATTATCTATCTATCTATTATCTATCTATCTATTATCTATCTATCTATCTATCTATTATCTATTATCTATCTATCTATCTATCTATCAATGTATCTATCTATTATCTATCTATCTATCTATCTATCTATCTATCTAGATATATATATTAGATAGATAGATAGATAGATAGATAGATAGATAGATAGATAGATAGATAATAGATAGATAGATAGATAGATAGATAGATAGATAGATAGATAGATAGATAGATAGATAATAGATAGATAATAGATAGATAGATAGATAGATAGATAATAGATAGATAATAGATAGATAGATAGATAGATAGATAGATAGATAGATAGATAGATAATAGATAGATAGATAGATAGATAGATAGATAGATAGATAATAGATGGATAGATAGATAATAGATAGATAGATAGATAGATAGATAATAGATAGATAGATAGATAGATAGATAATAGATAGATAGATAGATAGATAGATAATAGATAGATAGATAGATAGATAGATAATAGATAGATAGATAATAGATAGATAGATAGATAGATAGATAGATGATAGATAGATAGATAGATAGATAGATAGATAGATAGATAGATAGATAGATAGATAGATAATAGATAGATAGATAGATAGATAGATAGATAATAGATAGATAGATAGATAGATAGATAGATAGATAGATAGATAGATAGATAATAGATAGATAGATAGATAGATAGATAATAGATAGATAGATAATAGATAGATAGATAGATAGATAGATAATAGATAGATAGATAGATAGATAATAGATAGATAATAGATAGATAGATAGATAGATAATAGATAGATAGATAGATAGATAGATAGATAGATAGATAGATAGATAATAGATAGATAATAGATAGATAGATAATAGATAATAGATAATAGATAGATAATAGATAGATAGATAGATAGATAATAGATAGATAGATAGATAGATAGATAGATAGATAGATAGATAGATAATAGATAGATAGATAATAGATAGATAATAGATAGATAGATAGATAGATAGATAATAGATAGATAGATAGATAGATATGCACATTTTTTATATTAATCAATATGGGTGAATTTATCGTTTTTTTAGTCAAATTATTTAAAAATGCCTCGTGTTAGTCTCTAAAGACAAATCATAATCCACACCCCTGGATCCTGGTTCCGGTGACACTTCCCCAACACATAACATCTGATTATTAGGACGACACAGTGAAGTGATATATATTTGTTCCAAAATGCCACAGATGTTGACCGGCCCCTAGATGGTGACCGGTCCTTAGCAGGTGATCGGCCCTTAGCAGGTGACCGGCCCTTAGATGGTGATCGGCCCTTAGATGGTGACCGGCCCTTAGATGGTGACCGGCCCTTAGATGGTGACCAGTCCCTAGATGGTGACCGGCCCTTAGATGGTGACCAGTCCCTAGATGGTGACCGGCCCTTAGATGGTGACCAGCCCCTAGATGGTGACCGGCCCTTAGATGGTGACCAGTCCCTAGATGGTGACCGGCCCTTAGATGGTGACCAGCCCCTAGATGGTGACCGGCCCTTAGATGGTGACCGGCCCCTAGATGGTGACTGGCCCTTAGATGGTGACCGGCCCTTAGATGGTGACCAGCCCCTAGATGGTGACCGGCCCTTAGATGGTGACCAGCCCCTAGATGGTGACCGGCCCTTAGATGGTGACCAGCCCCTAGATGGTAACCAGCCCCTAGATGGTGACCGGCCCTTAGATGGTGACTGGCCCCAAGATGGTGACTGGCCCTTAGATGGTGATCAGCCCTTAGATGGGGACCAGCCCCTAGATGGTGACCGTCCCTTAGATATCACGAGGATTTGACCTTAGCAGACCGTACTTGTTCTCGGTGTGTTCCTCTCCGGTCTCCACAAGTACCCGGACCTGCTCATGGCGAACTTTCAGTCATCATTGCGGACTTAAACTTCTCCGCATGAAAGATTGATGCGTTCAATCAAAAGGCCGTCTTATTAAGCTATTTTAAGTCTTTGACAGTCGATGGGAGGGAGGGGCTGTCAATAACGGCTCGGGGGCTCGCTACCTCTAAGGGAATGGGAACGCTTGAACACCGAGCCGCCTTTGCTTTCTGATACCCGACTTCACACAGCTTTCTGTAAATATTTTAACCGAACAACGCTAAAGACGTAACAAAGCAGCAACATTTCCCTCTGCGATCCCATGTATTTTTTATGGTGATCACATATTCATCTGATTCCCTTAGGCGGTGGTAAAACAAACAGCGCCATGATTCGCTCCTTTTTTCTTTTTTTTTTCAGTAATTACTGAATTGCTTTTTTGTTTTATTTTGGGCAAGTCAGAATTGTGACTGCGGTGTGCCGTAAAACTTGTTTTGGTTAACCTTTATCTCATTATATGGAGTTAATAGCTGAGATTCCTCCACCTACTGCTGAATAGTTTTGAACCTCAGCGAGCCGGGTCTTATCTTTAGTTCATCTTTCTGATTTCTTGTAAACAGATCAGCAGTTTCAAAGCTAAATAAAGCGCCATGCCACACCGCTTGTACAAAACACAAGATACGGCGGATTGGGTGTTGTGCTTCGTGTCTGTAGAAAAAAGAAAGTAAAGTGGCATTAAACGCGATTTAAAGTGGATCATCCCTTTAAAGTGAAAGTACCACCAATGTGCCTCTGCTCCCTTCTCTACCATATTTGGAAAGGGGGGGCAGTTAGCTTTGATTGACAGGTACCCACTTCCATTTCTGCAATGCCCACAACCTCCTGGGACACATCACACGGCCCAGGAGGCTGCAGGACCATTGAAATGGTGCAGCATGATCTCGCACATGCACAAGCAGGGAGCCGGCTATGAAACCGCAGTAAGCCACAGCTGATTGATATCCACAGCCAAGATGGTGGTCCTCGGGACCTGAAAACTGGCTAAGAATCAGCCTGGATGAAGAGAGCGCTGGACTCCGGAGCTGGTCTGTTTCTGTTTATTAAAAGTCAGCAGCTACAGTATGGGGCTGTGTACATCCATAGACAAGATAAGTATTGCATGCCTTCCACTGACCACCAATGTAAGGGACATTCTTCCCACTGACCACCAATGTAAGGGACATTCTTCCCACTGATCACCAATGTAAGGGACATTCTTCCCACTGACCCCCAATGTAAGGGGCATTCTTCCCACTGACCACCAATGTAAGGAGCATTCTTCCCACTGACCCCCAATGTAAGGAACTTTATTTCCACTGATCCCCAATGTAAGGGACATTCTTCCCACTGACCCCCAATGTAAGGGACATTCTTCCCACTGACCCCCAATGTAAGGGACATTCTTCCCACTGACCCCCAATGTAAGGGACATTCTTCCCACTGATCACCAATGTAAGGGACATTCTTCCCACTGACCACCAATGTAAGGGACATTCTCCCCACTGACCACCAATGTAAGGGGCGTTCTTCCCACTGACCACCAATGTAAGGGACATTCCTCCCACTGACCCCCAATGTAAGGGACATTCTTTCCACTGACCACCAATGTAAGGGACATTCCTCCCACTGACCCCCAATGTAAGGGACATTCTTCCCACTGACCCCCAATGTAAGGGACATTCTTCCCACTGATCACCAATGTAAGGGACATTCTTCCCACTGACCACCAATGTAAGGGACATTCTTCCCACTGACCCCCAATGTAAGGGACATTCTTCCCACTGATCACCAATGTAAGGGACATTCTTCCCACTGACCACCAATGTAAGGGGCATTCTTCCCACTGACCCCCAATGTAAGGGACATTCTTCCCACTGATCACCAATGTAAGGGACATTCTTCCCACTGACCCCCAATGTAAGGGACATTCTTCCCACTGACCACCAATGTAAAGGACATTCTTCCCACTGACAACCAATGTAAGGGACATTCTTCCCACTGATCACCAATGTAAGGGACATTCTTCCCACTGACCACCAATGTAAGGGACATTCTGCCCACTGACCCCCAATGTAAGGGACATTCTTCCCACTGATCACCAATGTAAGGGACATTCTGCCCACTGACCACCAATGTAAGGAACATTCTGCCCACTGATCACCAATGTAAGGGACATTCTTCCCACTGACCCCCAATGTAAGAGACATTCTTCCCCCTGACCTCCAATGTAAGGGACATTCTTTGCACTGACCTCCAATGTAAGGGACATTCTTTGCACTGACCTCCAATGTAAGGGACATTATTCCCACTGACCACCAATGTAAGGGACATTCTTCCCACTGACCACCAATGTAAGGGACATTCTTCCCACCAACCCCCAATGTAAGAGACATTCTTCCCACTGACCCCCAATGTTAGGGACATTCTTCTCACTGACCCCCAATGTAAGGGACATTCTTCCCACTGACCCCCAATGTTAGGGACATTCTTCCCACTGACCCCCAATGTTAGGGACATTATTCCCACTGACCACCAATGTAAGGGACATTCTTCCCACTGACCCCCAATGTAAGGGACATTCTTCCCACTGGCCCCCAATGTAAGGGACATTCTTCCCACTGATCACCAATGTAAGGGACATTCTTCCCACTGATCACCAATGTAAGGGACATTCTTCCCACCAACCCCCAATGTAAGAGACATTCTTCCCGCTGACCACCAATGTAGCTTTGTGAGGCCTTAGGCAAAACTTAGACATGAGATCATACTCATGCCCGTAAAGGGAAAAATATTTCAAGCAATAAAAAGTAGCTGTATAAAATGCCCCATATATCCAGCAAAGAGACATCCCCCATATATCTTGCAAAGAGACATCCCCCATATATCCTGCAAAGAGGCATCCCCCATATATCCAGCAGAGACCTGCCCCATATATCCAGCAGAGAGACATCCCCCATATATCCAGCAGAGACCTCCCCCATATATCCAGGAAAGAGACATCCCCCATTTATCTAGCAGAGACCTCCCCCATATATCCAGCAAAGAGACATCCCCCATATACAGTTGCAAGAAAAAGTATGTGAACCCCTTGGGATTACGTGGAGTTTTGCATGAATTGGGCATAAAATGTGCTTTGAACGTCATCTAAGTCACAACAATAGAAGAACACAGTCTGCTGAACATAATACTACACAAACATTAGATGTTGCCATGGTTTAATTGCACATAACATGTAAACATTCACAGTGCAGGGAGGAAAAAGTATGTGAGGCCCTAGCTTAATGACTTCTCCCAGAGCTAATTGGAGCCAGGAGTGAGCAAACCTTGACTCCAATCAGTGTGATGATATTGGATGTGTTGCTGACAGCTGTCCTGCCCTTAAAAAACACACACCTGTTTTGGGTTTACTGGTTTCAAGAAGCACTGTCTGATGTGAACCATGCCTCGCAGAAAAGAGCTCTCAGAAGACCTATGATCAAGAATTGTTGACTTGCATGAAGCTGGAAAGGGTTACAAAAGTATTTCCAAAAGCCTTGATGTTCATGTGTCCACGGTAAGACAGACTGTCTACAAATGGAGAAAGTTTAGCACTGTTGCTAGTCTCCCTAGGCATGGTTGTCCTGTAAAAATTACTGCAAAAGCACAGCGCAGAATGCTGCATGAGGTAAAGAAGAATCCCAGAGTGTCAGCTAAAGACCTACAGAAATCTCTGGCACATGCTAACATTTTTGTTGACACATCTACAATCAGGAAAACATTAAACAAGAATGGAGTACATGGGAGGACACCACGGAGGAAGCCATTGCTGTCCAAAAAGAATATTGCAGCACGTTTGAAGTTTGCAAAAGAGCACCTGGATGTTCCACAGCACTACTGGCAAAATATACTGTGGACAGATGAAACCAAGATTGAGTTGTTTGGGAAGAACACACAACACTATGTGTGGAGAAAAAAAGGCCCAGCACACCAACATCAAAACCTCATCCCCACTGTAAAACATGGCGGAGGAAGCATCATGGTTTGGGGCTGCTTTGCTGCCTCAGGGCCTGGACGGATTGTTGTCATTGATGGGAAAATGAATTCCAGAGTTTATCAAGACATTTTGCAGGAAAATGTACGACCATCTGTCCGCCAACTGAAGCTCCGCAGAGGATGGGTGATGCAACAGGACAATGACCCAAAGCATACAAGTCATTCAACAAAACAATGGCTGCAACAGTACAGAATACGCCTTCTGGAGTGGCCCAGTCAGAGTCCTGACCTCAACCCGATTGAAATGCTGTGGCATGACCTTAAGAGAGCGATTCACACCAGACATCCCAATAATATTGCTACACTGAAACAGTTTTGTGAAGAGGAGTGGTCCAAAATTACTCCAGATCGTTGTGCAGGTCTGATCTGCAACTACAGGAAACGTTTGGTTGAGGTTATTGCTGCCAAAGGAGGGTCAACCAGTTATTAAGTCCAAAGCTTCACATACTTTTTCCTCCCTGCACTGTGAATGTTTACATGTTATGTGCAATTAAACCATGGCAACATCTAATGTTTGTGTAGTATTATGTTCAGCAGACTGTGTTCTTCTATTGTTGTGACTTAGATGACGTTCAGAGCACATTTTATGCCCAATTCATGCAAAACTCCACGTAATCCCAAGGGGTTCACATACTTTTTCTTGCAACTGTATCCAGCAAAGATACATCCCCTATATATACTGCAAAGAGGCACGCTCCATATATCCAGCAGAGAACGCCCCCATATATCCAGCAAAGAGACATCCCCCATATATCCAGCAAGAGACATCCTCCATATATTTAGTAAAGAGACAATATGTTGTACTATAATCATAAACAATACACAAAGTAGGTATATAGAATATATACAGTCAAACTGGTAAAAAATAATTTGAAAGATTGTCAAATAAGGAGTAAAACAAGTGTCCAGAAACCTAAGAAGTAGAAGTATGACTACATCCAAGGGAGAGCTGATAGTATCCTGGGAAGATAAGAAGTGCCTACACCACACAACAATATATACGCTTACCAAATAACCATGACCCTCTCATCATGGAACGTCATGGAGCTCTTTGGTACATAGATCCCGTGGAGGTCTCCTTCGGACCCCGGTGTGTTAAACCTGGAAGAGCAGTTGTCTCCACACTGGAAAGCTCATACAGAATCATCCATCCATCAGATAACAGATATCAGAGAGTCCAACATAATGGAAAATGTTTATTAAAAATGGTAAAAACACTCTCATGTACAATGTGGCAATACAAACAAACAAACAAACAAACAATCCGGCCAGCAGGGAAGATGGCCTCCAGCGAACTTCCAGTATGCAATGACATAACAGCAGGCTCCTCCCTACGCGTTTTGTCACAACTGATGTTGTCTGGGGTACATCAGTTTATATAATAGTTTTGCAAAGAGCAGCCCAGATCGCCTTCTTTTTGGGGTCCCCTGCCGGAGGTCCTGGCTCCCCCCTGCCCAGCCGAGCGACCTCTCAGGCCGCGCTCTTGTGAATGGACATTGTCTGTTCACACACACAGTTCCGCTCGGCCCCCTGCTCCTTCATCGGCTCACTGGCTGTGATTGACAGCAGCAGGAGCCAATGGCTCCCATCACTGTGTGAGCCAATGAGAAGAGAGAGACCCGTGAGAGCCCCGACTCTCATGCACATTGCTGGATCGAGATGAGGCTTGGGTAAGGATAAGGGGGCGCTGTCGGGGAATCGGCACCCAGAAGGATTTTAACCTTCACACGTAGGATGCATGAAGGTAATCAAACCTTTAGAACCACTTTAACGACACCCCAAATGCAGGTCGCAAACACAACGCTTTTGTCCACACCGATACAGAAGTTTCACGCGATCCGGTTGCATCGAGTTTCCAAAAGCAGCGCATGCCTTACTTTCGGTGCGGCGCAACGATGAATGGGCTGAAATCGCACCGCACAGAGCTGCCTGTGAATAGCGATGGAAAACACAGCACGTTCCCGTGCGATTACCGACGCGAACCGCCCCTCCGAATGCCTCAAACTAAAGATCGGCTGCAAAAGGATTATGCAAAAAAAACGGAAAGAGATGTAATTAAATCTACATGACAAAATCAAGAACGCAGAGCAAATGGGCTTCGAGCAAAAGAGCGGGCCGGCGAAGCGAATCGCAATGTGACTAGTTCCAGCGCAGGAATCGGGGGCCCCAGATTAGCCCCCCAGCAAAGCGGCTGTAAGGGGGGAGGGGCATCGGCAGCTATTCTTCACAATTTCTGAACTGAATGCCACAGGAAATAACGAAGAAGCACATATTGTATTTTTTTTTTTAACTCTGCGCCTCCTTATTTATTCCAAGCTCCCAATTTTTTTCAGTTTTTTTTATTCCTTCAGAAAGGATCAGACAATACAAGTGGCATTGTTGTGTCTTTATTAAAGTACAAATGAACATTGCAAATAGAGCCTGGTGAGGTGTCAGGCATTGGCAGTCTGGATCCAGATTGGAACCTGCGACCTCTGTGTGTCAGGCTTTGGGTGTCTGGATCCAGATTGGAACCTGTGACCTCTGTGTGTCAGGTTTTGGGTGTCTGGATCCAGATCTGAACCTGCGACCTCTGTGTGTCAGGCTTTGGCAGTCTGGATCCAGATCTGAACCTGCGACCTCTGTGTGTCAGGCTTTGGGTGTCTGGATCCAGATCTGAACCTGCGACCTCTGTGTGTCAGGCTTTGGGTGTCTGGATCCAGATCTGAACCTGAGACCTCTGTGTGTCAGGCTTTGGCAGTCTGGATCCAGATCTGAACCTGCGACCTCTGTGTGTCAGGCTCTGGGTGTCTGGATCCAGATTGGAACCTGGGACCTCTGTGTGTCAGGCTTTGGGTGTCTGGATCCAGATCTGAACCTGCGACCTCTGTGTGTCAGATTTTGGGTGTCTGGATCCAGATTGGAATCTGCTACCTCTGTGTGTCAGGTTTTGGGTGTCTGGATCCAGATTGGAACCAGGGACCTCTGTGTGTCAGGCTTTGGGTGTCTGGATCCAGATTGGAACCTGGGACCTCTGTGTGTCAGGCTTTGGGTGTCTGGATCCAGATTGGAACCTGCGACCTCTGTGTGTCAGGCTTTGGATGTCTGGATCCAGATTTGAACCTAGGACCTCAGCGGTGTCAGGTTTTGGGTGTCTGAATCCATATTTGAACCTCGGAAATCTGAGGTGTCAGGCTTTGGCAGTCTGGATCCAGATCTGAACCTGGGAGCTCTGCGGTGTCAGGCTTTGGGTGTCTGGACCCAGATCTGAACCTGGGACCTCTGCGGTGTCAGGCTTTGGGTGTCTGAATCCAGATTTGAACCTGGAAACTCTGCAGTATGACTAGTTCCAGCGCAGGAATCGGGGGCCCCAGATTAGCCCCCCCAGCAAAGCGGCAGTAAGGGGGGAGGGGCATCGGCAGCTATTCTTCACAATTTCTGAACTGAATGCCACAGGAAATAACGAAGAAGCACATATTGTATTTTTGTTTTTTAACTCTGCGCCTCCTTATTTATTCCAAGCTCCCAATTTTTTTTCCATTTTTTTATTCCCTCAGAAAGGATCAGACAATACAAGTGGCATTCTTGCGTCTTTATTAAAGTACAAATTAAAATTGCAAATAGAGCCTGCTGAGGTGTCAGGTTTTGGCAGTCTGGATCCAGATCTGAACCTGGGACCTCTGTGTGTCAGGCTTTGGGTGTCTGAATCCAGATTGGAACCTGGGACCTCTGTGTGTCAGGCTTTGGGTGTCGGGATCCAGATTTGAACCTGCGACCTCTGTGTGTCAGGCTTTGGGTGTCTGGATCCAGATTTGAACCTGCGACCTCTGTGTGTCAGGCTTTGGGTGTCGGGATCCAGATTGGAACCTGGGACCTCTGTGTGTCAGGCTTTGGGTGTCTGAATCCAGATTGGAACCTGGGACCTCTGTGTGTCAGGCTTTGGGTGTCGGGATCCAGATTTGAACCTGCGACCTCTGTGTGTCAGGCTTTGGGTGTCTGGATCCAGATTTGAACCTGCGACCTCTGTGTGTCAGGCTTTGGGTGTCGGGATCCAGATTAAAACCTGGGACCTCTGTGTGTCAGGCTTTGGGTGTCTGAATCCAGATTGGAACCTGGGACCTCTGTGTGTCAGGCTTTGGGTGTCTGGATCCAGATTGGAACCAGGGACCTCTGTGTGTCAGGCTTTGGGTGTCTGGATCCAGATTGGAACCTGGGACCTCTGTGTGTCAGGCTTTGGGTGTCTGGATCCAGATTGGAACCTGCGACCTCTGTGTGTCAGGCTTTGGATGTCTGGATCCAGATTTGAACCTAGGACCTCAGCGGTGTCAGGTTTTGGGTGTCTGAATCCATATTTGAACCTCGGAAATCTGAGGTGTCAGGCTTTGGCAGTCTGGATCCAGATCTGAACCTGGGAGCTCTGCGGTGTCAGGCTTTGGGTGTCTGGACCCAGATCTGAACCTGGGACCTCTGCGGTGTCAGGCTTTGGGTGTCTGAATCCAGATTTGAACCTGGAAACTCTGCAGTATGACTAGTTCCAGCGCAGGAATCGGGGGCCCCAGATTAGCCCCCCCAGCAAAGCGGCAGTAAGGGGGGAGGGGCATCGGCAGCTATTCTTCACAATTTCTGAACTGAATGCCACAGGAAATAATGAAGAAGCACATATTGTATTTTTTTTTTAACTCTGCGCCTCCTTATTTATTCCAAGCTCCCAATTTTTTTTCCATTTTTTTATTCCCTCAGAAAGGATCAGACAATACAAGTGGCATTCTTGCGTCTTTATTAAAGTACAAATGAAAATTGCAAATAGAGCCTGGTGAGCAAAGAATAACCTTTTTTTTTTTTTTTTTTTTTTTTTTGTAAGTGCTGATAAATCCCTTTGACCTTCAATTTATATGCATCTACAGTTCATCTAAGTAGGAGTGAAATAAAAAACAAAAGTGAATGGTATTTTTTATTTGCAGGTATTCAGAATACATTAATTTACCTCGACACAAAGAGTCACATAAGTGGGCTCCATTTTCTGGTAAGTTGTATTAATTATCTTGCATCTAAATATGCTATACAGCATAAAACACGCATATATTTTCCTGTTTCAGTATTTACATCAGACAATGCAACGTCTGCAGACATTTCACTTAAGGATTTCAATGTCTATGTCATTAATTAAGAGGAAACCAAAGGACGACGGAGGGGGGAAAAAAAAAAATTGCAGCTGCCATTTTGTAAGGTTCCTTTTGTGATTGCAACAGAATGCAGATAGCTACCGAAAATAAAAGGAGACACTTCAATTGAACATGAACTCTGGGCTCCCCCTTCGCCGATCACCGAAATTACAAAAAAAACAACTACATGCCCTTTTTTGCTCGCTCAGAGCCATTGCGATGCTTCAGCCCCAAGTCTTCTCCTTTCTCCTGTCCTTCATGACAGAAGGCGGGTGACTGCATGATGCAGACAATTCCTATTGGCTGTCCAGCAGCAAGATCCAGGAGGGTAGTGACATCTGAGCGAGGGGACTGTCGGGGACCGGCCAGTTTGGGGGCACATCTTCAGTGTTGAATAGTAGTCCTGGATCACAGACTTAGGTGAGCATATCTTGCTTCACAAGGTGAGAAAAAAATGTGAAGGATGGGATACAGTGATGGTGTCTAGATACAGGTCTGAACCTGGGACCTCTGCGGTGTCTGGCTTTGGGTATCTTGATCCAGATCTGAACCTGGGACCTCAGTGTGTCAGGCTTTGGGTGTCTGGATACAGATTGGAACCTGGGAACTCTGCAGTGTCAGGCTTTGGGTGTTTGGATACAGATTTGAACCTAGGACCTCTGCGGTGTCTGGCTTTGGGTATCTGGATCCAGATCTGAACCTGGGACCTCAGTGTGTCAGGCTTTGGGTGTCTGGATCCAGATTGGAACCTGGGAACTCTGCGGTGTCAGGCTTTGGGTGTATGGATACAGATTGGAACCTGGGAACTCTGCAGTGTCAGGCTTTGGGTCTCTGAATCCAGATTTGAACCTGGCTTTGGGTCAGGCTTTGGGTGTCTGAATTTAGATTTGAACCTGGAAACTCTGTGGTGTCAGGCTTGGGTGTTTGGATCCAGATTTGAATATGGGACATCAGCGGTGTCAAGCTTTGAGTGTCTGAATCCAGATCTGAACCTGGGACCTCTGTGGTGTCTGGCTTTGGGCGTCTGGATCCAGATCTAACTCTGTGACCTCTGCGGTGTAAGGCTTTGAGTGTCTAGATCCAGATCTGCACCTGGGACCTCTTCAGTCTCAGGATCTGGGTTTCTGAATCCAGATCTGACCCTGGGACCTCTGCAGTGTGTGGCTTTGGTCTCTGGATCCAGATATGAACCTGGGACCTCTGCGGTGTCATGTTTTGGGTGTCTGGATTCAGATCTGAACTTGGGACCTCTGCAGCGTCAAGCTTTAAGTTTCTGGATCCAAATCTGAGCCTGGGACCTCTTTCATGCCTAGCTTTGGGAGTCTGGATCCAGATCTGTACTTGGGACCTCTGCGGTGACAAGCTTTGGCTCTTCACACTGTGCCACCTGAGATGCTGAACAACTCCTTATCTGGTCCTGTGGACATTCCTGCTTTACACCTTGTCTCAGTTGAACCTTGAACTCTTTGCTCCCCCCATGAACGTCCTATTTATGTCATGTCCTTTCACTTCCTGTTTGCCAGATTATTGTGCTCTCTCCAGGGTATATCTTGCTCTGTTGCATACCTGCTGCTGTCCTTATCTTTGCTACCATTTATTACCAAACCTTGGCTTGTTCATTGACTAAGCTTCCTCCAGATCCCATCCAGCTACTACGTATTACTGACCTTTTGGCTTTTTCATTGACTTCGCTTCCTCCAGATCCCATCCAGCTACTACGTATTACTGACCTTTTGGCTTTTTCATTGACTTCGCTTTCACCTGATCCCTTCCAGCTACTACTCGTTATTGACCTTTTGGCTTGTTAATCGACTTTGCTTCCACCTGATCCCTTCCAGCTACTACTCGTTATTGACCTTTTGGCTTCTTAATCGACTTCGGTTCCACCTGATCCCTTCCAGCTACTACTCGTTATTGACCTTTTGGCTTGTTAATCGACTTCGCTTCCACCTGATCCCTTCCATGTACTACTCATTATTGACCTTTTGGCTTGTTCACTATGTTTCTGCTTGTTCCCCACCTTTATCTGCCACCTGACCCCAGCTTGCTCTCCTCCTGGTGTGGCAATCCAGAGGGCTGCAACCTGGCATTAGCACAGTTCGACCCATTTCCACCCTTAGGAGCTCTGGTGAAGACCTGCTAGTGCTTAGACCCTTGCCTTGGCTTGGGTGAGCCTTCGTTATCCCCTGGGGGACCTGCTTGTGTATTTATCCAGCTGACTGCTGCATGAGCCTCTCTACTGCTATGGCCACTGGCCTGCGAGACTCATCCCAGGCAGTGACGGGAGAGGTTGATATTTACCTGGAGAAGTGGAACTAAACCCTCCTATCCTTTTCAGCCAAGGAAGCTGCCTCTGTTTGATCTGCAACTGCCATGGTCCTCCACATGTGATCAGCTATGACAGCAACCATTTGATGGTTTGATTGAGTTACTTTTCTTAACAAAGGAGCCACAACCTGAGTAGAAAAGCCTGTCTTGCCAGCATGCTGCAGAGAAGTATCCATGCTTTCTTTATGAAATCTGTGGTCTCTTTGCTTTGCAGGGAGAAGAAACAGCCAGATCGCCGATCTGTGTACAGAGCCCTGTATGTTTGCAAGTTCTCTGTGTTGTTATTGGCTACAACCGATCAGCAGGTCTCAGCTGTAAATCATTGACCGGGACCTGCTGACAAAATCCTGCTGTAGCCAGTGACAGCAGGAGTTAGCAGCGGGCATGTTCACAGGCTACGTTCATGTACGTGATCCAGCCTACCTGTGCGACCCATCTGCCGTAAATGTACTGTGGGCGGGTGTGAAGTAGTTATCCACTTACCGTATTTTTTCAAAGGAGCAGAGTGGTGGGTGCGCACTTCTGTAGTGAAGCTGACAATGTTGCTGTCCAAAGGTGCCCCCTGTGCTCCTTCCTCCAAAGTGGGAGCACTGTAGAAAAAAGAGGTTTGTTACTGGCCAGACTACCGGGTGAACAAAAAACCTAAAAAAGTAAACTAATGCAGCCACCACATCTAGCGATTGGTAAGCTGCTATATACACTATATTGGCAAAAGTATTGGGCCAGCCCTCCATATCATGTGATTCAGGTGTTTCAATCCCCTCCATATCATGTGATTCAGGTGTTCCAATCCCCTCCCAACCATGTGATTCAGGTGTTTCAATCCCCTCCAAATCATGTGATTCAGGTGTTCCAATCCCCTCCATATCATGTGATTCAGGTGTTCCAATCCCCTCCCAATCATGTGATTCAGGTGTTCCAATCCCCCCCCATGGACACAGGTGTATACAATCAAGCCCCTAGGCATGCAGACGGCTTCTACAAACATTGGTGAAAGAATGGGTCGCTCTCAGGAGCTCAGTGACTCCAAGCGTGGTCCCGTGATAGGTGGCCACCTGGGCAATAAGTCCATCCGTGACATTTCCTGGCTACTAAATATTCCACGCTCAGCTGTTAGTGGGATTATAACAAAGTGGAAGCCACTGGGAACAACAGCCACTCAGCCACCAAGTGGTAGGCCACGTCACATGACAGGGCGGGGTCAGCACATGCTGAAGCGCACAGTGCGCAGAAGTCGCCAACTGTCTGCAGAGTCAATAGCTAAAGACCTCCAAACTTGGTGTGGCCTTCAGATGAGCCCAACAACAGTGTGTAGAGAGCTTCATGGAATGGGTTTCCATGGCCGAGCAGCTGCATCCAAGCCTTCCATCACCAAGTACAATGCAAAGCATCAGATGCCGTGGTGTAAAGCACGCCGCCACTGGACTATAGAGCAGTAGAGACGTGTTCTCTGGAGTGACCAATCATACTTCTGTCTGGCAATCCGATGGGGGTGTCTGGGTTTGGCGGTTGCCAGGAAAACGGTATTTGCCTGACTGCATTGTGCCAAGTGTAAAGTTTGGTGGAGGGGGGATTATGGTGTGGGGTTGTTTTTCAGGGGTTGGGCTTGGCCCCCTAGTTCCAGTGAAGGGAACTTTTAAGGTGTCATTTTGGATAATTTCATGCTCCCAACTTTGTGGGAAGAGTTTGGGGATGGCCCCTTCCTGTTCCAACATGACTGCCCCCCAGTGCACAAAGCAAGGTCCATAAAGACATGGAGGAACCAGTTTGGGGTGGAGGAACTTGACTGTCCTGCACAGAGTCCTGATCTCAACCCCATAGAACACCTTTGGAATGAATTAGAGCGGAGACTGCGAGCCAGGCCTCCTCCCCCGACATCAGTGCCTGACCTGACAAATGTGCTTCTGGAAGAATGGTCCAACCTTCCCATAGACACCCTCCTAAACCTTGTGGACGGCCTTCCCAGAAGAGTTGAAGCTGTTATAGCTGCAAAGGGCGGGGCCAACTCAATATTGAACCCTACGAACTAAGACTGGGGGGACCGTTAAAGGTCATGTGCGTGGAAAGGCCAGGGGCCCAATTTTGAACCCTACGGACTAAGACTGGGAGGCCATTAAAGGTCATGTGCGTGGAAAGGCCAGGGGCCTAATATTGAACCCTATGGACTAAGACTGAGAGGCCATTAAAGGTCATGTGCGTGGAAAGGCTGGCGGCCCAATATTGAACCCTACGGACTAAGACTGGGAGGCCATTAAAGGTCATGTGCGAGGAAAGGCCGGCGGCCCAATATTGAACCCTACGGACTAAGACTGGGAGGCCATTAAAGGTCATGTGCGTGGAAAGGCCGGCCGACCAATACTTTGGGCAATATAGTGTATTACAATTTTGTTTTTGGATTTAATACCACTTTAAATTGTCCAAGGCTGCAGATTCAGATTCCACGCTGCTCAGCCGGTCCTATAAAGTTAAACTAACGGCAATAAAAAAAGTGACACGAGGGGCTCGGGCTACAGAAAAATAAATGCGTACTGACAATGGTGAAGTCAAAATTCCTAATCCATCATTCAGAATACTCATTTAAATGACATATTTGCAAATAGACGCAAGGCTGAGGACAGAGCTTGTTTCTTTTTTTTTTTTTTTTTTATCTCCATCGAGATTTAAGTGATTTAAAACACCATTCAATTAGCAGCATTAAAGGTTGCATTATCTTGATACAAGACTAATAATTTCAATGGGGGGAGAAAAAAAAAGGATGTTCCAAGGTGAAACTATAAAAGCTTTCAGAACACAAAACTCAAAGGTGATAGGCGGCTGCGCTTATCTTCTCCTCTATACAACGTGACGCAGTGAATGCACTTCTAAATACAAGGTGGATATATTATGATCCGTGAAAACGTAAATCTGAAATCAATGCAAGGTAAAAGCATTATCGAGGTTAAAACTGCGCAAATGGAGAGACTAATGTATTAATTTATGAAGGTGAAGAGCCTTGGGGAGGGAAAAACACCGATTGCTGGGCAGAGGTGACATGGTGGAGGAATGCTCCCCTTCCATTTACCCAACGCTGGGATTCGTGAATTACGAGGATAAACCTCAGAGAATGGGCATCAGGGTCACCGGTTTGGGTTATAATGATATATTGTGTCTGCCAATCACTTCCAATGGGCCGAGGAAATCACAATGGAAATTTTGGGGGGGCTAAAAAAGTGTAATGTTTTTCCACAAATAGAACTTTCTTTTGGTGGTATTTGATGACCTCTGAAATTCCTAATTTTTGCATTATAAACAACCAACAGACCAACAATTTTGAAAAAAAAAAAATAATATATACAGTTGCAAGAAAAAGTATGTGAACCCCTTGGGATTACGTGGAGTTTTGCATGAATTGGGCATAAAATGTGCTCTGAACGTCATCTAAGTCACAACAATAGAAGAACACAGTCTGCTGAGCATAATACTACACAAACATTAGATGTTGCCATGGTTTAATTGCACATAACATGTAAACATTCACAGTGCAGGGAGGAAAAAGTATGTGAACCCCTAGCTTAATGACTTCTCCCAGAGCTATTTAGAGCCAGGAGTGAGCCAACCTTGACTCCAATCAGTGTGATGATATTGGATGTGTTGCTGACAGCTGTCCTGCCCTTAATAAACACACACCTGCTTTGGGTTTACTGGTTTCAAGAAGTACTGTCTGATGTGAGCCATGCCTCGCAGAAAAGAGCTCTCAGAAGACCTACGATCAATAATTGTTGACTTGCATGAAGCTGGAAAGGGTTACAAAAGTATCTCCAAAAGCCTTGATGTTCATGTGTCCACGGTAAGACAGACTGTCTACAAATGGAGAAAGTTTAGCACTGTTGCTACTCTCCCTAGGTGTGGTCGTCCTGTAAAAATGACTGCAAGAGCACAGCGCAGAATGCTGCATGAGGTAAAGAAGAATCCCAGAGTGTCAGCTAAAGACCTACAGAAATCTCTGGCACATGCTAACATTTTTGTTGACACATCTACAATAAGGAAAACATTAAACAAGAATGGAGTACATGGGAGGACACCACGGAGGAAGCCATTGCTGTCCAAAAGGAATATTATAGCACGTTTGAAGTTTGCAAAAGAGCACCTGGATGTTCCACAGCACTACTGGCAAAATATACTGTGGACAGATGAAACCAAGATTGAGTTGTTTGGGAAGAACACACAACACTATGTGTGGAGAAAAAAAGGCACAGCACACCAACATCAAAACCTCATCCCCACTGTGAAACATGGCGGAGGGAGCATCATGGTTTGGGGCTGCTTTGCTGCCTCAGGGCCTGGACGGATTGTTGTCATTGATGGGAAAATGAATTCCAGAGTTTATCAAGACATTTTGCAGGAAAACGTACGACCATCTGTCTGCCAACTGAAGCTCCGTAGAGGATGGGTGATGCAACAGGACAATGACCCAAAGCATACAAGTAATTCAACAAAACAATGGCTGCAACAGCACAGAATACGCCTTCTGGAGTGGCCCAGTCAGAGTCCTGACCTCTACCCGATTGAAATGCTGTGGCATGACCTTAAGAGAGCGATTCACACCAGACATCCCAAGAATATTGCCACACTGAAACAGTTTTGTGAAGAGGAGTGGTCCAAAATTACTCCAGATCGTTGTGCAGGTCTGATCTGCAACTACAGGAAACGTTTGGTTGAGGTTATTGCTGCCAAAGGAGGGTCAAACTGTTATTAAGTCCAAAGGTTCACATACTTTTTCCTCCCTGCACTGTGAATGTTTACATATTATGTGCAATTAAACCATGGCAACATCTAATGTTTGTGTAGTATTATGTTCAGCAGACTGTGTTCTTCTATGGTTGTGACTTAGATGACGTTCAGAGCACATTTTATGCCCAATTCATGCAAAACTCCACGTAATCTCAAGGGGTTCACATACTTTTTCTTGCAACTGTATATATATTCTGCTATAAAACACACACACACACACACACACATATATATAAATTAAAAATCACATTTCTTAATAAATTTAGGCCACAATGTGTTCTGCTACATATTTATATGTAAAAAAATGTATATATATATATATATATATATATATATATATATATAGACTGCTCCAAAAAATTTAAGAAACTTAGACTTTGTAATCCAAGTCTAGTGTCGAGTCATTAAAACTCCTGGGATATGGATCTGGTCAGGTAAGTCGCAGAGGGGGTTGTTCATCAGTTTCAGCTGCTTTGGTATTAATGAAATTAACAACAGGTGTGCTAGATGGGCAACAATGAGACGACCCCCAACATAGGAATGGTTTTACAGGTGGAGGCCACTGACATTTGTTTCCTTGCTCATCTTTTCTGACTGTTTTTCACTAGTTTTGCATTTGGTCAGTGTCACCACCAGTAGCATGAGGCCATACCTGGACCCTACAGAGGTTACACAGGCAGTCCAACTCCTCCAGGGTGGCACATCAATACGTGCCATTGCCAGAAGGTTTGCTGTGTCTCCAGGCACAGTCTTAAGAGCATGGAGGAGATTCCAGGAGACGATAGCATGGAGGAGATTCCAGGAGACAAGAACATGGAGGAGATTCCAGGAGACAGGCAGTTACTATAGGAAAGCTGGACAGGGCCATAGAAGGTTCTTAACCCATCAGCAGGACCGGTATCTGCTCCCCTGTGCAAGGAGGAACAGGATGAGCCCTGCCAGAGCCCTACAAAATGACCTCCAGCAGGCCACTGGAGTGAATGTCTCTGACCAAACAATCAGAAACAGACTTCATGAGGGTGGCCTGAGGGCCCGATGTCCTCTAGTGGGCCCTGTGCTCACTGCCTGGCACCATAGAGCTGGATTGGCATTTGCCATTGAACCCCAGATTTGGCAGGTCCACCACTGGCACCCTGTGCTTTTCACAGATGAGAGCAGGTTCCCCCTGAGCACATGTGACAGACGTGAAAGGGTCTGGAGAAACCGTGAACGTTCTGTTGCCTGTAACATGGTTCAGCATGACCGTTTGGTGGTGGGTCAGTGATGGTCTGGGGAGGCATATCCATGGAGAGACGCACAGACCTCTACAGGCTAGACAATGGCACACTGATGCCATTAGGGATCGGGATGAAATCCTTGGGGCCATTGTCAGACCCTACGCTGATGCAGTGGGTCCTGGGTTCCTCCTGTTGCAGTGGGTCCTGGGTTCCTCAGGTGGCGAGAGTATGCAGGCAGTTCCTGGAGGATGAAGGAATTAATACCATTGAATGGCCCCCATGCTTGCCTGACCTAAATCCAATAGAACACCTCTGGGATGTCATGTTTCGGTCCATCTAACACCAGCAGGTTGCACCTCAGACTGTCCAGGAGCTCAGTGATGCCCTGGTCCAGATGTGGGAGGGAATCCCCCAGGACACCATCCGTCACCAAAGTTGACTAGTCAGCGTATTTGAAAAATTGTCAACAAAGCTAGTAAAGACTGCAACGTTGATGTTGTCATGCCCCTTGGCACAAATGATTTGTCCCCGAATGATGTGTGTTCTGTGCAGAAGGATTTTCAGTATTTAGGCCAGGATGTTCAACAGTTAGGCCGCAAGGGTGTCAAACCTGCGGCCCTCCAGCTGTTGTGAAAGTCCCATCATGCCTCTACCTTTGGGAGTCATGCTTGTAACTGTCAGTCTTGCAATACCTTATGGGACTTATAGTTTGGCAACAGATGGAGGGCCGCCAGTTTGACACCCGTGAGTTAGGGTGTACTGTTACATTTTCGAAGGTCGTACCTGTGCATAATGGACGAGAGGAAGTACTTTGTATAGCAGGGTGTAATGGTTAAAGGATTGGTGCAAAGCTGAAGGTTTTGGTTATGTTAGTCATGATGCTATCCAGTGGCCGACATCGAGCTGTACCAAAGAGATGGTCTGCATCCCTCACACAAGGGCGCTGAGCTTCTTAGTATGGAATTTAGGAATTTTCCGACATGCATTTAAACTGAGAAATGTGGACAGAGATGTAATTGCTGAGGAGCATTTCTGTCCCCAGCAGGTTGAAACAAATGTGAGGGTTGCTCAGGACGGGGCTGATGGGGTCACTTCAGTTAAAATTTCTGGTGGTAAAAATAAAGCGGTAGATCACAGTGTTTGTCATGTCATTGCACTAATGCTCGGAGTTTAGGCAACAAGCTTTGTGAGCCGACAGCTCTTATGTCTAGGGACCACTTGGACCTTGTTGCAACTACAGAGACGTGGTTCAAGGATTCAAATGACTATACCAGGGTATACACTATACAGGAAAGACAGAGTAGGGTAGAGTGGAGGTAGAGCTGCCATATGTCAAAAATATCATAATGCTAACATTAATTAATGCTAACCTACTAAGTGACATATCAGCATGAATGTCACTCCACTTCCTCAAACTCAATCTTTCCAAAATTGAGCTCCTAGTATTCCCCCCAGCCTGTGCCCCCTCCCCCGACTTCTCCATCAAGATCAATAACACAACCATCAGTCCTTCCCCTCATGCCAGGGTACTCGGTGTAATCCTAGACTCCCATCTGTCCTTTCAGCCCCAAATCAAATCACTGTCCAAATCTTGTAGACTTCACCTCCGCAACATCTCGAAGATACCGCCGTTCCTAACCTCGGAAACCACTAAGCAACTTATTCCCTCCCTGGTTATCTCTCACCTTGACTATTGTAACTCCCTCCTCATTGGCCAACCTAATCGCAGGCTATCCCCTCTTCAGTCTATCATGAATGCTGCTGCCAGACTCATCCACCTTACACCTTACAACCATTCTGTGTCAGCCACCCCTCTCTGCCAATCCCTCCACTGGCCTCCATTCAGTGTCCTCCACCCCTCTCTGCCAATTCCTCCCCTGACCTCCACTCAATGTCCTCCACCCCTCTCTGCCAATCCCTCCACTGGCCTCCACTCAGTGTCCTATATCTCTCTCTGCCAATCCCTCCACTGGCCTCCACTCAGTGTCCTCCATCCCTCTCTGCCAATCCCTCCACTGGCCTCCACTCAGTGTCCTCCATCCCTCTCTGCCAATCCCTCCACTGGCTTCCCGTTGCCCAATGGATAAAGTTCAAAACATTAACAATAACGTATAAAGCCATTTATAACTCCGCCCCAAATTACATCACCGATCTTGTCTCCAAATATCACCCAAACCGTACTCTCCGCTCCTCGCAAGACCTCCTGCTCTCTAGCTCCCTTGTCTCCTCCTCCCATGCTTATCTCCAGGACTTCTCCAGAGCTTCCCCCATCCTCTGGAACTCTCTACTGCAATTTATCAGACTATCGCCTACTCTGCTCACTTTTAGGCGATCTCTGAAAACCTCTCTCTTCAGGGAAGCCTATCCTGCCCCCCGCTAATAATGGAATCTTCTACTCCTCCTACCAATCCATCCCCCACAGTTACTACCTTTTGTACCACTAGCCCCTCCCTCCTAGATTGTAAGCTTCAAGGATCAGGGCCCTCCTATCCTTCTTGTATTAAACTGTATTGTTGCTGTATTGTCTCCCGTTATATTGTAAAGCGCTGAGCAAACTATTGGCGCCATAAATCCTGTATAATAATAATAATAATTAAAAAAACAAATGAAATACTTGAAACCATCTAGGTCTGCCTTCCAACCAGAGAGGGATCTTCCCCCAGAATTGGTGTAATATACAAACTCCGGGACAGACTGAAGATTATGATAACTTGTCGATTGATGAGATAACTCAAATGGCAATGAAGATTATGATAACTTGTTGACTGACGAGATAATTCAAATGGCAATGAAGGGGGAGGTTTTGATTATGGGTGACTTCAACATGCCTGACATTAACTGGAATTCTCAAACTGCTTTTACAAGCAGGAGCGGGGATGTAATGGAAGCACTGAATGGGGCTTTCTCTAAAACAGTTAATAAAAAGTCCAACCCAAGGCGATCCTATTCTAGACATAGTACTGACAAATGGGGATCGACTGTCTAATGTTGAGGTGGGAGAAAATTAGAGTTCTGATGATCACCAATGTCTTTGGTTTGATATTAAAATAGGAACTAAAAAACCATGTACAAAAACAAGCGCCTTAGATTTCAAAAAGACAAATTTTGCTGAAATGGGAGAATTTCTAAAAAAATGAGTTGAAAGGTTGGATTAAAATGATAGGAGTATGTAATCAGTGGGCATTGTTAGAGTCTACCATTCTGGACTAGATTATATGTCAGGCAAGTTAGTAAGAATAAATGGAAGAATAAACCAATATGGTTCACTAAAGTGATAAGTAGGATAGTAAAGGGAAAAAAATCAGCATGTCGGAGATTCAAGGAAACAGGAGGTGGAGCTGACAGAGAAGAGGCATTGTGGGCATTGTTAGAGTCTACCATCCTGGAGGCAACTAGATTATATGTCAGGCTAGTTTGTGAGAATCAATGGAAGAAAAAAACAATATGGTCAGGGGCGGACTGACAACTCATGGGGCCCCGGGCAATAGGGGATCATGGGGCCCCTGTGTCCTTGCCCAAACTCAAAAAAGGCTATGAAAAAGGTACCAGGGGCAGCTCATGGGGCCCCCTACTGATCCCGGGCCCTCGGGCAGTGCCCGCGTTTCCAAATGGTCAGTCCGCCCCTAATATGGTTCACTAAAGAGATAATTAGGATAATAAAGGGGAAAAAAAAATCAGCATATCGGAGATTCAAGGAAACAGGAGGTGGAACTGACAGAGAAGAGTATAAAAACAATCAAAAGGAGGCCAAACACATTATCGGTGCTAATGGAAACAGAAACAACATCTCCTGCGCTCCATGACCCAGAGCAAGGGGGGATGGAAAAGGAACGTGAGAAGATTTGACCACCAATGCATAGAAGGTTGTGTGGCTCTAAACAAGGCTGGGGAAGCCCGACCAGTACTGCAAAGTGAAACAAAAAGAAAGCGCACCAACCTTGCGCATCACCTCAGTAAACTGTGATGTTATTAAATTGAGAATAATACTCACAAGCAAAGAAGTATAACAAGCGTATAAGGTCCTCAACGGAACTTTAGGAGTGTAGAACCAGTGTGAGTCACATCACGAGGGTAGACTCTCAAAGTACGGCTGACGCGTTTCAAAGGAGGTCCCTTCTTCATCAGAGCGAAAATAAAAGTCCCATCATGCTTCTGCTTTTGGGAGTCATGCTTGTGACTGTCAGTTTTGGAATTCCTCATGGGACTTGTAGTTTGGCAATAGCTGAAGGGCCACCAGTTTGACACCCATGAGGTAGGGGTTAGCCCTTGGGTGGTTCAGGGGATATGCAGCTGGCTAAAGGGTGGATACCAGAGTGTGATTGTAAATTGGCTTTACTCGGAACAGAGAGCAGTCACTATTGGTGTACCCCAAGACTCTGTACTGGGTCCTGTTCTATTTAATCCACATGTAAGTGATACAACTAAAGGGTTGTTGGGTAAGGGGATGTCTCTTAGCTGATGACACAAAGGTGTGCAATAGGGTTGATATCCCTGGAGGTGTATGTAACATGGGACATGATTTGACATTGCTGGAAGATTGGTCAACAAAGTGGAAAGTGCAGTTCAATGTTTCTAAATGTATAATAATGCACCTAGGGAAAAAGAATCCTGTGAGAGTACAACATTGAGGGTATATTGTTAGCCAGCACTACAGAGGAAAATGATTTGGGGGTACTTATTTCAGATGATTTCAAAATGAGCAAACATTTTGGCTAGGCAGTAGGGGAAGCAAATAGAATTCGAGGATGCATCACTAGAGGGGTCACCAGCAGGAGGAAGGAGGTCCCAATTCCTCTATATAGATCTTTATATCACTAGAGGGGTTACTGGCAGGAGGAAGGAGGTCTGGAAGGAGGTCCTGATTCCTCTATATAGATCTTTATAGCACTAGAGGGGTCACTGGCAGGAGGAAGGAGGTCCTGATTCCTCTATATAGACCTTTATATCACTAGAGGGGTCACTGGCAGGAGGAAGGAGGTCCTGATTCCTCTATATAGACCTTTATATCACTAGAGGGGTCACCGGCGGGAGGTCCTGATTCCTCTATATAGATCTTTATATCACTAGAGGGGTCACCAGGAGGAGGAAGGAGGTCCCGATTCCTCTATATAGATCTTTATATCACTAGAGGGGTCACTGGCAGGAGGAAGGAGGTCCTGATTCCTCTATATAGACCTTTATATCACTAGAGGGGTCACCGGCAGGAGGAAGGAGGTCCTGATTCCTCTATATAGATCTTTATATCACTAGAGGGGTCACCCGCAGGAGGAAGTAGGTCCTGATTCCTCTATATAGATCTTTATATCACTAGAGGGGTCACCGGCAGGAGGTCCTGATTCCTCTATATAGATCTTTATAGCACTAGAGGGGTCACTGGAAGGAGGAAGGAGGTCCCGATTCCTCTATATAGATCTTTATATCACTAGAGGGGTCACTGGCAGGAGGAAGGAGGTCCCGATTCCTCTATATAGATCCTATCACTAGAGGGGTCACCGGCAGGAGGAAGGAGGTCCCGATCCCTCTATATAGACCTTTATATCACTAGAGGGGTCACCAGGAGGAGGAAGGAGGTCCCGATTCCTCTATATAGATCTTTATATCACTAGAGGGGTCACCGGCGGGAGGAAGGAGGTCCCGATTCCTCTATATAGATCTTTAAATCACTAGAGGGGTCACCGGCGGGAGGAAGGAGGTCCTGATTCCTCTGTATAGATCTTTATATCACTAGAGGGGCTACCGGCGGGAGGAAGGAGGTCCTGATTCCTCTATATAGATCTTTATATCACTAGAGGGGTCACCGGCAGGAGGAAGGAGGTCCCGATTCCTCTGTATAGATCTTTATATCACTAGAGGGGTCACCGGCGGGAGGAAGGAGGTCCCGATTCCTCTATATAGATCCTATCACTAGAGGGGTCTCCGGCAGGAGGAAGGAGGTCCCGATTCCTCTATATAGATCTTTATATCACTAGAGGGGTCACTGGCAGGAGGAAGGAGGTCCTGATTCCTCTATATAGACCTTTATATCACTAGAGGGGTCACCGGCAGGAGGAAGGAGGTCCTGATTCCTCTATATAGATCTTTATATCACTAGAGGGGTCACCAGGAGGAGGAAGGAGGTCCTGATTCCTCTATATAGATCTTTATATCACTAGAGGGGTCACCCGCAGGAGGAAGGAGGTCAGAATTCCTCTATATAGATCCTATCACTAGAGGGGTCACCGGCAGGAGGAAGGAGGTCCTGATTCCTCTATATAGATCTTTATATCACTAGAGGGGTCACCGGCAGGAGGTCCTGATTCCTCTATATAGATCTTTATAGCACTAGAGGGGTCACTGGCAGGAGGAAGGAGGTCCCGATTCCTCTATATAGATCTTTATATCACTAGAGGGGTCACTGGCAGGAGGAAGGAGGTCCCGATTCCTCTATATAGATCCTATCACTAGAGGGGTCACCGGCAGGAGGAAGGAGGTCCCGATCCCTCTATATAGACCTTTATATCACTAGAGGGGCTACCGGCGGGAGGAAGGAGGTCCCGATTCCTCTGTATAGATCTTTATATCACTAGGGAGGTCACCGGCGGGAGGAAGGAGGTCCCGATTCCTCTATATAGATCCTATCACTAGAGGGGTCTCCGGCAGGAGGAAGGAGGTCCTGATTCCTCTACATAGATCTTTATATCACTAGAGGGGTCACCGGCAGGAGGAAGGAGGTCCCGATTCCTCTATATAGATCTTTATTTCACTAGAGGGGTCACCGGTGGGAGGAAGGAGGTCCCGATCTCACTTACAAAAAGATATTGATAAGGTAGGCTGAGTCCAGGGATGGGAAACAAAAATGGTGAAAGGTCGGGGGACATATCAGAAGTGACTTCAGGAACTTAACATGTACAGTCTAGAGGAAAGAAGGGAAAGGGGAGACATGATTGAAACCTATAAATACATCAAGGGGTTGCAGTGGTGCATTTAGGTTTCGCGCTGTCCTAGGCAACACAAAAATCGCCCCCCCCCCTCATGGAGATACCCTGACACTGACCAACACCCCCTCACCCACAAAGAGAGCCTGACATTGACCAACAACACCCCAGCCCCCCAACCTCACCCGAGAGAACCTTCCACTACCACTGCCCCCCATACACTGGCAACCCCCCCCACCCCGGTGAGAGAGAAGACACTCACCTTCACAGCTCCGGACATCCCCGGGAACAAGAGTCAGGCTCTGCATACACCATCAAGCAGCCCGCAGCCTCTCTCAGATCCCGCCTGGTCCCCATGCTATGTGTGTCCCTTCTCCATCCCTATTGGATGGATGGGGGGGAATGCCTTGTTTGCCTTGTGGTAAATATGCCTCTGAGGGGGTGAATAAGGTTCAGAAGGGTGGGATTTTCAACAGGAAACCAAAATCAAGAACACAGGGGACATGACCTCCAACTAACTGGAGAAAGTTCAAAACTAAACTTAGGAAGTACTATTTTACTGAAAGAGTAGTTGATGCTGGGAATAAACGCCCAGCAGAGGTAGTCAACCAGACATCAATAAATAGCTTCAGACATTCTTGGGACAAGCATAGATTTATACTCAGACAAAAAAGTGAACAAAAAAAAAACATACAAAAAAATACACCCCCCACGAAAACACAAAAAAACGGGCAAACTTGATGGACCACTCGGTCTTTTCCTTTTCCCATGTTTCTATGTTCTATGATTGTCGTCCTGAGATTACAGATGGCGGCGGTGCGAACACATTGTGCATGGCCCCTACGCTCACTATCTGCTTTTTCCTGGGCTGATGGGAAGAAATTTGGAGAACTTGAAAGAAAAACAAAAGAAAAGCCATTCAGGGATCTAAAGTGAACGACTCTCATTTATAGAAGGAAGTTCCCCTTTTAAAAGGCAGCTAGGAAAGAGATTTCAGGAAGCCAAAATCATTTATGGAGTTAAAAATCAGGAAGTGATTTACCGTTTTTCATTCTTTGAAGATATTCAGAGCAGATAAAGGTGAAGGTCAGGCAAGTGAACTCAGGTTTTCTATTTCAAAAGTTGGATCTTTCCAAATCAAATCATTTTCTTTTTTTAAAAAAGGGGTTACTAATGGAATACAAAGCGTGGTGCGCTCACTTACAGCTGAACTCCACATATAAAGCACTTGCCTACCGAGCCAATGCTGGCATTCCTCTCCTATGTGTAAAAATCTGAATTTCTCTTGCTGGTGTAGCTCTACCTTCTTCAGGGTCGCCGGATTTTGTTGGGTTCCGTCTAAACTCTGCGCAGCCAGACAACACGCATTTTCTACACTTTCTCTCAGAGTCAGTAAAACAGTCATTGAGCTTGTTTTGGGGTTAACAACTTGGTTGGGGTCTAAAGGTACATGGGATGCCCAAGGAACTGTAGAACTTGAGGACAACTCATGTAGACCAAAAATCAGCAACAGTCTTAAGCAGGCCATAGACGGGTCGAAAACCAGCCATTTTTTTTTTAAAAAAAAGAAAAATCGGTTGTTCGATCGGCCGACGTTTCAACCAACGGTAAAAAAAATCGGCCGATTTTCATCCCGTCTATGGTTGGCATTTCACCCCATAATTACTTCTGTCCCTGCAGAGAGCTTTGCTATTATATTTGACATGAAAAAGTATTGCGGTTGCAACAATGTATCTATTTGTATCCATTTTGGATACAGATGTCGTTATTCGGATACAAATAGATACATTGTTGCAACTGCAAGACTTTTTCATATAAAATATAATAGCGGACTGGAATTCTTCTTCTTCTCCTCCTCCTCCTCCTCCTCTTGCTCTTCCTCTTCTTCTTTTTCTTCTTCTACTTCTTTTTCTTCTTTTTCTTCTTCTTGTAGGTCACGGCTCATCCGCAAATTTTTTATCGGTAAAACGATCGGCCGATTTACCCATCATTGCCGGGAAAATCGGCCGATCGGCAAAATTGCCCGCGAATTTTCCAACATGTCCGATAAAAAAAATGTGCAAAAAGCCCGAAAAATGACCGACAAATTAACCCACTAACAGTGCGAACATCGGCCAATTTTTGAACCGTCTATGGCCGGCATTAGTAAGGAGCACTGAGTCCCCTCTTAGTGTACCTCCTCAGACATCAGATGAAACTCTCCTCATCCACCCGGCTGTATTGAGGGTATCTGGGGGCAAGGGATTCCAGAATCTACTGCAGAGTAGTCCCAAACGAGAACTAGTTGGGTGTTGCACCTGACCGCCCTCTCCCTTCTGTGGCCCGGGGGCTGTAGAACTACTCGCACTGTCCTGTTCTGTTAGCTTAGTGGGTTGCAGCTGCTTTCAGGCCTTGCACCCTTCCCTGCTGACAGGCTGCCTTTCCTGGTAGACTGCAGGGCAGTGGAGAGCCTTCTGTCTGGTCCAGCCTGTAGGTAGGCCGGCCTTCCACACTCCAGCACCTTCCTTCCGTCCATCTTCCACCCGAATCCAACACACACTACTCCCTTGCTGTACAGGCTCTCTCATATTTAAGGGTTTCTCTTAGCCACCATGCTCGGCCTCCTGCCTTGGGGTTTGGCCAAGTTCCCTTAAACATGCAACATGCAATCCTAGGCCTCCTCCTCTGCTTTGCCCCTCTTCTAGAAAGTTGCTGGAGTTTCTAGATGGGTGGGTGTCCTTGCTGACAGGCTGTCTTTCCTGGTACACTGTGGGACAGTAGGGATCCTTCTGTCCAGCTTCGGCCTGTAGGCAGGCCCCCCTCCTAGGTTCCACATCAGCACCTTCCTTCACTCCATCTTCCACCCGACTCCAACAACTCCCCTGCTGTTCAGGCTCTCCCACATTTAAGGGTTGTCCTAACCACCATGCTCGGCCTCCTGCCTAAGGATTGGCCAAGTTCCCTTAAAGATGCAAGCCTAGGCCTCCTCCTCTGCTTTGCCCCTCTTCTAGAAAGTTCCTTGAGTTTCTATAAGGGTGGGAGGGCTCCAGAAGCCCTGACCTGTAGAGTCTCCCAGCTCGACCTGAGCCTCACTCCCAGGCTAACTCATCCCAGGCTTCTAGCAAGCCTCTGACTCACCACAAAAATCCTATCTACCTGGAGGGTGCTACACTAGAAAATAATTTAGCCCCCCCAAATGTTATACATGGCTCCAAAAAATGAAAGGAAGACTTTGAAAACACATCAGATCTCAATGGGTAAAAATCTCCTGCTGGATCTCTATCCTGACATGGACGGGGTGATGTGTGACGAACGTAAGGATTCCCCAATGTTTGATAGAAATGAAAATGATCGACCTACAGAGGACTGAATTCAAAGACACCCCGAAAATCAAAGTGAAGATATGATGCAGCAGGCGAGTCCATTTGGCTGAAATGTCATTACAGCAACTCAGAATGGTCCTCAGTAGTCTGTGTGGCCCCCACGGGCTTCTATGCATGCCTGACAACGTCGGGGGAGGGTCCTAATGAGACCACAGATGGTGTCCTGGGGAATTTCCTCCCAGATCTGGACCAGGGCATCACTGAGCTCCTGGAAAGTCTGAGCTGCAACCTGGCGGCGTCGGATGGACCGAAACATGACATCCCAGAGGAGTTCTATTGGATTTAGGTCAGGCGAGCTTAGGGGCCAGTCAATGGTATCATCCTCCAGGAACTGCCTGCATACTCTCGCCACATGAGGTCGGGCATTGTCCTGCACCACAAGGAACCCAGGACCCTTCATCCTCCAGGAACTGCCTGCATACTCTCCCCACATGAGGCCGGGCATTGTCTGCACCAGGAGGAACCCAGGACCCACTGCACCAGGAGGAACCCAGGACCCCCTGCACCAGGAGGAACCCAGGACCCCCTGCACCAGGAGGAACCCAGGACCCCCTGCACCAGGAGGAACCCAGGACCCACTGCACCAGGAGGAACCTAGGACCCACCGCACCAGGAGGAACCCAGGACCCCCTGCACCAGGAGGAACCCAGGACCCACTGCACTAGTGTAGGGTCTGACAATGGGTCCAAGGATTTCATCCCCATACCTAATGGCAGTCAGGGTGCCATTGTCTAGCCTGTAGAGGTCTGTGGGTCCCTCCATGGAGATGCCTCCCCAGACCATCACTGACCCACCACCAAAACGGTCATGCTGAACCATGTTACAGGCAGCAGAACGTTCTCCACGGCATCTCCAGACCCTTTCACGTCTGTCACATGTGCTCAGGGTGAACCTGCTCTCATCTGTGAAAAGCACAGGGCGCCAGTGGTGGACCTGCCAATTCTGGGGTTCAATGGCAAATGCCAATTGAGCTCTATGGTGCAGTGAGCACAGGGCCCACTAGAGGACGTCGGGCCCTCAGGCCACCCTCATGAAGTCTGTTTTTGATTGTTTGGTCAGAGACATTCACTCCAGTGGCCTGCTGGAGGTCATTTTGTAGGGCTCTGGCAGGGCTCATCCTGTTCCTCCTTGCACAAAGGAGCAGATACCGGTCCTGCTGATGGGTTAAGGACCTTCTACGGCCCTGTCCAGCTCTCCTAGAGGAACTGCCTGTCTCCTGGAATCTGATCCATGCTCTTGTCTCCTGGAATCTCCTCCATGCTCTTGTCTCCTGGAATCTCCTCCATGCTCTCGTCTCCTGGAATCTCCTCCATGCTCTTGTATCCTGGAATCTCCTCCATGCTCTTGAGACTGTGCTGGGAGACACAGCAAACCTTCTGGCAATGGCACGTATTGATGTGCCATCCTTGAGGAGTTGGACTGCCTGTCCAACCTCTGTAGGGTCCAGGTATCTCCTCATGCTACCAGTAGTGACACTGACCCTAGCCAAATGCAAAACTGTTGAAAAACAGTCAGAAAAGATGACAGTTCTTATATGAAATAAACCATGAAAGTCCAAGTCAGACATGAAGTCTGGTGATGAAATATCAAGTGCAAAGGTGATATAGTATCCAAATCTTCTGGTGATATTAAATAATAAATTGCGCACTCACCAGATGTGCAAAGTTAAAGCGCATTTTGAGAAGATAATCTCTCAGGAGATCAGCTGGAGTGTCTTAACCGGGCCTCTGCCGTCTGATGTGGATTCCTCCCTGGATGGCTCCTGGGTAGCAGCTACGCTCTCTCCTTAGTGAGGAATACTGTGGATGGTTGGACTCATGAAGAGTCCACAAAAGGAGACCACATAGCGTGATGCTGCTTCAAAAAGCTTTAATCCGGTCACAGGTACAGATAGGAGGCAAAGTTATATATTAGACACTGACCAGTAATCAGGCAAGATGGCTGCCGGACCACCACAGAGACGTCACGCTGCTGGGACCCTGCGGTGATCCCTGTAGAAGTGGGAGCATCTCGCCAAACATCACATTTTTGTTGCAGGGGATATCTAAAATCTGACTTGTATCCATGGCCGGATTTAGGGGGGTGCTGTGGTGGGTTAGGCCCCTCCATTTATTAGTTGCGCCCCCCCCTTCCCTGATACTTTACCGCCCTAGTTTGACACTGTACTGATCTCATTGTGCATTGTGTGGGGAGGAGGAGCTCTGCTGCCTGTACTCAAGCTGTTTGCAGTGCAGGGATGGGAGAAGAAACTGTGCCCCTGTCCTCTGCCCTGCCAGCAATGACCCCGTCCTCTGCCCTGCCAGCAGTGACCCCTGACCTCTGCCCTTCCAGCAATGACCCCGTCCTCTGCCCTGCCAGCAGTGACCCCTGACCTCTGCCCTTCCAGCAATGACCCCGTCCTCTGCCCTGCCAGCAGTGACCCCGTCCTCTGCCCTGCCAGCGGTGACCCCTGTCCTCTTCCCTGCCAGCAATGGACCCTGCCCTCTGCCCTGCCAGCGGTGATCCCTGTCCTCTGCCCTGCCAGCGGTGACCCCTGTCCTCTGCCCTGCCAACGGTGACCCCTGTCCTCTGCCCTGCCAGCAGTGACCCCTGTCCTCTGCCCTGCCAGCAGTGACCCCTGTCCTCTGCCCTGCCAGCGGTGACCCCTGTCCTCTGCCTCGTCAGCGGTGACCCCTGTCTTCTGCCCTGCCAGCAGTGACCCCTGTCCTCTGCCCTGCCAGCAGTGACCCCTGTCCTCTGCCCTACCAGCAGTGACCCCTGTCCTCTGCCCTGCCAGCGGTGACCCCTGTCCTCTGCCCTGCCAGCAGTGACCCCGGCCCTCTACCCTGCCAGCGGAGACCCCTGTCCTCTTCCCTGCCAGCAGTGACTCCTGTCCTCTGCCCTGCCAGCAGTGACATCTGTCCTCTGCCCTGCCAGCAGTGACCCCTGTCCTCTGTCCTGCCAGCTGTGACCCCTGTCCTCTGCCCTGCCAGCAGTGACCCCTGTCCTCTGCCCTGCCAGCTGTAACCCCTGTCCTCTGTCCTGCCAGCTGTAACCCCTGTCCTCTGCCTTGCCAGCTGTAACCCCTGTCCTCTGCCTTGCCAGCTGTGACCCCTGTCCTCTGCCCTGCCAGCTGTAACCCCTGTCCTCTGCCCTGCCAGCAGTGACCCCTGTCCTCTGCCTTGCCAGCTGTGACCCCTGTCCTCTGCCTTGCCAGCTGTGACCCCTGTCCTCTGCCCTGCCAGCAGTGACCCCTGTCCTCTGCCCTGCCAGCAGTGACCCCTGTCCTCTGCCCTGCCAGCAGTGACCCCTGTCCTCTGCCCCGCCAACATTTTTTACTGCACCCCCACATCGGACAGACTAGATTCAGCCCTGCTTGTATCTCAGTGCAGACTTCTGGGAAAATCAGTGAGCCAATCACACAGGCAGGACATTACATTAATGGAAGGAGGGGGGGGGCAATGTTTCCCCGAAACGCGTTGGCTTGATTATTTTTTTGCTACTCCCCAAAAAAACTATTACAAACTCACCATGGAACTTCAGTGCATTCAGTGGACATCGGGCGCTCCTTTCTACCTACCTTTACATGTACATGCGGAAACGACCTGAAGGCGGTACCCAGAGGCAGCAGCCCAACCCAACCCCCACCTCCCTCCCCCCCCAAAATAAAAGAGCTCACCGCCACCCTCTTTTTAAGCTGGGCAGAAACCATTGGAAGGGAATTCTTCCATCCCGCCCCCATCATCCTTGACCAATGACTAAGTCATTCCAGCGCCATCTTCAACCCTCAAGAGATACGTCGATGACATACGGAATGCCTCCAGGCGGCCATGTTGAATTTTACAGGCGATGACAGCGGCTGCAGATTGGAAAGGAAAAGTCGTTCATAATAACATCCAATCACAGTCTTACTTGTGTCATGATTGTATACGCTTTGTTTTTTTTATTTGCTATTTGCTGCGGAGTTTCCCTTTTAGTAAGCGTGCGTCCCGGAAAATGGAAGACTTTCCGTAATTTTGCCTATCCATGGCGGCGTAGGGAAGGTCATGGGCGGAGCAACCAACCCTCGGAGTGCTGCCATGGATCGGCGCCAGGAGAACTAGGATTGAGTGCTGAATGTTCTGTTCTGGGCCCAGGCAGTACTGGTTCTCTTTACGTTCTGAGAAGATTGTCTACAATGGTGGCCCCTCTGTGAGCTTCAGAGGTTGTCAGAACTGCATCCTGCGTTCTACCTGAATGAAGGAAAAAAACGCAACGCATTACCATTCACCGCCGACCTTTAAAGCACGCAAAGCGCTCATTAACCCGCCGCTGATTGTGTCACCGGAGAGGTCACAGAGGAAGAAAGGCTTCGCTCCAGTAAAGGTATTGTGGTCGCTTGCATCTGGAGGGTTCAAGGGAGCCAACCTCCAGCATGCTGTACACAGCGCTTGGTGGAAACGTGGAATAAATAGAGATTTGGTCTTCCTTCAAAACTAGAGAGCCCTTTGGAGGCCCTCCATTGTCCGCACATGGAAGCCGCATACAGATCGCGCCCCCTATACTGGCTTCGGCTGCGCCATTTTGGTGGCCAATTGGAGTGGGTGTTGCTTGGATACAAAAAATGTATCGGATGAAATATGTTGTCGAAAAATATCTGCTCCTGTAAAGGATGAAAAATCGACTGATGACACGGAAGGAGGTTGTAAGCCTCAGACATGAAATATGAACAAAGCACATCCCTCCATAGTGTGTACTTGTTCCAGTCCAGAGCACTGAGGGACCTTTCACACGGGCGGACTGTCATTGTCATCAGTTCAGTCACGGTTTTTCCTAGAATGTAAGGATCAGTTCACATTCATTTTTCATCCATTTATATCCGTTTGTCATCAGTTTACATCCATTTCCATCCGTTTTTCATCCGTTTACATCACTTTATCATCTGTTTACATCAGTTTTACATCAGTTTACAGCAGTTTATATCTGTTTTTCATCCATTTTCACCAGTTTACATCCATTTTTCATGTTTACATCTGTTTTTTTCACCAGTTTACATCAATTTACATAAGGATCAGTTCACATTCATTTTTCATCCATTTACATCCGTTTTTCATCAGTTTACATCCGTTTTTCACCAGTTTACATCCATTTACATCCGTTTTTTATCTGTTTACATCAGTTTTTCATCAGTTTACATCCGTTTTTCACCAGTTTACATCCATTTACATCCGTTTTTTTATCTGTTTACATCAGTTTTTCATCAGTTTACATCCATTTACATCCCTTTTTCATCTGTTTACATCAGTTTTACATCAGTTTACAGCAGCTTACATCTGTTTTTCATCCATTTTCACCAGTTTACATCCGTTTTTCATGTTTATATCTTTTTTTTCACCAGTTTACATCAATTTATATGCATTTTTCACCCATAGTGGCTTATATCCATTTTTCATTCATTTTCAGCTGTTTTTCACCAATTTACATCCGTTTTTCATCTGTTTACAGTTTATCATCCGTTTCCATCTTGTTATCATCAGTTTACATCCATTTTTCATCAGTATACATCCGTTTTTCATCAGTTTACATCTGTTTTTCACCAGTTTCCATCCGTTTCCATCCGTTTTTTTATCTGTTTACATCAGTTTATCATCAGTTTGCATCTGTTTTTCATCCATTTCCATCTGTTTTTCATCGTTTACATCCATTTTTCAGCCGTTTACATCAGTTTTTCACCAGTTTACATCCCTTTTTTATCCGTTTACATCAGTTTTTCATCAGTTTACAGCAGCTTACATCTGTTTTTCATCCATTTGCACCAGTTTACATCCGTTTTTCATCTGTTTACATCTGTTTTTCATTTAGTTGACATCAGTTTACATCCATTTTTCATCCACTAACATCCGTTTTCACTTGTTTACAGCGGCTTACATCCGTTTTTCATCAGTTTACATCCGTGTTTAATCCGTTTTCATCTGTTTTTCATCGGTTTACATCAGTTTTTTACCAGTTTATATCAGATTCCATCCGTTTTTCATCTGTTTACATCACTTTTTCATCTGTTTACATTTGTTGACATCCATTTTTCATCCGTTTACATCAGTTTTTCACCAGTTTACATCAGTTTTTCATCAGTTTACATCCCTTTTTCATCCGTTTACATCAGTTTTTCACCAGTTTACATCAGTTTTTCATCAGTTTACATCCCTTTTTCATCCGTTTACATCAGTTTTTCATCAGTTTACAGCAGCTTACATCTGTTTTTCATCCATTTTCACCAGTTTACATAAAATTTTCACCAGTTTACATCCGTTTTTCATCTGTTTACATCTGTTTTTCATCAGTTGACATCAGTTTGCATCCATTTTTCATCCATTAACATCCGTTTTTCACTCGTTTACAGTGGCTTACATCCGTTTTTATTCCGTTTTCGTCTGTTTTCAGCAGTTTACACCAGTTTTTTACCACTTTACATCAGTTTCCATCCGGTTTTCATCCGTTTCCATCACTTTTTCATCTGTTTACATCCATTTTTTATCCATTTACATTTGTTTTTCATCTGTTTACATTCATTTTGCATCAGTTTACATCCGTTTTTCATCTGTTTACATCTGTTTTTCATCAGTTTACATTTGTTGACATCCGTTTACATCTTATTTTCGTCAGTTTACATCCATATTTCAGCCGTTTACATCCGTTTTTCATCTGTTTACATTCATTTTTCACCCATTTTCATCGGTTTTTCATTAGTTTACATCTGTTTTTCACCAGTTTACATCAGTTTACATCCATTTCTCAACTGGTTACATTCATTTTTCATCCGTTTACATCTGTTTTTTACATCCTTTTGCCAATGTATAAACAGACCGTATGTCCGTTTACATCCATTTTCATGATTACATCCATATACATCTGTTTTTCATCTGTTTACATCCGTTTTCATAATTTTACATACATTTTTCATCCATTTACATCCATTTTTCATCTGTTTACATCAGTTTTTCATCTGTTTACATCCAATTTTCATCCATTTACATCTGTTTTTTATCTGTTTAAATCTGTTTTTTCCATCCTTTACCAATGAAAAAACGGACCATATGCTCACTTACATCCATTTACATCCGTTATTTCATTTGTTTACATCCGTTTATATCAGTTTTTCATCGGTTTACATCCATTTTTTATCCATTTACATCCATTTTTAGACTGAGCACTTTGCAAGAGCAGTTAGTAAATGAGGGGAGGATCTGCTGACTTCCATCATCCAATCATGTGCCAGCAAAAATTAGGTTTTTTTTTTCCTTGCATATGATTGGGTGTTCTTTGTAAAGTGAAGCTTTACCTCATTTACTAACCTATGTAGAAACTGCACTTTGCAAAGTGCACAGTCTATTTTGTCTTTAGTGAATCAACCCGTAAGTGTCATTTCTCTTTGCAGACTCCTTCCTCTGTTGTCTTCACGAGTCGCTTGTGCTGTACATTTCATTACAAATTCGAATTTGGAGGAATTTTTCGTTATTCGGACGTTCGGATTTCTCAGAATTTCCGAACTACAATAGTAATGAATTCGAAATAACGAAACGAAATTGACAAAACCTGCGTTTGGAAAGAAAGTAGAATACATAGAGGAACTTTTATTGGGAAAGTACAAAAAAAAATCCACAAGTTTAAACCAGATGGTGATCGTAACTGCTGTAGTTCATCCTAATCACAATATGGGGTGTTGTTTTCAGCCTAATTGGATGTCTTGAAGATGACAAGGTGACTGGCCAGGATAGAGAGTTGTAGCTTTTGATCAGATTAAGATTAAGATGTAGGAATTTGTTGTGGGTCCAGCAGAATTCAGGACTACTCTGAACTTTATAGAAAATCTCAGGAACTAAGTGAATATCCCGTACCTTGAATATGCGTATGAATGGAGATGCTGCGTACACTGTTTAGGAAAAGTAAGGATGTAGACGTTTCTGGTGTCCAGGAGGAGAAGTCATGTTCCCTTCCTACCTGGGCCAGAGACAGTCAATGGATGTCTGTTGCAGAGGAGCTTTCTAGGTATGCTTCTCCTTTGAACAGAACTTGGAGTGATGGAGTCTCTGATTTCTGCTCAGATTTTAGTCTTGAAAGTTTGGGGTTCGGTAAGGGAGAGATGCGCGCAGTAGCCGTGTTTGGTGTGAACCTCCTGCATGCTCTACATATTGAACCTGAAAAGAGGAAAAAGGTAGAGGTAGATAGAGACCTACTGAAAGAGCAGATTGCAGTGGCGACTGGGTGTTTGGAAGGCACTGCAAGCAAGGCAAGGGATTTAAAACGTAGGGAACTCAAAGTGTCTTCAAACCTTTGTAGGAAGAGCTGAAGATTCATCGAAAGGACCTTTACTAAATACCAAGCAAAACACTAAGGAGCCACCAAGTCTTCATCAGAGCCACTGGAGGTGTGGATGTTGCGTACCAGCCCCCAGGTTGCAGCTCTCTAACACACCCGTACCGGCACACTGCAATCAAACAGCACACTGGAAGGACTCGGGGTACACACAGGATACTAGGAACCAAGTTAACCTACTGCAGCAAGCTAGGAAGGGACGCCAGGGGAGAGGATTGAGGAAACAAGCATAAAGCACAGGAGAGTGAGGGACACTGAGCAATGGTGCAGAGAGAGAGACTCACCAAGCTGGAAAGGGCTGCAGGGAAAACAACAGGAAACAATTTTGAGGAGGACACACACAGCAACAGGAACTGAAGGGATCCATGGACAGAAAGCAAAAGGAAAATAACTGCTTAGCCAGAGGGAAAACACTGAGAACAAAGACAGGATCTACTCTAGAAGCACAAACATCACAGGAACCAGAGGGGTCCGGCTTCCACGTGAAGACACGTTGCTCAAATACAAATACACATGTGCAAAGGCTCTAATAATACCAAGGTTCAGGGTAAGTAGGCAGGAACCCGAGCAACTTGGACAGGAGGCAAAATCCAGTACTGGATCGATGTGCATGGAAGCATGACAGTAGGTTTCCTGGTCAGAGAGTGACAGTGGGATTCCTGGCCTGAGAGTGAAGATGGGCTTCCTGGCCAGAGAGTGAAGGTTGGCTTTCTAGCCAGAGAATGAAGGTGGGCTTTCTGGCCTGAGAGTGAGGGTGGGCTTCCTGCCCAGAGACTGAGGCAGATTCCATCCTAGAGAGTGAAGATGGGTATTTTGGTCAGAGAGTGAGGGTGGGCTTCCAGGGCAGAGACTGAGGCAGATTCCATCCTAGAGAGTGAAGATGGGCATTTTGGTCAGAGAGTGAGGGTGGGCTCTCTGGCCAGAGAGTGAAGATGGGCTTCTTTCCTGGAGAGTGAGGGTGGCATACCTGGCCAGAGAGTGGAGGTGGGCTTCCTAGCCAAAGAGTGAGGGTGGGCTTCCTGGCCAGAGAATGAAGGTGGGTTTCCTGGCCAGAGAGTGAGGGTGGGCTTCCTGGCCAGAAAGTGAGGGTGGACTTCCTGGCCACCACTCCATTCTGGGATTTTCCCTGGATGGAGAAGAACCCATCAATGAAAACAACTCTGCTTCTCTGTGGCAATAAAACATATGAAGAGCAAATTTGACTGGAGGATTGGAGAACTAAGCTATTTTTATGTTGGACTTTCCCCTTCACAGAAAGAGATTTACTACCTTGCAGAAGAAATAGAAGCCCTAAAACAGTCTGATGGGTGGGGCAATCTTGTGTGTGACATTTTTTAATGTTACGCCCTCACAAAGGATACTGTATTCACCGGACAACGTTGTCAGAACAGCCAAACTTTATACAAAAGACTTCCTATTAATCTCATAGAAGACCACGAGCCTTATTTATTAGAATATGAAAAAAGAACAATTTGTGTCATGGTGTCTGAAGGGATATAAGTCACACAGGGTTCTCAGTGGTGCAGGTTGAAGGGTTCCAGCATAGCTATTCTAAGTGTAGAAGACAGATTATTTTTTAGAAGTTTCCTTCAAAATTGGTAACCCTTGGTTTGAGTTCTGGAGGCTTCAAAGAGTCTTGGGAGGGATGAAGGTTCTTAACCCTGTGTATCTTCTTGGAGACCATCAGTCTTTTTTAACCAAGAGGCTGTCTGTGACTCTTCTTTTCTCCTGGAGCCAAACGGCTAAAAGAAATGTATGTCCTGTCTTGTTGATGCTGAACACTAGTTAGGGTAACCTTGTGAGAAGACCACGAGCCTTATTTATCAAAATATGAAATAAAAACAATTTGTGTCACAGTGTCTGAAGAGGAATAAGTCACACTCAGTGGTGCAGGTTGAAGGGCTCCAGAATAGCTATTCTAAGCGTAGAAGACAGACTATTTTTTAGCAATCTCCTCCAGGATTGGTAACCCTTGGATTGAGTTCTGGAGTCTGGAGGCTTCGAAGAGTCTTGGGAGGGATGAAGGTTCTTCTTGTGTATCTTCTTGGAGACCATCAGTCTTTTTTAACCAAATGGCTGTCTCTGATTCAGTGTTCTTTTCTCCTGGAGAAAAATGGCTAAAAAAAAATGTATGTCCTGTCTTGTTGATGCTGAAAACTAGTTAGGGTAACCTTGTGAGTTTTTTTAAATTTTACTTTGAAATAAATGTGAGCCAAAAGCCTTGACTAGCTTGGAGTTGATAAAGAGCACTACATTTGAGTGAATCCCTCACACTATGGAAATGGGGTATTCTTTTAACTACTTGCCGACCGCAGATAGCCAAATGACAGCTACACTGCGGCCGGCCAGTTCTGGGTGGGCGTCATATGACGTCCTCCCAGAACCCGCTCTCCTGCGCGCCCCTGAAGCAACGTGTTTCTCTTCCACTTCCTCAGGACGCATGAGGCTACAGCAATCATTGTTGTGGTGAGTCCTCATGAAGCAACGCGTTTCTCTTCTGCTTCCTCAAGATGCATGAGGCTACAGCAATCCTCGCAGTGGTGAGTCCTCATGAAGCAACACATTTCTCTTCTGCTTCCTCAGGATGCATGAGGCTACAGCAATCATTGTGGTGGTGAGTCCCCATGAAGCAACACATTTCTCTTCTGCTTCCTCAGGATGCATGAGGCTACAGCAATCCTCGCGGTGGTGAGTCCTCATGAAGCAACACATTTCTCTTCTGCTTCCTCAGGATGCATGAGGCTACAGCAATCATTGTGGTGGTGAGTCCCCATGAAGCAACGCGTTTCTCTTCCGCTTCCTCAGGACGCATGAAGCTACAGCAATCATTGTTGTGGTGAGTCCTCATGAAGCAACGCAATTCTCTTCCGCTTCCTCAGGATGCATGAAGCTACAGCAATCATTGTTGTGGTGAGTCCTCATGAAGCAACGCATTTCTCTTCTGCTTCCTCAGGATGCATAAGGCTACAGCAATCCTCGCAGTGGTGAGTCCTCATGAAGCAACGCGTTTCTCTTCCGCTTCCTCAGGACGCATGAGGCTACAGCAATCCTCGCAGTGGTGAGTCCCCATGAAGCAACACATTTCTCTTCTGCTTCCTCAGGATGCATGAGGCTACAGCAATCCTCGCGGTGGTGAGTCCTCATGAAGCAACACATTTCTCTTCTGCTTCCTCAGGATGCATGAGGCTACAGCAATCATTGTTGTGGTGAGTCCTCATGAAGCAACGCATTTCTCTTCTGCTTCCTCAGGATGCATAAGGCTACAGCAATCCTCGCAGTGGTGAGTCCTCATGAAGCAACGCGTTTCTCTTCCGCTTCCTCAGGACGCATGAGGCTACAGCAATCCTCGCAGTGGTGAGTCCTCATAAAGCAACGCGTTTCTCTTCCGCTTCCTCGGGATGCATGAGGCTACAGCAATCCTCGCAGTGGTGAGTCCTCATGAAGCAACGCGTTTCTCTTCTGCTTCCTCAGGATGCATGAGGCTACAGCAATCATTGTGGTGGTGAGTCCTCATGAAGCCACGCGTTTCTCTTCCGCTACCTTAGGACGCATGAGGCTACAGCAATCACTGTGGTGGTGAGTCCTCATGAAGCAACGCGTTTCTCTTCTGCTTCCTCAGGACGCATGAGGCTACAGCAATCCTCGCGGTGGTGAGTCCTCATGAAGCAACGTGTTTCTCTTCTGCTTCCTCAGGACGCATGAGGCTACAGCAATCATTGTGGTGGTGAGTCCCCATGAAGCAACGCGTTTCTCTTCCGCTTCCTCAGGACGCATGAGGCTACAGCAATCATTGTGGTGGTGAGTCCCCATGAAGCAACGCGTTTCTCTTCCGCTTCCTCAGGATGCATTAGGCTACAGCAATCATTGTGGTGGTGAGTCCTCATGAAGCAACGCGTTTCTCTTCCGCTTCCTCGGGACGCATGAGGCTACAGCAATCCTCGCGGTGGTGAGTCCTCATGAAGCAACGCATTTCTCTTCCGCTTCCTCGGGACGCATGAGGCTACAGCAGAGGTTACTAGATTAGAACATAAAAACAACATTTGCTATAAACAACAAGTATATATATATATTTTATATATTTGATATATATTTGAAACATATCTTTGCATATACTGTACAGCAATTAGACTGAACAATAATACATCAACATATATGTAATTATGTGGCAGAGTCAGCAGTAGGAAGCATTGGCACTGATATTGAGCAATTTTATTATAGACATTTTTTAATGTTGTTCTGATGCTTTCAATAAAATGTGTACTTTTACACAATAATATGTGTGGGCTCCCCTCCAATGCCAGTAAAGTCCTATATCTTATGCTTTTTTTTTTTTTGATATACACATGACATTCGTGATTATACACCTTTTTTCATTTTAGGCTCATTATTATTATCATTATTATTATTATTATACAGGATTTATATCGCACCAACAGTTTGCACAGCGCTTTACAAAATGAAGGCAGACATCACAGATACAATACAATTTGGTACAAAAGGAATCTGAGGGCCCCGCATCCCCTCCCCTGGTTCCAAAAATTATGTTTTTTTTTTTGCAGGAAATGAGCCATTGGCAAACATCTGCGCTTTGGCTTAATTCATAGTTACATATAGTTATATATAGTTATATAGTTACATATAGTTATATAGTTACATATTGTTATATAGTTACATAGTTATATATAGTTATAGTTACATAGTTACATATAGTTACATATAGTTACATATAGTTACATAGTTATATAGTTATATATATAGTTATAGTTACATATTGTTATATATAGTTACATATAGTTACATATTGTTATATATAGTTACATATAGTTACATATTGTTATATAGTTATATAGTTACATAGTTACATAAAGTTACATATAGTTACATAGTTATATATAGTTACATAGTTATATAGTTACATATAGTTACATAGTTACATAAAGTTACATTATAGTTACATAGTTATATATAGTTACATAGTTACATATTGTTATATAGTTACATAGTTACTTATAGTTACATATAGTTACTTATAGTTACATAGTTACATATAGTTACATAGTTACATATAGTTACATAGTTACATAAAGTTACATTATAGTTACATATAGTTACATAGTTATATATAGTTACATAGTTATATATAGTTATAGTTACATAGTTACATATAGTTACATATAGTTACATATAGTTACTTATAGTTACATATAATTACATATAGTTACATCGTTACATACAGTTATATATAGTTATATAGTTATATATAGTTTCATATAGTTACATATTTACATATAATTACATATAGTTTCATATAGTTACATATAGTTATATAGTTACATATTTATATAGTTAGTTTCTTATAGTTACATAGTTACATATAGTTACATATTTACATAGTTACATATATTTACATAGTGTGTAATCTGGAGTAACTTGGAGTACTGTGACTAATCTGGAGTATCTTTATTTCTGCCGTCACTTTTCTCTGTTTCTACAAGGGGGCCTAGTGATCAGTAGGGCAGGAGTAGGACAACATACCTCCCAACTGTCCCTGATTTCGAGGGACTGTCCCTTATTTCAAGAAACTGTCCCTGATTTCGAGGTACTGTCCCTGATTTAGACGAACTCTCTGATTTTGAGGGACTGTTCCCTGATTTCAAGGAACTGTCCCTGATTTCAATGAACTGTCCCCTGATTTCAAGGAACTGTCCCTGATTTAGAGGAACTGTCTCTGATTTCGAGGGACTGTCCCTGATTTCGAGGAACTGTCCCTGATTTCTAGGATTTGTCACTGATTTCGAGGAACTCTCTGACTTCGAAGGACTGTCCCAGATTTTGAAGAACTATCCCCTGATTTGGAAGAACTGTCCCTGATTTGGAGGGACTGTCCCTGATTTCAAAGAACTGTCCCCTGATTTGGAGGAACTGTCCCTGATTTGGAACAAAGTCCCTCTGTCTGTCTCTCCTTCCTCCTCAGTTGTCCCTCATTCTGGTCTGATCCATATAGCTGTATATAAAATGCACTTCCAACCCATTTCTAGTTTGTAAGTTTTAAAAGCCGGTATAAAGGACTAGTAGTGGTTAAAAAAAGCAATTGTGGGCTTAACTCATCTTTTTTCTGCATAACTGTCCTTTAAGGGGGCGTGACAGGGGGTGTGTCCTATGCCTACATGTATCTGCTGATAGGTGTCCCTTGTTCCCATCTCAGAAAGATGGGAGGTATGGGATGAGAGATGACACCAGAGAAGTGAGTGTATGTAATGGCAAGGAGTGGTGTGGGGTGTGCTGGAGGATCTATTGTTCCTTGCTGGGGTCTATGGTTGCTGGCTGGGGGTATCTATTGTTGACTGGAGGTCAACTGTTGATCCAAGGGATGTACTGTTGAGGGAGGGGTCTATGGTTGCTGGCTGGGGGATCTATTCTTCATAGGAGGTCAATTGTTGATGTAAGGGATGTACTGTTGAGGGAGGGGGTCTATGGTTGCTGGCTGGGGGATCTATTCTTCATAGGAGGTCAATTGTTGATCCACGGGATGTACTGTTGAGGGAGGGGTCTATGGTTGCTGGCTGGGGAATCTATTGTTCATAGGAGGTCAATTGTTGATGTAAGGGATGTACTGTTGAGGGAGGGGGTCTATGGTTGCTGGCTGGGGGATCTATTCTTCATAGGAGGTCAATTGTTGATCCACGGGATGTACTGTTGAGGGAGGGGTCTATGGTTGCGTGCTGGGGAATCTATTGTTCATAGGAGGTCAATTGTTGATCCACGGGATGTACTGTTGAGGGAGGGGATCTATGGTTGCTGGCTGGGGGATCTATTCTTCATAGGAGGTCAATTGTTGATCCACAGGAAGTACTGTTGAGGGAGGGGTCTAGTGTTGCTGGCTGGGAAATCTATTGTTCATAGGGTCAGAGAATAGGTGCAGGATCTCCCTTCTTCTGAGTCACTCTTGTCTCCACCCCCTACCCACCTCCAAGCACCATCCCTTGGTTCCACCCCCTACCCACCTCTGAGCACCATCCCTTGGTTCCACCCCCTACCCACCTCTGAGCACCATCCCTTGGTCCCACCCCCTACCCACCTCCAAGCACCATCCCTTGGTTCCACCCCCTACCCACCTCCAATCACCATCCTTTGGTTCCACCCCCTACCCACCTCCGAGCACCATCCCTTGGTTCCACCCCCTACCCACCTCTGAGCACCATCCCTTGGTTCCACCCCCTACCCACCTCCAAGCACCATCCCTTGGTTCCACCCCCTACCCACCTCCAAGCACCATCCTTTGGTTCCACCCCCTACCCACCTCCAAGCACCATCCCTTGGTTCCACCCCCTACCCACCTCCAAGCACCATCCCTTGGTTCCACCCCCTACCCACCTCCAAGCACCATCCCTTGGTTCCACCCCCTACCCACCTCCAAGCACCATGCCTTGGTTCCACCCCCTACCCACCTCCAAGCACCATCCTTTGGTTCCACCCCCTACCCACCTCCAAGCACCATCCCTTGGTTCCACCCCCTACCCACCTCTGAGCACCATCCCTTGGTTCCACCCCCTACCCACCTCCAAGCACCATCCCTTGGTTCCACCCCCTACCCACCTCTGAGCACCATCCCTTGGTTCCGTCCTTCCTTTCCTGAATGAACACAATGAGTGATCTGTACCAATCACTCACTGTGTTCATTCATAACTGAAGCATATTTTTTTTTTTTTTTTTTTTTTTTTAAGGGGGGGGCGGCTGTCAGGTTGGCTGTATGGGGCCCTGTGGTTACTAACAGCACCTGATCCTTTCCATTATTTATTAATTTTTTTTTTATTACACTGTCAGCCGACGATGAGCTTTATCTTTTAGTTGTTGTTGTTGTTGTCTTTCCACTTATAGATGTCCCAGAGAACCTCGCTGTACGGCTCACAAAGCTAACAATGATGGAGGAAGGATATGTGAAAAGTGTCAAGAGTGCAAAAATGTTTTACCTTGAAAGGTTTTTTCTTGGTAAATAAGCATCACATTTAGAGGGAGACTATTGTGAATCCTTCTTTATGCCGAGCAGCTCCTCGCCTTTCTATTACCGCGAGTTGTGCCAAGGACTTGGATGAACAGTCCTTATCTCCGAATACATCTCTTTAGGGTGTCAGAAGAACAACACGCAAGTAGGGACGGGAACATCCTCACCTCGCCGCCGTTCCTCCTCGCTAATAAAGGATTTGTGTTGTATGGTTTGTAGAGTGCAGACATGCTCAGGAGCGCTGGAAAGGAAAAAACATGCAGAATCCCTCAAGCTGTCAGATTGGATGGAGGGCGTCTGGGAACAGCAATGTTCAGGTCTGGCCACAGATTCTCCATTGGATTTGGGTCTGGACTGTGACTGGGCCATTCTAACACATGAAGATGCTTTGATCGGAACCATTCCATTGGAGCTCTGGCTGGATGTTTCGGGTCGTTGTCCTGCTGGAAGGGGAACCTCCGCCCCGGTCTCAGGTCTTCTGCAGACTCTAACAGGTTTTCTTCTAAGATGGCCCTGTATTTGGCTCCATCCATCTTCCCATCAACTCTGACCGGCTTCCCTGCCCCTGCTGAAGAAAAGCATCCCCACCACATGATGCTGCCACCACCATGTTTCACGGTGGGGATGGTGTGTTCAGGGGGATGTGCAGTGTTAGTTTCCCACCACACACAGTGTTTTGCTTTTAGGCTAAAAACGTTCCATTTTGGTCTCCTCTGACCAGAGCCCCTTCTTCCACGTTTGCTGTGTCCCCCACATGGCTTCTCACAAACTGCAAACGGGACTTCTTATGGCTTTCCTCCAACAATGGCTTTCTTCTTGTCACTCTTCCATAGAGGCCAGATTTGTGGAGTGCACGACTAATAGTTGTCCTGAGGACAGATTCTCCCCCCTGAGCTGTGATCTCTGCAGCTCCTCCGGAGTTCCCATGGGCCTCATGGCTGCTTCTCTGATGAATGCTCTCCTTGCCCGGCCGGTCAGTTGAGGTGGACGGCCATGTCTTGGTAGGTTGGCAGGTGTGCCATACTCCTTCCATTTTTGGATGATGGATTGAACAGTGCACCATGAGAGGTTCAAAGCTTGAGATATTTTCTATAACCTAACCCTGCTTTAAACTTCTCCACAACTTTATCCCTGACCTGTCTGGTGTGTTCCTCGGCCTTCATGATGCAGTTTGTTCACTAATGTCCTCCAACAAACTCTGAGGGTTTCACAGAACAGCTGGATTTATCCTGAGATCACATGACACACGGGGACTCTATGTACTAATTGGGTGACTTCTGAAGGCAATTGGTTCCACTAGATTTTAGTTAGGGGTATCAGAGTAAAGGGGCCTGAATGCAAATGCATGCCATACTTTTCAGATATTTATTTGTAAAAAATGTTGGAAACCATTTCTCATTTTCCTTTCACTTCACAAATATGTGCCACTTTGTGTCGGTCCATCACATCCAATCCCAATAAATACATTGTAACATGACAACATGGAGGACATTCCGGGGGGGGGATACATTGTAAGATGACAACATGGGGGAAATTCCAGGGGGGATACATTGTAACATGACAACATGGGGGACATTCCAGGGGGGATACATTGTAACATGACAACACGGGGGGCCTTTCCAGGGGGGATACATTGTAACATGACAACACGGGGGACATTCCAGGGGGGGATACATTGTAACATGACAACATGGGGGACATTCCAGGGGGGGGGGGATGCATTGTAACATGACAACATGGGGGACATTCCAGGGGGGATACATTGTAACATGACAACATGGGGGACATTCCAGGGGGGATACATTGTAACATGACAACATGGGGGACATTCCAGGGGGGGATACATTGTAACATGACAACATGAGGGACATTCTGGGGGGGGGGATACATTGTAACATGACAACATGGGGGACATTCCAGGTGGGGATACATTGTAACATGACAACATGGGGGACATTTCAGGGGGGGGATACATTGTAACATGACAACATGGGGGACATTCCAGGGGGGGATACATTGTAACATGACAACATGAGGGACATTCTGGGGGGGGATACATTGTAACATGACAACATGGGGGACATTCCAGGTGGGGATACATTGTAACATGACAACATGGGGGACATTTCAGGGGGGGATACATTGTAACATGACAACATGGGGGACATTCCAGGGGGGGATACATTGTAACATGACAACATGGGGGACATTTCAGGGGGGGATACATTGTAACATGACAACATGGGGGACATTTCAAGTGTGAATTTTTCAAGGCACTGTAGTTACAGGTTTGTTTGGCTGTCCCGGATCTATGGGTGGAGGGGGTCTGGAGGGGACTGTGCCCACCCCCCAAGGTCTCTGAGTATCCACTGATTCATGAGCCAGTCTGATGGGGTTGATGTGGCGCCCTGATTTGTCAAGGAGCACTCTGATGGGGACAATGATGTCAGGGGGTGCTCTGATGGGGCCCCTGATGTAAAGGACCTGGATCCTTGCATCTCTGTCATACAGTGTGAACGTTATACCCCTTGACTTTTTTTTTTTTTTTCTGAAAAAGAATTCCAGTCCGCTATTATATTTGACATGAGAAAGTCTTGCGGTTGCAACAATGTATCTATTTGTATCCGAATAAAAACATCTGTATCCGAAAGAGATACAAATAGATACATTGTTGCAACCGCAATACTTTTTAATGTCAAATATAATAGCGGAGCTCTCTGCAGGGACAGAAGTAATTACTCCGCTATTATATTTGCCGGCTGTAGACGGGACGAAAATCGGCTGATTATTTTTTACCATTGGTGGTAACGTCGGCCAATTGAACGACCGATTTTTAGTTTTTTTTTTTTAAAAAAAACAGCCGGTTTTTGACCCGTCTATGGCCTGCATTAGTCCATAGGGTTCAATATTGAGTTGGCCCCGCCCTTTCCACACACATGACCTTTAATGGCCCCCCAGTCTTAGTCCGTAGGGTTCAATATTGAGTTGGCCCCGCCCTTTCCACACACATGACCTTTAATGGCCCCCCAGTCTTAGTCCGTAGGGTTCAATATTGAGTTGGCCCCGCCCTTTCACACACATGACCTTTAATGGCCCCCCAGTCTTAGTCCGTAGGGTTCAATATTGAGTTGGCCCCGCCCTTTCCACACACATGACCTTTAATGGCCCCCCAGTCTTAGTCCGTAGGGTTCAATATTGAGTTGGCCCCGCCCTTTCACACACATGACCTTTAATAGCCCCCCAGTCTTAGTCCGTAGGGTTCAATATTGAGTTGGCCCCGCCCTTTCCACACACATGACCTTTAATGGCCCCCCAGTCTTAGTCCGTAGGGTTCAATATTGAGTTGGCCCCGCCCTTTCACACACATGACCTTTAATGGCCCCCCAGTCTTAGTCCGTAGGGTTCAATATTGAGTTGGCCCCGCCCTTTCCACACACATGACCTTTAATGGCCCCCCAGTCTTAGTCCGTAGGGTTCAATATTGAGTTGGCCCCGCCCTTTCACACACATGACCTTTAATGGCCCCCCAGTCTTAGTCCGTAGGGTTCAATATTGAGTTGGCCCCGCCCTTTCCACACACATGACCTTTAATGGCCCCCCAGTCTTAGTCCGTAGGGTTCAATATTGAGTTGGCCCCGCCCTTTCCACACACATGACCTTTAATGGCCCCCCAGTCTTAGTCCGTAGGGTTCAATATTGAGTTGGCTCCGCCCTTTGCAGCTATAACAGCTCCAACTCTTCTGGGAAGGCCTTCCACAAGGTTTAGGAGGGTGTCTATGGGAAGGTTGGACCATTCTTCCAGAAGCACATTTGTCAGGTCAGGCACTGATGTCGGGGGAGGGGGCCTGGCTCGCAGTCTCCGCTCTAATTCATCCCAAAGGTGTTCTATGGGGTTGAGGTCAGGACTCTGTGCAGGACAGTCAAGTTCCTCCACCCCAAACTGGCTCCACCATGTCTTTATGGACCTTGCTTTGTGCACTGGTGCGCAGTCCTGTTGGAACAGGAAGGGGCCATCCCCAACTCTTCCCACAACTTGGGAGCATGAAATTGTCCAAAATGTCACCTTAAGAGTTCCCTTCACTGGAACTAGGGGGCCAAGCCCAACCCCTGAAAAACAACCCCACACGATAATCCCCCCTCCCAACAAACTTTACAATTGGCACAATGCAGTCAGACAAGTACCATTCTCCTGGCCACCACCAAACAAAGACACGTCCATCGGATTGCCAGACAGAGAAGCGTGATTGGTCACTCCAGAGAACACGTCTCCTCTGCTCTAGAGTCCAGTGGCGGCATGCTTTACACCACGGCATCCGATGCTTTGCATTGCACTTGGTGATGGAAGGCTTGGATGCAGCTGCATGGCCATGGAAACCCATTCCATGGAGCTCTCTACGCACTGTTGTTGGGCTCATCTGAAGGCCACACCAAGTTTGGAGGTCTTTAGCTATTGACTCTGCAGACAGTTGGCGACTTCTGCGCACTGTGCGCTTCAGCATGCGCTGACCCCGCCCTGTCATGTGACGTGGCCTACCACTTGGTGGCTGAGTGGCTGTTGTTCCCAGTTGCTTCCACTTTGTTATAATCCCACTAACAGTTGAGCGTGGAATATTTACTAGCCAGGAAATGTCACGGATGGACTTATTGCCCAGGTGACCACCTATCACGGGACCACGCTTGGAGTCACTGAGCTCCCTGAGAGCGACCCATTCTTTCACCAATGTTTGTAGAAGAAGTCTGCATGCCTAGGGGCTTGATTGTATACACCTGTGTCCATGGAGGGGATTGGAACACCTGAATCACATGATATGGAGGGATTGGAACACCTGAATCACATGATTGGGAGGGAATTGGAACATATATCTGCATATACTATATATATATATTCACCTGTATCTGTAGGCACTCTATATATCACCTGTATCTGTAGGCACTCTCTATATATCACCTGTACCTGTAGGCACTCTCTATATATGTCACCTGTACCTGTAGGCACTCTCTATATATCACCTGTACCTGTAGGCACTCTCTATATATCACCTGTATCTGTAGGCACTCTCTATATATCACCTGTACCTGTAGGCACTCTCTATATATGTCACCTGCACCTGTAGGCACTCTCTATATATCACCTGTACCTGTAGGCACTCTCTATATATCACCTGTACCTGTAGGCACTCTCTATATATCACCTGTACCTGTAGGCACTCTCTATATATCACCTGTATCTGTAGGCACTCTCTATATATCACCTGTATCTGTAGGCACTCTCTATATATCACCTGTACCTGTAGGCACTCTCTATATATATCACCTGTATCTGTAGGCACTCTCTATATATCACCTGTATCTGTAGGCACTCTCTATATATCACCTGTATCTGTAGGCACTCTCTATATATCACCTGTATCTGTAGGCACTCTCTATATATATCACCTGTATCTGTAGGCACTCTCTATATATCACCTGTACCTGTAGGCACTCTCTATATATATCACCTGTATCTGTAGGCACTCTCTCTATATATCACCTGTATCTGTAGGCACTCTCTATATATATCACCTGTATCTGTAGGCACTCTCTATATATCACCTGTACCTGTAGGCACTCTCTATATATCACCTGTACCTGTAGGCACTCTCTATATATCACCTGTATCTGTAGGCACTCTCTATATATCACCTGTACCTGTAGGCACTCTCTCTATATATCACCTGTATCTGTAGGCACTCTCTATATATCACCTGTATCTGTAGGCACTCTCTATATATCACCTGTATCTGTAGGCACTCTCTATATATCACCTGTATCTGTAGGCACTCTCTATATGTCACCTGTACCTGTAGGCACTCTCTATATATCACCTGTACCTGTAGGCACTCTCTCTATATATCACCTGTATCTGTAGGCACTCTCTATATATCACCTGTATCTGTAGGCACTCTCTATATATCACCTGTATCTGTAGGCACTCTCTATATATCACCTGTATCTGTAGGCACTCTCTATATATCACCTGTACCTGTAGGCACTCTCTATATATCACCTGTATCTGTAGGCACTCTCTATATATCACCTGTATCTGTAGGCACTCTCTATATATCACCTGTATCTGTAGGCAATGTTTGAATGAGGATCTCCTGTGTGCCTCGTATATTTTTCAATGTTCCACATTATTACTGGCTTGTAAATGTCTTCATTTCACCTGCTGCCCGAGGATGTTGTGAGCTGCACTGTTAACAGGCAGGTCCAGGGAAGGGCAGCCAAATGTTCAACTGTAGAATGATAAAAAAAACCGTAAAAAGGCCTCTGAAGATACCTGAGAGGATAAACATCGAATGTGGGTAGAAAACAGCATCAAGGCGAACGTTCTCCTCCAAGACCCATGAACTCTCACAGCTAGTTGCATCTGTTTGCATCCGGAGTGAAAGCCTGGCGCCATCTTTGATCTTTTAGCCTTTCTTTACACTCAGAAAGAGATTAATGTCACCCGAGGAGGCTTCGGATTGCAGTTGTGCATTACCCTCTGTCACCCCGGCCGGGAAGCTCCTCCATGAATCACCGGCTGCTTGGGAAGATCTCCGCACTTCCTTGGCCCTGAACTTGTCATATTTCTAGCTGAAGAGCGCAACCTCTTGTAGAGCCAGTTCTCGCCTTCGAAATATGACCCGCCGCTATCATTTTTTACAGTCTGACATCATGAAGAAAAAGAAAAACATAACCGTTTATAAGAGAGCCGATGGAAGCTGCACAAAATGTCGGAAAATATGCTGATCAAGGCGTCCAGTTTGCGTCTGGTGGACTAAAGTCACAAGCTTGGGTTGCCACCTGATCAGCTTCTGGCCTGGATGGTAAAATGGGGACTTGTCAGAAGATAGCGTAAGACCAACATATTTGTTTCTCCAGAAATGGTGGAAAACTTGTAGTCATGCTTGGGAACTTGACTTGGCAATGTTGGCTTCTCGCTTCTGTTCTTAGCTCATTACCGGACAGACTCGGTTTTCTGGCTTTTTAGTATGTAAACGTAAAGTCTAGATGGCAGTGAGGTCCACCTGCACCATCACCTGACATTTTGTTTATGTTTACATAATGGAAACCCCGAGAAGGGAACTTGGCCAGTAATGGTCTGGTAGACCAAAGCCAATTTTTTTGTGTGGTAGGCCAAAGTTACAAGCTTGGGATGCCACGTGACCAGCTTTGTCCCAGCCTGGATGGTAAAAATGGGACTTGTCAGAAGACATCATAAACCGGTATTTTTTTTCCAGAAATGTTGGCTTCTCGCTTCTGTTCTTAGCTCATTACCGGACAGACTCGGCTTTCTGGCTTTTTAGTATGTAAACGTAAAGTCTAGATGGCAGTGAGGTCCACCTGCACCATCACCTGACATTTTGTTTACGTTTACATAATGGAAACCCGGAGAAGGGAACTTGGCCAGTAATGGTCTGGTAGACCAAAGCCAATTTGTGTGTGGTAGGCCAAAGTTACAAGCTTGGGTTGCCACGTGACCAGCTTTGTCCCAGCCTGGATGGTAAAAATGGGACTTGTCAGAAGACATCATAAGGCCGGTATTTTTTTTCCAGAAATGGTGGATACCTTATAGTCATATGTAGGAACTTGCAGGATCTGACCCGGCAATCCAGCTTCTTGCTTCTGTTATAAGCTCATTACCAGCCTGGCTCAGTTTTCTTTCCAGTTTAAAAACCTAAACAAAGTCCAAATGGCGGTGAGGTCAATCTCCACCATCACTTAGTGACATTTTGTCTATATTTACATACAGTCATGGCCGAAATTGTTGGCACCCTTGATATTTTTCCTGAAAATCAAGTATTTCACACAAAAAAGGTATTGCATTAACACATGTTTTGCTATACACATGTTTATTCCCTTTGTATGTATTGGAACAAATATAAAACAGAGGCAGAAAAGCAAATATGACATAATGTCACACAAAACCCCAAAAATGGGCTGGACAAAAGTATTGGCACCCTTAACTTAATATTTGGTTGCACACCCTTTGGAAAACATAACTGAAATCAGTCGCTTCCTATAACCATCAATAAGCTTCTGACACCTCTCACCCGGAATTTTGGACCACTCTTCCTTTGCAAACAGCTCCAGGTCTCTCTTATTGGAAGGACACCTTTTCCCAACAGCAATTTTAAGATCTCTCCACAGGTGTTCAATGGGATTTAGATCTGGGCTCATTGCTGGCCACTTCAGAACTCTCCAGCGCTTCTTTGCCATCCATTTCTGAGTGCTTTTTGACGTATGTTTGGGGTCATTGTCCTGCTGGAAGACCCAGGATCTTGGACGCAAACCCAGCTTTCTGACACTGGGCCCTACAGTGCGACCCAAAATCCTTTGGTAATCCTCAGATTTCATGATGCCTTGCACACAGTCAAGGCACCCAGTGCCAGAGGCAGCAAAACAACCCCAAAACATCATTGAACCTCCACCATATTTTACCGTAGGTACTGTGTTTTGTTCTTTGTAGGCCTCATTCCGTTTTCGGTAAACAGTAGAATGATGTGCTTTACCGAAAAGCTCTATCTTGGTCTCATCTGTCCACAAGACGTTTTCCCAGAAGGCTTTTGGCTTACTCAAGTACATTTTGGCAAACTGTAGTCTTGCTTTTTTATGTCTCTGTGTCAGCAGTGGGGTCCTCCTGGGTCTCCTGCCATAGCGTTTCATTTCATTTAAATGTCGACGGATAGTTCGCGCTGACACTGATGCTCCCTGAGCCTGCAGGACAGCTTGAATGTCTTTGGAACATGTTTGGGGCTGCTTATCCACCATCCGGACTATTCTGCGTTGCAATCTTTCATCAATTTTCCTCATCCGTCCACGACCAGGGAGATTAGCTACAGTGCCATGGGTTGCAAACTTCTTGATAATGTTGCGCACTGTGGACAAAGGCAAATCTAGTTCTCTGGAGATGGACTTGTAACCTTGAGATTGTTGATATTTTGCCACAATTTTGGTTCTCAGGTCCTCAGACAGTTCTCGTCTCCTCTTTCTGTTGTCCATGCTTAGTGTGGCACAGACAGACACACAATGCAAAGGTTAAGTGAACGTCTCTCCTTTTTATCTGCTTTCAGGTGTGATTTCTATATTGCCCACACCTGTTACTTGCCCCAGGTGAGTTTACAGGAGCATCACATGCTTGTAACATTCTTATTTATCCGCAGTTGTGAAAGGGTGCCAATACTTTTGTCCAGCCCATTTTTGGAGGTTTGTGTGACATTATGTCGAATTTGCTTTCTTTCCTCCCTTTTTTTGTTTTGTCCCAATACACACAAAGGGAATAAACATGTGTATAGCAAAACATGTGTTAATGCAATACGTTTCGTGAGAAATACATGATTTCCTGGAGAAATATCAAGGGTGCCAACAATTTCGGCCATGACTGTATTTGAAAGCCCAAGAACCGAGACGGGCCAGCAATGAGTCAGTAACCAAACCAAAATGCCAATATTGCCAGGCCAGATTCGGTAAGTTCCCAGGTATGAATATTAGGTTTCCACCCTTTCACTTATGATGTCTTTTATATATATTTTTACATCATTGTTCATGCGGACGTCTAGTTGTTGGGTATGGTAGCCCAGTTCACGAGTTTCATGGGACAATTAGTCTCTTATCTTTTGTGATGTTGCGTTCAAGGCCTTAGCATTTCAAGGAATATCTGGAGAAATGCGAACTGTGAGTCTGGAGCTGATGTAGAGAAAATAGGGGGTTCCTGTTCAAGGACAGATCTGAGTCTTCCATATCGGTGTTGTGCTCAAAGTCCATGGTCGCCATCTTGGTGCTTACTCTAGCCATGGCCTCCTTCATTGACCTCATGGTCTCCTAGATTGTAAGCTCGAAAGAGCAGGGCCCTCGAACCCCTTGTGTATTGTTACTGTATTGTCTCATGTACTGTCCCCACTATAATGTACAGCGCTGAGCAAACCTTTTGGTACTATATAAATACTGTATAATAATAATAATAATAATTGTCAAGCTGGCGTTGCCAGGCCAGATCTGGCAAATCCGTAGGTATGTTTATTAGGTTTCCACCTCTTCTGCAAAAAAAATACCAGCCTTACGACAGCTTTTATATACCGTATTTTTCGCCATATAAGACGCTCCGGAATATAAGGCGCACCCAATTTTAAAGGAGGAAAATCTAGAAAAAAAAGATTCTGAACCCAATACATATAGTAATTCATCCCCCATATAGTAATTCATCCCCCATATAGTAATTCATCCCCCATATAGTAATTCATCCCCCATAGTAATTCATCCCCCATATAGTAATTCATCCCCATATAGTAATTCATCCCCCATATAGTAATTCATCCCCCATAGTAATTCATCCCCCATATAGTAATTCATCCCCCATATAGTAATTCATCCCCCATAGTAATTCATCCCCCATATAGTAATTCATCCCCCATAGTAATTCATCCCCCATAGTAATTCATCCCCCATATAGTAATTCATCCCCCTATAGTAATTCATCCCCCATAGTAATTCATCCCCCCTATAGTAATTCATCCCCCTATAGTAATTCATCCCCCATATAGTAATTCATCCCCCATATAGTAATTCATCCCCCATAGTAATTCATCCCCCCTATACTAATTCATCCCCCATATAGTAATTCATCCCCATATAGTAATTCATCCCCCATATAGTAATTCATCCCCCATATAGTAATTAATCCCCCCTATAGTAATTCATCCCCCATAGTAATTCATCCCCCATATAGTAATTCATTCCCCATATTGTGTCAATTCACTTACCTTTGCTCCGCGCGTTCCTCTCGCCGTGTTCCCGCGCCGTTCCGGTCTTCAGGGCTGATCCACGAGCAGAGGGGGTGATGACATCAGCGCGCAACGCCGGGTGTACTAAGATGGCCGACCGCTCCAGAGATAGGCCAAAGCCGCGGCCTTTCCTATGGCCGTGGCCGCGCCTGACGGATTCTCTCTCTATTCGTTGTATAAGACGCACCAACTTTTCCCCCCCAGTTTTGGGGAAGAAAAAGTGCGTCTTATACAGCGAAAAATACGGTATATTTTTCACATCAGTGTTCATGTGGCCTTCTAGTCGTTGGGTATGGTAGCCTAATCTGCAAGTTTCATGGGACAATTGGTCTCCTATCTTTGTGATGTTGCATCCCAGGCCTTAGCATTTCAAGAAATCTCTCCGGAAGTTGTTGAATGTGAGTCTGGAAAGAAAATAGGGGGTTCCTTGCCAAGGACAGATCTGAGTCTCCATCTTTCTGCTTACTGTAGCCAGGGCCTCCTTCATTGGCAAGCCAAAATTTCCAGGCCATAACTGGCAAGTTCCCAGGTATGACCATTAGGTTTCCACCTTCTATATTGGTGCTGTGCTCAAAGTCCGCCATCGCCATCTGAGTCTTCCATATCCGTGTTGTGCTCAAAGTCCACGGTTGCCATCTTGGTGCTCACTCTAGCCAATTCCTTCTTCCTTGGCAAGCAGGTAGGCTGGCACTTCGTTTTGGGGGCACTGGACATGGAACTGGAAGGTGGCCGGCTCAATAGAGAAGTCCTGGTAGGTACGACTGCCATGTGACAGTGGTAAAGTCCCAGCCTACCCCATAGGTAGTGTGAAGCTGGTCTACTGTGTGACCAAGTCTATTGTCTACTGTGTGACCAAGTCTATTGTCTACTGTGTGACCAAGTCTACTGTCTACTGTGTGACCAAGTCTACTGTCTACTGTGTGACCAAATCTACGGTTTACTGTGTGACCAAGTCTACTGTCTACTGTGTGACCAAATCTACGGTCTACTGTGTGACCAAATCTACGGTTTACTGTGTGACCAAGTCTACGGTCTACTGTGTGCCCAAGTCTACTGTCTACTGTGTGACCAAATCTACGGTTTACTGTGTGACCAAATCTACTGTCTACTGTGTGACCAAGTCTACGGTCTACTGTGTGACCAAATCTACGGTTTACTGTGTGACCAAGTCTACTGTCTACTGTGTGACCAAGTCTATGGTCTACTGTGTGTCCAAGTCTACTGTCTACTGTGTGACCAAGTCTACTGTCTACTGTGTGACCAAGTCTACGGTCTACTGTGTGACCAAGTCTACGGTCTACTGTGTGACCAAGTCTATGGTCTACTGTGTGACCAAGTCTACGGTCTGCTGTGTGACCAAATCTACGGTCTACTGTGTGACCAAGTCTACGTCTACTGTGTGCCCAAGTCTACTGTCTACTGTGTGACCAAGTCTACGGTCTACTGTGTGCCCAAGTCTACTGTCTACTGTGTGACCAAATCTACGGTTTACTGTGTGACCAAATCTACTGTCTACTGTGTGCCCAAGTCTACTGTCTACTGTGTGACCAAGTCTACGGTCTACTGTGCGACCAAATCTACGGTGTTACTGTGTGACCAAGTCTACGGTCTACTGTGTGCCCAAGTCTACGGTCTACTGTGCGACCATCCCTGATCCAGCACATGCACAACCTTGGAAACTCAAGTATGGATATGTCACCATCAAAAAGAGACGATTTAGCTCCCCTCCTTCCTCCAAAACTGAAAGGCCACTTTTGGGTGGACAGACTTTTTTCCAAACTCAGGCTGATGTTGCTTCGGCAGGTACAGTACATGGGAAGTACACGGGAAGTACACGGGAAGCATCTCGTCTATGAAGCCGCATGTTTTGTGGCATTCCGAGCCTACATATTTATGGTAGCTCCCCCCGTCCCCCCTACAGGTGCCACCTTGCCCGGGGTGGTAAGTGATAGCTCCCGCTCTGGCAGATTTACTGCTGCCACTTGCAGAGAGTTGAATGTCAGCTCTCCTCCCGGGACCCCCGCTCCCCGCTCTAATCACAGCCTGCCTTCCCTACAGACCCCGGCTGTGTCACCGCCACCAGATGCCTGCTAGTAATGACTATTGATTACCTAATTATGTCACCGGGACGCAGCGGGCTGGGAGGCCACATGGGCCCCGCGCCTGCAGATTGAGCCGTGTGTGAGACTACCTATAGGGTCTTCCCTCTATCACCCGGGGCCAAATTCCAGACTAATGGAGTGCCGTCCCTGTCACTCCTATTTACCGGGAATACGGAGGAACCGCAGCCATGGACAATGAGCCCAGAAAGGGCGGCGGTGAGAAATCGCGCCAGGAAAATTGTGCGCAAAAGTGAGGCAAACCCCCCTCCCCCCCCACAAATCGCAACAAATAATCTGACATGTTGCAGGGATCATAGTCCATAAGGAGTCCCGCTGTTCCTGCTGCACGTCGCTTTATTGCACTCAGGGACGGACTGATCATTGGGAACTCGAGGGCCCGGGGCCAGTAGGGGGCCCCATGAGATGCCCCTGGTACCTTTCATATGCTTTTTTGGGTGTGGTTTGAGTGTGGGCGAGGACACAGGGGCCCCATGATCCTCTATTGCCCGGGGGCCCCATGAGATGCCCCTGGTACCTATCATAGGCTTTTTGGGTGTGGTTTGAGTGTGGGCGAGGACACAGGGGCCCCATGATCCCTTATTACCCGGGGGCCATATGAGTTGTCAGTCCACCCCTGATTGCGCTCTTCTATGCGCCCTAAAATATACAAAAATCTTTTCAATGATCTGTTTTTTGTGAAATGTCGGCAATTCCGGATTTTCTGTCTGATGCGCATGTTGTGTCCTATAGGATCGCACATCGCAGGTCTGGTCTACTTGTGGCATTAGCATGGACGTCGCAGTCTGCGCTGTTTTAGTGGCACGCCGGGCGCAGTGTCTTCTGGAACGTTGCAGCCAATCGCATTAAATCCAGAATTCGCTGAGAATGGCCGCGGTGTCAAATTCTGGTTGTAAATGATATTCCTTCACCCCGGGTTCCACCTGAACCGCACAGCAGTCCATCTACCATGATTTCCTACGGGACGGTTCACATCTCCGCGTTTTCACCCGGCGCATTTTTTTGGAAAGGGTCGGGGACTTTTTATGCGCAAAAAGTTGCGTTTTTGTTCTATAGACGTCAATGGAAACGCTGCAGAAAAGCATGTCGTGTGTTTTTGGTGCATTTTTGATGGGTTTTACTTTTTAATCTGCCTAGCAACAAGAAAAAAAACCTGCAAAACACAAAATGCATCAAAAATTTGTCAAAAACGCAAAAAGCAGAAACAGAACAAACGCAAAGTGCAGAGGTGTGAGCCGAGCCTAATGTAGGATATACAATCCCTTCATACATCAGATGGATCAGATGGAGCCTGATATAGGAATGAATATCAACAAATGATGTCCTATGTAGTATGCACTATGTTACAAAGTTACAATGTACAGTCTGATCACTGGGGGAGGAGACTGAGGAAATGCTACCTCCTCCTTCTACAAAGTTACAGTGTACAGTCTGGATCACTGGGGGAGGGGAGACTGAGGAAATGCTTCCTCCTTCTTTTACAAAGTTACAATGTACAGTCTGATCACTGGGGGAGGGGAGACTGAGGAAATGCCTCCTCCTTCTACAAAGTTAAATGTACAGTCTGATCACTGGGGGAGGGGAGAATGAGGAAATGCCTCCCTCCCTTCTACAAAGTTACAATGTACAGTGTGATCACTGGGGGAGGAGACTGAGGAAATGACTCCTCCTCCTTCTACAAAGTTACAATGTACAGTCTGATCACTGGGGGAAGGGAGACTGAGGAAATGCCCCCTGCTCCTTCTTTTACAAAGCTACAATGTGCAGTCTGATCACTGGGGAGGGGAGACTGAGGAAATGCCTCCTCCTTCTTTTACAAAGCTACAATGTACAGTATGATCACTGGGGGAGGGGAGACTGAGGAAATGCTTCCTCCTCCTTCTACAAGGTTACAATGTACAGTCTTATGAATGGGGGAGGGGAGACTGAGGAAATGCTTCCTCCTCCTTCTGCAAAGTTACAATGTACAGTCTGATCACTGGGGAGGGGAGACTGAGGAAATGACTCCTCCTCCTTCTACAAGGTTACAATGTACAGTCTGATCACTGGGGGAGGGAGACTGAGAAAGTGCCTCCTCCCTTCTACAAAGTTACAATGTACAGTCTGATCGCTGGGGAGGGAGACTGAGGAATAGCCTCCTCCTTCTACAAAGTTACAATGTACAGTCTGATCACTGGGGGGGGGAGACTGAGGAAATGCCTCCTCCTCCTTCTACAAGGTTACAATGTACAGTCTGATCACTGGGGGTGGGAGACTGAGGAAATGCCTCCTCCTGCCTGCAGCAGACTGATGGCATAAGGAAATTGTTCCGGTGTAGTGAAGGGTCCCCAGTTAGGATCGATATATCAGGAAATGCTGTTTATTGATCCCAGATTTGATGAAGATAATGATGGCGCCCAAAACACGAAGATTTTTCTGTCCCTCTTTGTCGATCGTTTCCTCCATACAAGAGAAGTCAGATTCTGGGAAACGACTCGCTCCTTTTCATTGGACGCAGCTCATCCCCCAGCGCCCGGCCTCCCCGCCATACGGAAGAGATTTTAATAAACGATTATTACTGCGGTCCGGCCTGATTGCGCAGAAAGTCATTTTTGGTATTTAAATGTTCAGAATCGCCGCCGTCGCCGAAAGCCTCGCGCGTTTAATGGCGATCACTCCATTCTCGGCTGATTACGGGGGGGGGGGGGGTGCGGCTCTGCTGGTGGCATTAAACCCCCGTCACCTGCGGCACAATGACAGGCGAGCGCGGCGCCGGCCGCCTTTGATGGGCATCCCCTGTAATAGAGATTATTATTCTCATTATCTGTGTCATTAGGACAATTTCGGGCAATTACGGCCGTCAGCTGGATGGAGGGAGAGAGGCGGCGGGGGGCGGGGGGGGGGGGGGGGGGGACCAAGGTGGAAAGATACCGAAGAATGATACATTGTTTACATAGAGAAGGACGATCCTGCGGGGGAGATCGTCCTAAAGAGCAAAATCCGCTGCAGCTCTGCATGGCGGCCAATCGGCTTCTAACCTCAGCTTGTTCAATGAAGCTTTGACCATTTGGAAACTTGGGCACTGCCCGAGGGCCCGGGATCAGTAGGGGGCCCCATGAGATGCCCCTGGTACCTTTTTCATAGGCTTTTTTGAGCTTGGGCAAGAACACAGGGGCCCCATGATCTCCTATTGCCTGGGGGCCGCATGAGTTGTCAGTCCGCCCCTGGCTTTGACAAAAAAAAAAATGGTTTCTCTGCAGAGCCGCACCAGATTTGCGCCCATTTGGGTTTAGCAAATAACCCCCCCCCCCCGCAATGTCTGAATGGGGGGGGGGGGATTTACTAAAACCGGAGAGTGCAGAATCTGGTGCAGCTCTGCACGGCAGCCAATCAGCTTCCAGGTTTTATTGCCAAATCCTTGGTTCACCCCATTGCGGCTTGTCATGCGATTTGACCGTTCCAACCCTGTTGCCGGAAATGGAACCGTTCAATCAGCGCAACTCCAACAGCGCTTTTTTATATATATAGTATTATTATTATAATATAGGTTTGATTGAGATATAAATACGTTTTATATATATATATAAATTATTATTATAATTATTATTATACAGGATTAATAAATATACTGTATATATTTTACAGCTTTGATAGATTATCATTATACATACAGGATATATATATATATATATAGTATATATTGATTTATTAATTTTATATTTATTTATATATATATACATATTTTATTTATATACACACATCGTATTTTTATAATAATATAGACTTGATATGTATATATTGTGCCATAAATGTACAGATTTGAGTAGATAACGTGATCTGTAGCAATATGTAACCGTAAACGTCGTTGCATGCCTTGTTATTAAAGATGTATTCAGTCAAATATTCAGTCAGAGGTACTCAGACACAAATGGTCATCAATTAGCATCTGGAAAGCCCGGCTTCCTCTGGAAGTGACACCTGGGGGCTAATAAGATTTTGTCACCTTCTGGGGAAACCTGTTTGAAGGAAATGGCTGTGGACAGATTGTCTCCCTGACATTGGGAGCTGTAAAAGTATATCCATACATCAAAGGAAATGTTTCATCCCTCATAACAGCTAAAATATTAGTTGCAGAGAGATGAAAATACTTTCTTTTGATGGGGCACCATGTGGGTCACACCGACATATAAAAACCATATTTGTGGCTTAGGTGGAAGGCCAGGAAAATGCAGGGAATGGTTATGTGGCGCTGGAGTGCGATAGCGGAACAGTGATTGGTACTGTCGCGATTGGGCCGATGCGCTGGTGTCGGAAATCCAATCCCTGACTTGGTGTTTCAAGCCGGTCTTGGTCCGATTGAACTTGGGCAGGTAAGCACCCAGAACATCCTGTGGGCGGGTGCAGGAACACCCCCCAGGGTCAATTGGCCGAGGACTAATGTCCCGCCTATGTCCATATCCCCATAAATGGAGTACCCGGGCATTGGGACATGGTAATTCGTATGGAGCCGGTTCAATCGACCAATGGATTGCTATTTCTCCCTGACTTGTTCCAGTCGCAGGATAGATCTTGGTAAAAGTTTTATTCTGTTTTATTCCCTTTTATTTTATAGTGAATAGTCATTTGTGTGTCTTCTTGTATTTTTGTATTTCTTTAACTTTTCATACTTTGTACATATTTTATGCTCCGCCCACTTTTGGGAAAAAAAATCCTAAAATTAATATAGCGACTTCTGTGTATTTAAGCTCGGGCTCATATCTCCGGAGAGATTAGATTGGATTGGATTTTAGTGCCTTTAAACACTGTGTGTGGGCAGATTGTATGCAGATTGTAAAAGGTAACAGATCTGCCAGAAGGAGATCTGTGTGTGTGGGGTGTCCCAGCAGACCGTTCTGCGGATAAACTGTTGGGTGGTGGCAGGCTACTGTTTGTGGTGTGTCTGGTGTGGGGGGGGGGGGGGGTGTGGACAGTGGAGGGGTGATAACACCAGGGTTCTAGCTGTAGGTAGCTGGAGGGACTCTAGAAGGGTGCGATTACTAAGCTGCTCCTCAACTCTAATCAGTGCACCAGATTGTATGTAAGATTTGTATCTGCCCGTATGTGGTCGACCAGCTGGATTGGAGTGGAGTCTCCCTCCAGTGGTGGGAAGAGGTAGTGCGGGCTGTGGAAGGATATCACAGCTGGTCTTATATACGGCTTTATATATTCATGTTAAGTCCCCTTTATTCCCTCTTACCCCACGGACGCATGTGAGCGCCTCGGTTAGCTAGTTGCTGTGGGCGTGGCGTGTGGGGGATCCGTGACAGATATATATATAATTATTATTATTATAGAGGATTTGATGTATTAATATTTATATACAGAAAGTCGGTGATCTGGCGGTCGGTGTCATCGTTCACATCAGCGCTCGCAGTTCCGGTTAAAGAAAAAAAAAGTAGAACAGGCGGCAGTTTTCCTGCACAGAACTGTACTGGAATGCGGTAAAATGCACCGAATCGGACCGGAACGCACCAAAAATGCACCGGAACGCACATGTCCCTATTTAAATTGAAGAAAAAGAGAGGGGGGAAACATGAACTGGAATGCATAAAAAACGCACCGGAACTTGTCAAATACGCATCAAAAACGCACTGGAACGCGCTAAAAATTTGTCAAAAACAAGCATGTGGAAACGCATCCGGAACGCAACTGGACTGCGTTTCTATAGTGTGAGCCCTAAGGACCAGTTCACACTCCATGCATTTCAGTTGCTTTTTTTCTGCATCCAAAACGCACAGAAAGTCGGTGATATGGCGGTCAGTGTCATCGTTCACATCAGCGCTCGCAGTTCCAGTGCGTTCCGGTTGCAGAAAAAAAAAGTAGAAGTGGCTGCATTTTTCCTGCACAGAACTGTACTGGAACGCACCAAAACGTACCCAAAACGCACTGAAACGCACATGTCTCTATTTAAATTGAAGAAAAAGAGAGGGGAGGAAAATTAACTGGAACGCATAAAAAACGCACTGGAACGCTCCAAAAATGTGTCAAAAACGCGCATGGGGAAACACATCTGGAACACATTTTTATAGTGTGAGCCCTAAGGACCAGTTCACACTCCATGCATTTCAGTTGTTTTTTTCTGCATCCAAAACGCACAGAAAGTCGGTGATCTGGTTGTCAGTCATCGTTCACATCAGCGCTTGCAGTTCCGGTTGCAGAAAAAAAAAGTAGAACATGACGCAGTTTTTCTGCACAGAACTGTACTGGAACGCAGTAAAACGCATCACAAATGCACTGGAATGCTCGTCTTCAGGGGAAAAAATTAACTGGAATGCAAAAAAAAACGCACTGGAATGCGTCAAAAGTGCGCATGCGGAAACACATCTGAAACGCATCTGGACTGCCTGTCTATAGTGTGACCCGGGCCCTAAGGGCGCCCTCTATAAGGGCCAATTTACATTATAGAAACGCAGTCCAGATGCGTTCCGGATGCGTTTCTGCAGGCACGTTTTGGGCGTTCCGGTGCATTTTTATGCATTCCAGTTCATTTTTTGTTTAAGTTTTTGACGCGTCCCAGTTAATTTTTCCCCTTTTTTGCAATTTAAATAGAGACATGTGCGCTCCAGTGCGTTTTTTATGCGTTTTTTTATGCGTTTTACCGCGTTCCAGTACAGTTCTGTGCAGAAAAAATGCAGCCACTTCTACTTTTTTTTCCGCAACTGGAACGCACCGGAACTGCAAGCGCTGATGTGAACAATGACACTGACAACCAGATCACTGACTTTCTGTGCGTTTTGGATGCAGGAAAAAACAACTGAAATGCATGGAGTGTGAACTGGCCCTTACCCCAGGTGCACATATGTGCGTTTTCCGCTGCGTTTTGCTTAAACGCAGCACAGTCTATTTAACATGCTTTCCTATGGGATGGGTTCACATCTCCACGTTTCTAATCAGTGCGTTTTTCGGAAAGGGGCGGGGACTTTTTTGATTGCAAAACATTTTGGGTTCTATAGACTTCAATGGGAACACTGTAGAAAAGCATGTATTGCGTTTTTGACATGTTTTTGATGCGTTTTGCATTTTAAATCTGCCTAGCAACAAGAAAAATGTCAAAAAAATTAAAAAGAAAAGCAAAACGCGGCAAAAACGTGGAAAACGCAAGTGCAAAATGCAATGCAAAAAACTTGCGTAGGTGTGAACCTAGGGTATAGGTGCAGTCTGGCTGGTTCTTCCTGTTCCTAGACCGCGCCCCCCCATGATGTCATCGGTGTAATCCAGTATTCGGGGGCCGGAGTGGGAGGGGTATGATGGGTCACAGACTTTTTTTAATGCAAACAGTTGCGTTTTTGGTTCTATAGACTTCAATGGAAATGCTGCAAAAAAGTATGTAGTGCGTTTTTGCCACGTTTTTGATACGTTGTGCATTTTAAATCTGCCTAGCAACAAGACAAATAAAAAAAATGAAAAAACCCGCAAAATACATCAAAAACGCATCGATAACGCAGATGCAAAAAAACCCACAAAAAACAATGCAGGAACGGCTCAAACCCGAAACGCATAGATGCGAACCTAGCCTGAGGGCGCCCTCTGTTGCAAATGTCTGCAAGCGCATGGAGCAGGTGCGTTGTCCTACATTGTGGAATTGCGCATTTTGTTGTGAATGAGCCCCCTCCCCCCCGTGAGGAATCCACAAAAGAAGAGCAAAGTGCAGCCGATCGCCCGATGTCCTTCATAGTCCTGATCTGCAGAATCTGACGTCCAATTGGTTTCCGCGTTTACCGCCAGCCCGCGTCGCGCTCTTTCGGAGAGAGTCCACACCCTTTCGGAATAAAACAAGATGGCTCCCCAAGTGTAAAGACCGCGGCAGACTCGCTCCGGCGAGAAAATCCGTCCAAATCCCGTTTTATTCCTCCGAGCCGATTTGTCAAGTGGAGAGCTTTGCTGGAACGCGCAATTCTGATCCTCGCCGGACCTGGCGGAATTTACAGATTGTCTCTCCACTTGACATGTGCAGCAGAGCAGATCCGTACTGCAATGAAGACGCCGTCCGCGGAGCGAGGTCACGTCCAGCGCGCCAAAGGGTCACCGGCGCTAACGCTCCGCTCCGGTCTTCTGTCAATGATCTTTATCGGGAACCCGTCCGCCATTTTAAACGTTTAAAGCGCACATGTTGGGACTTCCAGTTCCCCTGTTCAGGGAGCGCACATGTCGGGACTTCCAGTTCCTCTGTTCAGTGAGCGCACATGTCGGGACTTCCAGTTCCCTTGTTCAGGGAGCGCACATGTCAGGACTTCCAGTTCCCTTGTTCAGTGAGCGCACATGTCGGGACTTCCAGTTCCCTTGTTCAGTGAGCGCACATGTCGGGACTTCCAGTTCCCTTGTTCAGGGAGCGCACATGTCAGGACTTCCAGTTCCTCTGTTCAGTGAGCGCACATGTCGGGACTTCCAGTTCCCTTGTTCAGTTAGCGCACATGTCAGGACTTCCAGTTCCCTTGTTCAGGGAGCGCACATGTCAGGACTTCCAGTTCCCCTGTTCAGTGAGCGCACATGTCAGGACTTCCAGTTCCCTTGTTCAGTGAGCGCACATGTCGGGACTTCCAGTTCCCCTGTTCAGTGAGCGCACATGTCGGGACTTCCAGTTCCCCTGTTCAGGGAGCGCACATGTCGGGACTTCCAGTTCCCCTGTTCAGTGAGCGCACATGTCGGGACTTCCAGTTCCCTTGTTCAGTGAGCGCACATGTCAGGACTTCCAGTTCCCTTGTTCAGGGAGCGCACATGTCAGGACTTCCAGTTCCCCTGTTCAGTGAGCGCACATGTCAGGACTTCCAGTTCCCTTGTTCAGTGAGCGCACATGTCGGGACTTCCAGTTCCCCTGTTCAGTGAGCGCACATGTCGGGACTTCCAGTTCCCCTGTTCAGGGAGCGCACATGTCAGGACTTCCAGTTCCCCTGTTCAGTGAGCGCACATGTCAGGACTTCCAGTTCCCTTGTTCAGTGAGCGCACATGTCGGGACTTCCAGTTCCCCTGTTCAGGGAGCGCACATGTCAGGACTTCCAGTTCCCCTGTTCAGTGAGCGCACATGTCAGGACTTCCAGTTCCTCTGTTCAGTGAGCGCACATGTCGGGACTTCCAGTTCCCCTGTTCAGTGAGCGCACATGTCAGGACTTCCAGTTCCCTTGTTCAGTGAGCGCACATGTCGGGACTTCCAGTTCCCCTGTTCAGTGAGCGCACATGTCGGGACTTCCAGTTCCCCTGTTCAGTGAGCGCACATGTCAGGACTTCCAGTTCCCCTGTTCAGTGAGCTCACATGTCGTGCAGGCGCGCCGCGTGTTTTACCACCTTTCTCAGAGCGGCTGGGTGTGAATGGGGCGTTGGGGGGGCGTTGGGGGAGGGGGGGGGGTCGCACACTTTCATACCTTTGGACATCGATGTCTTTAGTCGAATTTATTAGATTTATAAAAATCCAAATTTGGCGCGATCGCGACCTTGCGGGAATAATTGGCGCGTTCCTGCGACCACCGCGCACCACGGAACGATCCATTCACTTTTCTCCTCGTACGCAGTGTAGCCAATAATATAAAGATCACGTTTTGATATAAAGGAGTGAAGACACTTGGGGCCCCGGGATGATGGAACTTGGGGGCCCCCAGAGCTGAAGCTGGCGGTCATTTGGGGGCCCAGCGTCAGAACATCAACCATATCCATCCTCATAAAACCTTCCCCGGAAAAAACGAATACCGCAACGCGCTGCGCCGAATTCAATTGCGATCCATTCATGAATCTTTTTACCGCGATGATTCCCTCCCGGCTTTTAATTAAGATCCGCCGCCGCCGCGCCCTTTATCCCGCGCGCTCGGCATACATTTAAAGGGAATCCCCTCCCCCCTCTCCTAATCTAATCATGGCCGCCCGCTGAGCCCGACACGCCGGGGTCGGGGGAATGCCGCGTGAAATTTTATTTTCTCCGCTCATCGACTTTCCGGAGTTCAGCGCCTCCCCGGAGTCGTCAGCTCGCCTCGCGACGTATTCGCCACATGCGGAGGACGCGGCGCGCGTTGTCTGCCGCAGGCGGGGAGGGTACCACGGGCAGCTAGGCGGGGGAGTGAATTATGTACTAGCGCAGTCGTTACGGAATCCGAGAGCGAGCGCCAGAATACGGTCTGTGGGGCCCACATAAAACGGGCGATTGGCGGGCCAAGTGTTGCCTGCGATGGAGCGCGGCGGGCAACTTATTTTATCCCAGTGACACCAACGATGGGGCTTATTGTATCCCAGTGACACCAACGATGGGGCTTATTGTATCTCAGTGACACCAACGATGGGGCTTATTGTATCTGAGTGACACCAATGATGGAACTTATTGTATCTTAGTGACACCAACGATGGGGCTTATTGTATCTCAGTGACACCAACGATGGGGCTTATTGTATCTCAGTGACACCAACGATGGGGCTTATTGTATCTCAGTGACACCAACGATGGGGCTTATTGTATCTCAGTGACACCAACGATGGGGCTTATTGTATCTTAGTGACACCAACGATGGGGCTTATTGTATCTCAGTGACACCAACGATGGGGCTTATTGTATCTCAGTGACACCAACGATGGGGCTTATTGTATCTCAGTGACACCAACGATGGGGCTTATTGTACCTTAGTGACACCAACGATGGGGCTTATTGTATCTTAGTGACACCAATGATGGGGCTTATTGTATCTTGGTGACACCAACGATGGGGCTTATTGTATCTCAGTGACACCAACGATGGGGCTTATTGTATCTTAGTGACACCAACGATGGGGCTTATTGTATCTTAGTGACACCAACGATGGGGCTTATTGTATCTTAGTGACACCAATGATGGAACTTATTGTACCTTAGTGACACCAACGATGGGGCTTATTGTATCTTAGTGACACCAGCGATGGGACTTATTGTATCTCAGTGACACCAACGATGGGGCTTATTGTATCTCAGTGACACCAACGATGGGGCTTATTGTATCTTATTGACACCATTGATGGGGCTTATTTTATCCTAGTGAAACCTTCAATGGGGTTTATTCTATCTCACTGGCACCAACAGAGGGGATTGTTTTATCTCAGTGACACCAACGATGGGGCTTATTGTATCTTAGTGACACCATTGATGGGGCTTATTTTATCCTAGTGAAACCTTCAATGGGGTTTATTCTATCTCAGTGACACCAACGATGGGGCTTATTGTATCCCAGTGACACCAACTATGGGGCTTATTTTATCTCACTAGCGTCAACAGTGGGGCTTATCATATACCTCATAAGGATTGGGCCATTTATATCCGAGTGACACCAATGATCCGGCTTATTTCACTCTTGCTCTCCATTCAGTGTACTCCCAGACTTCATTTTTTCTAAAACATAGCAATGGGGGGGGGGGGGGGTTAGGTGACACTACAAACCACACCCAATTTTGAACCATGCCTCCACGTGTCCAGCAGGCAATAATGGAGCCCTGTGTTTGGACAGTTGTCATGACAACCGCTGTGATGATCCACCATGCTGCCATCCTTGTTTCTGACGTCATCAGGGGCTGGCTGCCTGCCCTCCCCCACCCCCTCCCCCGATGATGTGCTGCCAGGTCAGTCCACCTTCAACCATAATGTGGAACCTGAGGCGTCGCGGAATGTGCGATGTGTATATGTGGGGGGGGGGGGGGACACCAAAAATGGTGGCCGGGAAGGGGGGGCGGTAATGGGGAGTGGTCAGACTAAAAATAAATAAAAAAAAGAACGCGGTGAATAAACTTTTTTTTTTTTTTAAAGTTTGCGGGGCGGGGGAGGAGTGCAGCGATGCATCCAGCGGGTGAAGGTCTTCTTTAGGTGGGCACATGAGAAGGTGACGCGGGTGACGCGGGCGATGCGGGTGACGCGGGCGATGCGGGTGACGCGGGCGACGCATTGTATAGAAGATCCCTGATTTACGACCCGTCGCAGCCCCGGCCTTCCCCTTTCTGTTCCAGGACCTGAAGCCGGCCTTCTTCCAGAGTGGAAAAGCTTGGCTCTCGATCTCTCTTCCCGGAACGCGGTTGCGCCGTCCGCGCGTACCTACCCGCCACCCTCTCCAATTAGAGGCCTCTCTCCGCCACGCAAACAATCCATCGGCATGGAAGGCGAACGCTAACAAGGCTGACATAAATAATAAACATCGGCCTATCAAAAGCCTGGCACAGGCGCTAACGATGCCGATCCGCGCCGATGTCTGCGGACATCACAGAGCCTGGCGATGATGAATACGGTGCAAGGCTGGGTGGGTGGGCGGGCGGGGGGACATCCGGCACGGAGGATGCTTGTAATCAGGGGTTACATCCTTTGAAACGACTCTACGCGTTCCGTCCTTTGTAGCGGTTGCCTTTGCTGTGGAGTCAGAAGGGGATTGTTTAACGCAGACCCGCTGGGAAATGTACGCGGGGGCGAATCGCGGGCTCCGGCTGGCTGTGATGTGTATTAGCGGGTCATGCTGCACCTGTGATCTCTGCCGCGCGGTCCTCATTCTTAGGGAGCGCGGTTGCATCAGAAGTCCTACTTGTCTTTTATGGATTGGGACTCGAAACGCAAGTCCTCGCTTGGCTGCGCCTGCTGCAATTAGCGGTTGGTTGGGCCGGGGATGATGACGGCTTCAAGGCAAACTTTTTTTTTTTAAAGTTTGTTTCACGAAGGAGAAACTTTCCCCCCCCCCAATCTTTTTTGAGTTTAGTTGGCCACACCCCCTCCCACTCCGAGCCTCCTTATTGGTTAATAAGGCCCCCTATACAGTTTTCTACAGCCAAAACGTTCCTCCCCAGGGGCGGACTGACAACTCATGGGGCCCCCACGCAATAGGGGATCATGGGGCCCCTGTGTCCTTGCCCAAACTCAAAAAAGCCTATGAAAAAGGTACCAGGGGCATCTCATGGGGCCCCCTACTGACCCCGGGCCCTCGGGCAGTGCCCGAGTTTCCAAATGGTCAGTCCGCCCCTGTTCTTCCCTAGTTGGCTCCGCCGCTATGGACCACATAGTATCGGATGGGAACTGAAGGGGTTAAAAGTCCAGTCATGCAGGCCCTACGTGGGTCGAATTCCGAACGAATTTTCTTTCGAAAATCGCAACTAAGGGCTCGTTCACACTTGACTTTTTTTCTAACTCTTACCAAACGCCCCTATAGCATTTGTCAAGCGTTATACCGGCGTTTGTGAAGCATTTTTAGCACTCAAAAACACCGTATGCGCGGTTTTGCGGCGGTTAGTAGGCATTTGCCAAGAGTTTTAAACGCCCCACAAACGCCTATAATGAAGTTTAAATGGTGTTAACGCTCCACAAACGCCTTGCAACCGCACCATAGACTTGAATGGGAGGCTTCAACTCCTCCTGACTCAACCAGAGGCGTCCGTTTTGCCGCAACACGCCGCTCCCGTGTGAACAGCACTATGTGCTGCCATGTGCAGAATTTTCAGAGGCGTTTGGAAAGCGTTAAAAACGCTTCCCAAACGTATGTCTGCCGCCTGCTGACAACGCCAGTGTGAACGTAGCCTGAGAATTTTCTTTTTTCGAATTTCGTAGTGGGCCGCAGCCATCTCGCGGCCATCGAATTTGAGCGATCGGCCATGTTGAAAATCTTTGGAAAAATAAAAAACGAAGGAATTTCTAATCCATGACGGTAGAATCGTGCGAGAAGCGTCATCGATAAAAGTAATGAGCCGCGACCTGGAAAGAAAAGAAGATTCCCAGCCAAGAACATTCTTTTCTGTAGCCACACAAGGTGAAATGGAAGGCTCGGTTGGTCGAATTTTAAAATCAATGGTGGCGCCGTCGGATTATAAAATTTCCAATTTTCTAAAGAAAATTTGTTCAGAATTCGACCCATGTAGAGGTGGTTATATATGGGATGTGGACATTTTCTGCAGAGGAAAGCCCACCAACCTGTGGACATCGACAGCCCATCTGCAAGAGGAAAGCCCACCAACCTATGGACATCGACAGCCCACCTGCAAGAGGAAAGCCCACCAACCTTTGGACATCAAAATCCATCTGCAAGAGGAAAGCCCACCAACCTATGGACATCGACATCCATCTGCAAGAGGAAAGCTCACCAACCTATAGACATCGACATGCATCTGCAAGAGGAAAGCCCACCAACCTATGGACATTGACAGCCCATCTGCAAGAGGAAAGCCCACCAACCTATGGACATCGAAATCCATCTGCAAGAGGAAAGCCCACCAACCTATGGACATCGAAATCCATCTGCAAGAGGAAAGCCCACCAACCTATGGACATCGAAATCCATCTGCAAGAGGAAAGCCCACCAACCTATGGACATCGACATCCATCTGGAAGAGGAAAGCCCACCAACCTATGGACATCGACAGCCCATCTGCAAGAGGAAAGCCCACCAACCTATGGACATCGACAGCCCATCTGCAAGAGGAAAGCCCACCAACCTATGGACATCGACATCCATCTGCAAGAGGAAAGCCCACCAACCTATGGACATCGACATCCATCTGCAAGAGGAAAGCCCACCAACCTATAGACATCGACAGCCCATCTGCAAGAGGAAAGCCCACCAACCTATGGACATCGACAGCCCATCTGCAAGAGGAAAGCCCACCAACCTATGGACATCGAAATCCATCTGCAAGAGGAAAGCCCACCAACCTATGGACATCGAAATCCATCTGCAAGAGGAAAGCCCACCAACCTATGGACATCGACATCTATCTGCAAGAGGAAAGCCCACCAACCTATGGACATCGACAGCCCATCTGCAAGAGGAAAGCCCACCAACCTATGGACATCGACATCCATCTGCAAGAGGAAAGCCCACCAACCTATGGACATCGACATCCATCTGCAAGAGGAAAGCCCACCAACCTGTGGACATCGACAGCCCATCTGCAAGAGGAAAGCCCACCAACCTGTGGACATCGACATCCATCTGCAAGAGGAAAGCTCACCAACCTATGGACATCGACATCCATCTGCAAGAGGAAAGCCCACCAACCTATGGACATCGACAGACCAACTGCAAGAGGAAAGCTCACCAACCTATGGACATCGACATCCATCTGCAAGAGGAAAGCCCACCAACCTATGGACATCGACATCCATCTGCAAGAGGAAAGCCCACCAACCTATGGACATCGACATCTATCTGCAAGAGGAAAGCCCACCAACCTATGGACATCGACATCTATCTGCAAGAGGAAAGCTCACCTACCTATGGACATCGACAGCCCATCTGCAAGAGGAAAGCCCACCAACCTATGGACATCGACATCTATCTGCAAGAGGAAAGCCCACCAACCTATGGACATCGACATCTATCTGCAAGAGGAAAGCTCACCTACCTATGATCATCGACATCCATCTGCAAGAGGAAAGCCCACCAACCTATGGACATCAAAGTCAATCTGCAAGAGTCGTTATTTTCCTGCTCGGCCTTTTGTCCACCAATTTCTTTGGGTAAGTGGAGATGCCCTTTAAGAGGTCACGTGGGCACTGGATTAGCACCTGAGCTTCACGTGGCGGTTCGGCTGAACTGCTAATTCCAGAGTGCGAGCGTCAGGAGGAAATGAATACGCTTTCACCACGGCTCACGAGTCAAGAATAGAATTTGCGGAGAAAATGTTATTTCCGTTCCTCTCGTACTTTCCGCACGCCGCGCTCGGTCGAGAGACGCTGCAAATTCCGGCGATTCACTCAACCAGAAATAGGGAACTGCGCAAAATAGAGCAAAGTGCATCCTAGTCTATTATAAAATGATCCCAAAAAATTCCCCGGGGGGGCAGTGTGAGTTCAGATCAGGAAAGCGTGGTCAGTAAAGACAATATGGCGGGCAGGGATTTTATTTCAGCGGGAAAGCAAAGGAACGCACCTCTGAGTCACCCCTTGTTTCCACCTCCCCCAATCCACCTCTGAGCATCGTCCCTTGTTTCCACCTCCCCCAATCCATCTCTGAGCACCGTCCCTTGTTTCCACCTCCCCCAATCCACCTCTGAGCACCGTCCCTTGTTTCCACCTCCCCCAATCCACCTCTGAGCACCGTCCCTTGTTTCTACCCCCCCCCCCACCTCTGAGCCCTGTTCCTTGCTTCCACCCACCGTTGAGCACCGTCTCTTGTTTCCACCCCCCCATCCACCTCTGAGCAATGTCCCTTGTTTCCACCCCCCCATCCACCTCTGAGCAATGTCCCTTGTTTCCACCCCCCCCATCCACCTCTGAGCAATGTTCCTTGCTTCCACCCCCCGTCCACCTCTGGGCACCATCCTTTGTTTCCACCCCCTCCATCCTTCCACCTCCAAGCACTGTCCCTTGTTTACAACCCCCATCCACCTCTGAGCACTGTCCCTTGTTTCCATCCCCGAGCACCGTCCCTTGGTTCCACCCCCCTATCCACCTCTGAGCACCGTCCCTTGGTTCCACCCCCCCATCCACCTCCGAGCACCATCCCTTGGTTCCACCCCTTATCCACCTCCAAGCACCGTCCCTTGGTTCCACCCCCTACCCACCTCCAAGTGCTGCTTTGTTTAGAGAATACAGAGCCAATAATTATTTTGTATGGAAGGTGTTGCTACTCTTCTTGTTTTCATCAACTAATTCCATACAAATTATTTAGCACCACAAAATGGTACTTGATTCTGTATTCTCTAAAAGGGGCGGTACTCGGAGGTGGGTAGGTGGGGGAACGAAGGGAGGGTACTCACAGGAGGGTGGGGGGCGGAGACAGGGGAGGGGACTCAGAAAGGGGGAGTTCCTGCACCTTTCATAAAGTGCTCTTTAAAAAGTGTCTAGTGCCCAGAGGTAGAAAATTCAGCTATTGTGACTGATATGTGCTCCCCTAGAGCACAGCGCGCTCACCGGATCTCCGTCACTCTATAAATGTTTCTTTAGTGCTTTAAGAGCCTCTGTTCCCTCCAGTAGCTTTATCCAGATATATATATATATTCCATCCTTTTCTCCAGGAGGTAGTAGTACTCTGGGTCCTCGGGGGTGTGTCCCTGACAGCCTATGCTTAGAAATGGGTGGAGAAGACTGGCGACATCTAATGGTGGAAAGGAATTACTGCAAGGGTTGGTTACAGAGCGAAAAAGCTGCATTCTGTATATTTAAGCGCACACTAATATACGGACCACAGGAGTCAAAATCATTAATCAGTTTATACAAAAAAATTATTTTTAACACTTATGGCCTAAAAATTAAAAAAAAAAACCCAAAAACCTAGAGTGCTATTTTTAGTCTGCTTTCCCTGTATACACCTCAGGGCCCAGCAAATGTAATACCAGTTGGGAGAATGAGCATTCCATATGGTGGCAGGGGGGTCCCATTATTTTGAATGGGTCACGTTCAGTGGGCTCCACCGCCCGCACGGGCCCACTCGACCCATGGACGCACTAAAAATTTGTAACCATGGTTTTCCTTCCAGAACGTAAACTTTTTCCAAAATACAAGAAAAAAAAATTAGATTTTGTTTATTATTACTATTATACAAGTTTGTCCAAAGGACTTTTCAAAGGGACTGGCGCGTTGCGTCTGTTGAGGACGGTCGCTCAGGGCGGGAGGAGGAAGGGAGGCTGACCGTCGGGCCAGGACGTTCATCGCCGGCGTGCAAACATTTTAACAATGTAATTTGCTGCTGCAGCAAACAGGCTTGTGGTGGCCCCAGAGCACCTGAGCAATCAAGACAAGGACAAGGAGGAAACGGCGGGCAGGCGGACGGACGCTCGCCGACGCGGCTGTATCCGGGGTAGGGAAGGCGGTGATCAGATTCGGAATTACTATTATTTCACAATCTCTTCACAGATCCCGCAGCACTTCACAGATCCCGCAGCACTTCACAGATCCCTCTATCAACAGTAGATCCCTCCTTCAACAGTAAACCTCTCTCTCAACAGTAGACCCCCTCCATCAACAGTAGATCCCTCTCTCAACAGTAGATCCCCCCTCAGCAGTAGATACCTTCCTCAACAGTAGACCTCTACCTCAGCCAGGGGCGAACTGACCATTTGGAAACTCGGGCACTGCCCGAGGGCCCGGGGTCAGTAGGGGGCCCCATGAGATGTCCCTGGTACCTTTTTCATAGGCTTTTTTCAGTTTGGGCGAGGACACAGGGGCCCCATGATCCCCTATTGCCCGCGGGCCCCATGAGCTGTCAGTCCGCCCCTGACCTCAGCAATAGACCCCTCCCTCTACAGTAGATCCCTCCCTCAACAGTAGACCACTCCCAGCAACATAAGACCTCCCCCCAAAGCAGCAATAGGTCCCCACTAGCAACAACAGACCTCCCAAACAATGATAAACCCCTTCACAACAATAGATCCCCCAGCAGCCATCATTAATAGACTCTCCAACAAACCTCAGCAGTCCTTGCCATTACATGCACTCAGTGCTGGAGGTGCAGGAACTGCGTCCCCCGCATTCCCGCTGATAAAAAGCCCTGTATATATATATATATTGTGTATACTGTGAGCGCACTGTGTATATAAATAATAATGTTTTTGTGTTGGTTGGGTATTTTTCTTGTCCCTTCTCTCTGTTCATCTTCTGGTCCCGCTAACGTTTATGTTGTAATAGCGGGAGAACGCGTCTTTTGACTAGCTTGCCGCCAACTGTCACTTAGCACGCACATCTGACGGTTTCTGAAGCAGTGCATTATGGGACGGAACATCAGATGTCTAGAATGGTAGAGAAAGGATGGGACTTCAGTTAGAACTGAACCAGCAAAAGAAGAAAGAAGTGTCTAAAAATCGTTTTTTTAATGTATGCGGGGGAAGGGATAGAGAACGGAGAGGGGCTCATTTACACCAGGTACATCGATCGTTGATTGGCACAGGCTCCACACACGGCCACATAGACACCATTGTTTTTGTGTGCAAACCACACCAGAGTGCCTTAGTACCCCGAGAGAAACGCTGATCTGGGATCTGATGTTCCCTTCGCTATTGATGTGTGTGGGGTCATCATATCAAGATCAATAGAGCTCTCTGAGAACCCCCCACCAGAAGGAAGGCCGTGGATGAGTCTGGAGAGGGATTTATAAAGATCACCCAATGATCTGAAATCCATTTATCCATTGTAAGGAAAATCATCTACAAGTCCCCTAGATTTCAGACAACTGCTAATTAGTCCAGGATTGGCTGGCCCAGCAAATTGAACCCAAGAGCTGACCATCTGGTGCTCATAGAAGTCTCCCAGAACCTGTCATTGTGCTGTGTCCAGGTAACTCTTGCAACAGTTTGGGTCAAAGTGCATTTACATCCATAAAGAGATTGCACCACCTCAACCTAAGAAAAAGCCTCCAACCCTCCATAGTGCCTCCAACAGTGGTCTGCAGCACATTCCATAAACCTCTTCAACTACAAGGCCACCAAATCTGCTGCAGAGTCTAATCCAACCTCCCACAGTGACCCCTAACCCTCCCACTCTACCTCCTACAGTGCCACCAGAGAGCCCTCAGCCTACCAGCCGGCCTGCTGCAGAGCATCCAACCCTCCATAGTGCCCCCAACCTCCAACAATGCTCCTCAGCTCCCTCCAGAAACCTCATCCCTTAGAGGGCCACCAAGTTAGCTGGAGAGTCCCCTAACCCCCTCCACAACCCTCCAAAGTGCCCCCATCCTCTAGCACCAACTCAACCTAAGAAAAAGCCTCCAACCCTCCATAGTGCCTCCAACAGTGCTGTGCAGCACATTCCATAAACCTCTTCCACTACAAGGCCACCAAATCTGCTGCAGAGTCCCCCAACTCCCATTGCCCACAGTGACTGCCAGTCCCGTCCATCCTCCCATAGTGACCCTTAACCCTCCCACTCTACCACCCACAGTGCCCCCAGAGAGGCCTCAGTCTCCCAGCCGGCCTGCTGCAGAGAATCCAACCCTCCATAGTGCCCCCAACCTCCAACAATGCTCCTCAGCTCACTCCAGAAACCTCATCCCTGCGAGGGCCACCAAGTCGGCTGGAGAGTCCCCTAACCCCCTCCACAACCCCAACACCCCTAAAGTGACACCCAGCCCCTTCCAACCTCCCACTCTACCTCCCACAGTGCCCCCAAAGATCCTTCAGCCTTCCACAGTGCCCCCAGCCTGTTGAAGAGCCTCCAATGCTCCATTGTGCCCCCATCCTCTAGCATTGCTCCAACTCAACCTAAGAAAAAGCCTTTGCTGTCCAAAATGAATACCAGAGCGAGGTCTTCAACCTTCCATACCGCCCCCAACCTCCAACAGTGCTCCTCAGCCTTCTTCCAAAACCTCATCCATTACAGGGCTGCCATATCTGCTGCAGAGTCTCCTAACCCCGTAAACCAACCCCAACACCCCTACAGTGACATCCAACCTCCCACAGAGACCCCCAACCTCCAATTCTACCTCCCACAGTCCCTCCAGAAAGCTTTCAACCTTCCATAGTGCTCCTAGCCTGCTTCAGAGCCCCCAACCCTCCATAGTGCCTCCAACTGTGCTTCTTAACCCCCGCCAGAAACCTCATCCCCTAAAGGGGCCACCAGATCTGCTGAAGAGTCCCCCAACCCCCTACACATCCCCCATTCCTTTACAGTGACATCCAGCCCCATCCAACCGTGCCCCCCCCCCCCCCCCACCTGCTTCAGAACCTCAAGCCCAGCATAATGTGTCCAACAGTTCTCCTCAGCAGTTGGGGCATGGATGGTTTTAGAAGAATTTACCGGGCCCTGGTCTCAAAAAGGTTAGGAACCCCTGTTGTAGAATGAAAAGGAGCATTTGATCGATTGTTGAGAGACAGGTGCCCTTCCGCCATTAGACGCCTGCTACCAGGCACGCGGTCAATTAGCAACATACCTGGGCAGTAGGGGGGTCATTAACTCTTTTGGCACTGCAGTTGATTGCCTGGCACTGACCTTCTGAAAAGAGACAGGGAAAGAGTTGAATGAGATTGGATTTTGACCTCATCTAGATGGCATTCGGAGTAATTAGAAAGCCGCTCTTTGGCAGGGAGTGAAGAGAAGAAGAAAAAATAGAAAACTGTATCTTATTAAAAGTCAAAATCTGCATTTAAATGGTAAAATCTCCCAGCGTTGAGGATACGGAGGAGCCGAGGGCTGGCAGGGCTGGGACCTCGCGTTCTCCCTGCCTATTACGCTTCTTAGAGCTGAATTATTATGCAAATGCAATTCCATCTCTCATTAAAAATAAGGAGAGGGAGAGCGGATGAGAGTGGAAGGGAAGAGGCAGCATGGCCGTCCGCCGGCTTCACGGCCATTGTGCGTCGCTGTGCAAATCTCACAGGCCCGGCTGTCCTTTCCCGCGGACGCATCTTTAATGCTTCATCTCAGATACCATTCCTACAGTCATTTCATTCAAATCCTCGAAGATCCGATCTCGAGGACTATTACTCTGAAAACGGTGTTATCATGGCGGCCGCTCTTCCTTTGGGCTCACCAAGTAAAATCCATCCATCATCGGATCGTATTAGGATGTTTCCTCTCATTACGGTTCACCAACTTATGGCTGGTATGTCAGGGGCCCATTCACATTGCAGCAATGCGGGCATTAAATACATGGGGTGTGTTGTGGAGGAGTTCATTGTGGATGGCATCCCAACACATCGTACAATAGAGCCCATCGCACTGCAGTTCACCCCAATGCATTGTACAGTAGAGCCCAACGCACTGCAGTTCACCCCAATGAATTGTACAATAGAGCCCATCGCACTGCAGTTCACCCCAATGCATTGTACAGTAGAGCCCAACGCACTGCAGTTCACCCCAACACATCGTACAATAGAGCCCATCGCACTGCAGTTCACCCCACTGAATTGTACAGTAGAGCCCATCGCACTGCAGTTCACCCCAATGAATTGTACAATAGAGCCGGACGCACTGCAGTTCACCCCCACTGAATCGTACAGTAGAGCCCATCGCACTGCAGTTCACCCCAATGAATTGTACAGTAGAGCCCATCACACTGCAGTTCACCCCAATGAATTGTACAGTAGAGCCCAGCGCACTGCAGTTCACCCCAGTGAATTGTACAGTAGAGCCCAACGCACTGCAGTTCACCCCAATGAATTGTACAGTAGAGCCCATAGCACTGCAGTTCACCCCAATGAATTGTACAATAGAGCCCAACGCACTGCAGTTCACCACAATGAATTGTACAGTAGAGCCCATCGCACTGCAGTTCACCCCACTGAATTGTACAGTAGAGCCCATCGCACTGCAGTTCACCCCACTGAATTGTACAGTAGAGCCCATCGCACTGCAGTTCACTCCACTGAATTGTACAGTAGAGCCCATCGCACTGCAGTTCACTCCAATGAATTGTACAGTAGAGCCCAACACACTGTGGTGAACCACAGCGCATTGGACGGTGGAGCACAATGCATTGCAGTGCAGCACAACACATATGCTGTGCGTTGTGGTGCACTGCGTTTTGATAGAAGGGCAATGTGCATTGTGGTGACTTGGCAGTCCATTCGTAATGAATAGGTACCCTAACACAATGAACATTATTGCATACTGTAGTGCGCATTCTCATAGGAGCTCTTTAGTTCGAATGAGTCCTGAAAGTGATTTTCGGACGTTTTCAGTTTTTTACTATTATGGTGATCCGTATTTTGGTTATTATATTTGATAAACAAACTTGTAGTGCTGCCCCTAGTGGTCATCTGTATGTCATGAAATGCAGCCAGTAGGAGTATAAAATGCTCCGGCATCGGTGGGAGTAAGTAATGTCCCATCATTGGTGTCAGTGGGAGGCATGGTGCCCCATTGTTGCTATTCATGAATGCAATAGTGCTCCATCGTTGGTATCAGTGGGAGGAATAGTGCTCCATCATTGATGTCAGTGGGAGGAATAGTGCCCCATCATTGGTGTCAGTGGGAGGAATAGAGCCCCATCATTGGTGTCAGTGGGAGGAATAGAGCCCCATCATTGGTGTCAGTGGGAGGAATAGAGCCCCATCATTGGTGTCAGTGGGAGGAATAGAGCCCCATCATTGGTGTCAGTGGGAGGAATAGTGTCCTGTCATTGGTGTCTGTGGAAGGAAAAGTGTCCCGTCATTGGAGTCAGTGGGAGGAATAGTGCCCCATCGTTGGTGTCAGTGGGAGGAATAGTGCCCCATCATTGGTGTCAGTGGGAGGAATAGTGTCCCATCATTGGTGTCAGTGGGAGGAATAGAGCCCCATTGTTGGTGTCAGTGGGAGGAATAGTGCCCCATCATTGGTATCAGTGGAAGGAATAGTGCTCCATCATTGGTGTCAGTGGAAGGAATAGTTCCCCGTCATTGGTATCAGTGGAAGGAATAGTGCCCCATCATTGGTGTCAGTGGGAGGAATAGTGCCCCATCATTGGTGTCAGTGGGAGGAAAAGTGCCCCATCATTGGTGTCAGTGGGAGGAAAAGTTCCCCATCATTGGTGTCAGTGGGAGGAAAAGTTCCCCATCATTGGTGTCAGTGGGAGGAATAGTGCCCCATCATTGGTGTCAGTGGGAGGAAAAGTGCCCCATCATTGGTGTCAGTGGGAGGAATAGAGCCCCATCATTGGTGTCAGTGGGAGGAAAAGTGCCCCATTGTAAATGTAAACAAATGACGGGGATGCTCACTGACATCATTGAGTATATATGGCCATGGCTACGACATGGTCCAGCATCCCCACCCCCTTGTTTACATTCAGCTCTCACTCAGAAGCTAACTGGGGTCAGGTTCCATACTGAGAGCTGCATTTAAACAAAGGGTTGGGATGCTGGATGACATCATTGTCCAAATATGGCCATGACTATGACATCATCCAGCATTCCTATTCCTTTTTTACATTCAGCTCTCCGCCAGCAACTGAATGGGGCCGGGGAAGTCGTGAACAAAAAAAAAGTAATAAAGTAACAAAGGAAAGGAAAAAGAGAGAAAGTATCTTGTGGAAGGAAAGGCGATCGTGTGTGATGCACCAGCACAGTGAAGTCGTCTGCATGGGGTTTGTATCGATCTTCGTATCCAGGAATATTATTAGTAATGTAACCTTCGCCTCGGATTCGCTTTCTCCCAATAAACAGATAACTGATCCTTAATGTGTTAACCGGAATGAATATTCAGATTTATTTCCCTTTTATTTGTAGAAACTCCATCCGGCCGCGCTCCCCGCTGACTGCTTTGTTTACGGCTCACCTTTACGGAAGATGCGCCCGCTTCGCCGCCTTCCAGTAATCAAAAGCAGCGGTGCGCAAACCGAGACATCCTTATTTACTAACTAGAGCCGTAATGAGGTTCCGGGGAGTTCGCGGCGAGGTAAGTGAACTTTAATGGCTTCCGATAGTCATTAAAGCGAGATTCTGCAATCCATCCGAAGAGAGCCGAGCCGTCCTTCACCGCCGTGAGAAGTGCAGACTTCAGCAGCGCCGTTCCCCAGGTCTCCCCACCGGCGCGCCGTGTTCTTCTATGTCCATGGAATGCCGAACACCGAGCGCGGGCGAAGGTCCGGAGCAGCGGATCCAATAGATTGGTCACATATGTAACCGTCAATCACTAACATGTTACATATAATACATACCTGTTGATCCTGCCAGAAATCCTGTGAGCTGATAAGTTCCTGTAATCTCCGCCTGTGCTGCACTCACCGTATCCGCTCTCCCCGGACCCCGCATTCACTATATCCGCTCTCCCCGGACCCCGCATTCCCTATATCCGCTCTCCCCGGACCCCACATTCCCTATATCCGCTCTCCCCGGACCCCGCATTCACTATATCCGCTCTCCCCGGACCCAACCATTCCCTATATCCGCTCTCCCCGGACCCCACATTCCCTATATCCGCTCTCCCCGGACCCCGCATTCACTATATCCGCTCTCCCCGGACCCAACCATTCCCTATATCCGCTCTCCCCGGACCCAACCATTCCCTATATCCGCTCTCCCCGGACCCCGCATTCCCTATATCCGCTCTCCCCGGACCCCGCATTCCCTATATCCGCTCTCCCCGGACCCCGCATTCCCTATATCCGCTCTCCCCGGACCCCGCATTCCCTATATCCACTCTCCCCGGACCCCGCATTCACTATATCCGCTCTCTCCGGACCCCGCATTTACTATATCCGCTCTCCCCGGACCCCGCATTCACTATATCCGCTCTCCCCTGACCCCGCATTCACTATATCCGCTCTCTCCGGACCCCGCATTCACTATATCCGCTCTCCCCGGACCCCGCATTCGCTATAACCGCTCTCCTCGGACCCCGCATTCACTATATCCGCTCTCCTCGGACCCCGCATTCACTATATCCGCTCTCCCCGGACCCCGCATTCACTATATCCGCTCTCCCCGGACCCCACATTCACTATATCCACTCTCCCCGGACCCCGCATTCACTATATCCGCTCTCCTCGGACCCCGCATTCGCTATATCCGCTCTCCCTTGACCCCGCATTCACTATATCCGCTCTCCCCGGACCCCGCATTCACTATATCCGCTCTCCCCGGACCCCACATTCACTTTATCCGCTCTCCCCGGACCCCGCATTCACTATATCCGCTCTCCCCGGACCCCGCATTCACTATATCCGCTCTCCCCAGACCCCGCATTCACTATATCCGCTCTCCCCGGACCCCGCATTCACTATATCCGCTCTCCCCGGACCCCGCATTCACTATATCCGCTCTCCCCGGACCCCGCATTCGCTATATCCGCTCTCCCCGGACCCCGCATTCGCTATATCCGCTCTCCCCGGACCCCGCATTCGTTATATCCGCTCTCCCCGGACCCCGCATTCGCTATATCCGCTCTCCCCGGACCCCGCATTCGTTATATCCGCTCTCCCCGGACCCCGCATTCGCTATATCCGCTCTCCCCGGACCCCGCATTCGTTATATCTGCTCTCCCCGGACCCCGCATTCACTATATCCGCTCTCTCCGGACCCCGCATTTACTATATCCGCTCTCCCCGGACCCCGCATTCACTATATCCGCTCTCTCCGGACCCCGCATTCACTATATCCGCTCTCCCCGGACCCCGCATTCGCTATAACCGCTCTCCTCGGACCCCGCATTCACTATATCCGCTCTCCTCGGACCCCGCATTCACTATATCCGCTCTCCCCGGACCCCGCATTCACTATATCCGCTCTCCCCGGACCCCACATTCACTATATCCACTCTCCCCGGACCCCGCATTCACTATATCCGCTCTCCTCGGACCCCGCATTCGCTATATCCGCTCTCCCTTGACCCCGCATTCACTATATCCGCTCTCCCCGGACCCCGCATTCACTATATCCGCTCTCCCCGGACCCCACATTCACTTTATCCGCTCTCCCCGGACCCCGCATTCACTATATCCGCTCTCCCCGGACCCCGCATTCACTATATCCGCTCTCCCCAGACCCCGCATTCACTATATCCGCTCTCCCCGGACCCCGCATTCACTATATCCGCTCTCCCCGGACCCCGCATTCACTATATCCGCTCTCCCCGGACCCCGCATTCACTATATCCGCTCTCCCCGGACCCCGCATTCACTATATCCGCTCTCCCCGGACCCCGCATTCGCTATATCCGCTCTCCCCGGACCCCGCATTCGCTATATCCGCTCTCCCCGGACCCCGCATTCGTTATATCTGCTCTCCCCGGACCCCGCATTCGCTATATCCGCTCTCCCCGGACCCCGCATTCGTTATATCTGCTCTCCCCGGACCCCGCATTCGCTATATCCGCTCTCCCCGGACCCCGCATTCGCTATATCCGCTCTCCCCGGACCCTGCATTCGCTATATCCGCTCTCCCCGGACCCCGCATTCACTATATCCGCTCTCCCCGGACCCCGCATTCACTATATCCGCTCTCCCCGGACCCCGCATTCACTATATCCGCTCTCCCCGGACCCCGCACTCACTATATCCGCTCTCCCCGGACCCCGCACTCACTATATCCGCTCTCCCCTAACCCCGCACTCACTATATCCGCTCTCCCCTAACCCCGCACTCACTATATCCGCTCTCCCCTAACCCCGCATTCACTATATCCGCTCTCCCCAGGCCCCGCATTTACTATATCCGCTCTCTATAGTGAACGCAGGGTCCGGGGAGAGCGGATACAGTGAATGCGGGGTCCGGGGAGAGCGGATACAGTGAATGCGGGGTCCGGGGAGAGCGGATATAGTGAATGCGGGGTCCGGGGAGAGCGGATATAGGGAATGCGGGGTCCGGGGAGAGCGGATATAGTGAATGCGGGGTCCGGGGAGAGCGGATATAATGAATGCGGGGTCCGGGGAGAGCAGATATAGTGAGCTGAATGGGGTTAAGGATGCACCATTGATCCCCAGTCGGTAGCTGAATGTAAACAAATGGGCTGGAATGTTGGCTGATGTCATTGACCAATAATGGACAACATTGTCACCCAGCATCCCTACCTCTTTCTCGCATTCAGTTCCCAACCTCCGGATCTCTCAGACAGCAGCTGAATGAGGGTGGAGATGCGACCATTGGGTCCTCAGCAGGAAGCCGTTGCATTTTGTGGTGGGAGTATTGCCGCTACTGAATGAAAGGCTTCCCAGAAGCCAGAGACTTTGGTCAGTAGGTGGGCAACCAGGCCATTTAGTTTATCTGCTCAGCAAATAGCTGAGTACGCACCTCCCCCACAATTGTCATTTCCTGCCTCTGTGATTGGCTCCCTGCCTTTCCCAGAAGTCTGCGCTAATGTAAAAGTCAGATTTTAGGGCATCCCCTGCAATAGGATTTTCAAATTTGGTGAGAGTCTCCCGTAGGATTATATAATATTCAAGGGTTGCAGACCCTGCAGCTTTCCTCATCAGACCACTGAGCATGCAGCAGGTGATTGTAATCAACCAGACCCTCCCATTCAGAATCAGTCTTTACAGGAGATGGGGAAACAAACAGCTATTTCATGGGAGTGACAAGAGGTAGGAATCTGCCACCAACTTTGATGTGGATTTCTATTTTCTTCTGAACAAAAGTGGAGTTACACTTCAAGTGTAGAGATGCCATTCCACCCTTCAGACCTTTCCATCTGGCTCTTTACCCCCAGAAAACTTAGTTGAAACTGACAAGTTCTGATTCGTTCTCGTCCCCGCAGACCGCCACATGCTCCATTTCATCTCCGTGTTTCCGTGTAGCGGAATTGAGCACTGACCTGTATAGGGGCCCTAGAGGAAGATCCAAAAATACCGCCATTAACGGACCTCCTGGTAGCCATGTTCTTCTGCCTAAATGTTCCCGACGTAATTTCATCCGCTGATGTATTAAGACAGAAATTACCATCTTACAACACCCCTGTGATCTCTCCCCGGCCCGCAGGGGTCCCCCATATTCCGTGCGCAATCTTGTAGGCTCATCGCAGGAGCCTATTGCCGGCACGCAGCACGCCGATGATCAAATGAGTCACTTAATTAGTTCCAACAGCCACAAAACAACGTTTCTGCGCGCTTGTTATTCCTAATTAAAGCTTCCCTTTTTTGATTTGCATCTCGCTGCCTCCACGTGCTCTTCTCCTCGCTTCTGTGGTAGCAATCCGCCTGACACTTTTTGCACGAAGATGCCTATTAATATCTTGTTTGTTTTGCGGCTGAATATTCTGCGAAAGACAGGTACATGTCTCCCTTTCTGCTGGAAGACGCGCGGTGAGGATTAGACGTGATGGGGAGGAGGAGGACGTGATCTGTGCTGCTCATCAGCTGTCGAGCAAGGCTGGGAGATGTTGAAGAAGTTGGATACTCAGATCAGCAGAAGATTTGGACCTCCGGCTGGCTGAGGAGGCCCGTGCTGTTGGGTTCTGGATTTATCTTTTCAGAGCTCCCTCCTGAGAATAAAGCAAGGCTGTGGTATTTATTTATTTATGAATGAGCTTCTTCATTCATTGAAGTTTTATACCTTCGGGCTCAGGTCAAGTAGACGTTAATCTTAATGAGAACTATCCGTAAATTTCCCAGTGTGAGGACACCTGACCATCACACCTCAAGTAAGTAAGTGGACCTCCCTCCCAGAGATGGGGTTCAGATGTCTCCAGTGAAGGGTCCTGGTAATCCTCCATCATACAAAGACATTGTAGACAATTGTGCTCTTCCAACTTTGTGGTAACAGTTTGGTGAAGACCCTTTTCTGTTCCCCCATGACTGTCCCCCTGTGTACAAAGCCAGCTCCATAAAGACATGGTTTGACCAGTTTGGTGTGGAGGAACTTGGGAGGTCCTGCACAGAGCTCCCTCCTGAGAATAAAGCAAGGCTGTGGTATTTATTTATTTATGAATGAGCTTCTTCATTCATTGAAGTTTTATACCTTCGGGCTCAGGTCAAGTAGACGTTAATCTTAATGAGAACTATCCGTAAATTTCCCAGTGTGAGGACACCTGACCATCACACCTCAAGTAAGTAAGTGGACCTCCCTCCCAGAGATGGGGTTCAGATGTCTCCAGTGAAGGGTCCTGGTAATACTCCATCATACAAAGTCATTGTAGACAATTGTGCTCTTCCAACTTTGTGGTAACAGTTTGGTGAAGACCCTTTTCTGTTCTCCCATGACTGTCCCCCTGTGTACAAAGCCAGCTCCATAAAGACATGGTTTGACCAGTTTGGTGTGGAGGAACTTGAGAGGTCCTGCACAGAGCTCCCTCCTGAGAATAAAGCAAGGCTGTGGTATTTATTTATTTATGAATGAGCTTCTTCATTCATTGAAGTTTTATACCTTCGGGCTCAGGTCAAGTAGACGTTAATCTTAATGAGAACTATCCGTAAATTTCCCAGTGTGAGGACACCTGACCATCACACCTCAAGTAGCCAAAAGTAAGTGGACCTCCCTCCCAGAGATGGGGTTCAGATGTCTCCAGTGAAGGGTCCTGGTAATCCTCCATCATACAAAGACATTGTAGACAATTGTGCTCTTCCAACCTTGTGGTAACAGTTTGGTGAAGACCCTTTTCTGTTCCCCCCATGACTGACCCCTTTGTACAAAACCAGCTCCATAAAGACATGGTTTGACCAGTTTGGTGTGGAGGAACTTGAGAGGTCCTGCACAGAGCCCCGACCTCAACCCTACTGAACACCTTTGGGATGAATTGGAATGTCGACTGTAAGCCGGGCCTTCTCATCCAACATCAGTCTAATTGTTGGTATTAGTGGATGAAAAATTGCCCCAAGGGCCAGATAAAAGCAAGCAAGGGGCCACATCCGACTGCAATTTGGACACCACTGTACTATTGGAAAGCAACGGCAATAGGATAACCTTACAGTCCAGCGATATCTTCCCACTTTAATAAATGCTATATTGTTGCTATGTTAAAAAAATCTAAAACAAGTTGTCCATTTCCCTTTCTTGTGGGTGTTGTGTTCAGTCCGAAGAGCTCTTCCGGGAAGGTCGGACTTTAGATCCCTTCATTCTTCTTGTACTGATGTAGATGCTGGTAGGGGAATATGTCAGGCTGCACCCTTGATCTAAATCTTCACTCACTTGCCGAGCTCCAGCAGCCGCGAGAGCTTTCTTCAAGGTGGGTTAGATGTCTGCAACCAGGGGTGGACTGACAACTCATGGGGCTCCCGGGCAATAGGGGATTATAGGGCCCCTGTGTCCTCGTCCACACACAAAAAAGCCTATGAAAAAGCCAATGAAAGGTACCAGGGGCATCTCATGGGGCCCCCTACTGACCCTGGGCCCTCGGGCAGTGCCCGAGTGCTCGAATGGTCAGTCCGCCCCTGTCTGCAACCCTTGCTGTAGGCTGTGGTTCCACCTTCTGGCTAGAGTATCCCACATGGACATGAATTTATTTCTTTGTTAGGATTCATATATTCATGTGTTCAGCAGTTGGGCCTTTCCATTGCTCAAAGACGGTCGCTTTCCTCCTCATCTTCTTGACGGGTTCTCCTACTTCTCCTAGAGGAACATATGCCAAGGCACACAGGATGTTTGCACTATCGGACGATTAACACCAGCCTAGCTACATCTGTTAAGTTGTTATATTGCAGAACTTTCAGCAGACGGTACGGTTTTTTTTTTTTCTTAACAGTTTAAAAGCTGCGACGGGGGGTGATAAATGTTTAGACGAGCACAAACAGCCCACAGGCGTACCATGGAATAGCCGCCAGTCTACCCTGGAACTCAGAGTCTCGGAGTTAAAGGGATTCAGGAAACTAAAAATAATGTCTATATATGGAGCAGCGAGAGGAATTCAGTAATGTGGGAGCAATTCATTAAATGTACAGTGGGGCAAAAAAGTATTTAGTCCCCACCAATTGTACAAGTTCTCCCACTTACAGAGATGAGAGAGGCCTGTAATTGGCATCATAGGGAGACCTCAACTATGAGAGACAAAATGAGAAAACAAATCCAGACAATCACATTGGCTGATCTGGAAAGAATTTATCTGCAAATTATGGTGGAAAATAAGTATTTGGTCACCTACAAACAAGCAAGATTTCTGGCTCTCACAGACCTGGACCTTCTTCTTTAAGAGGCTCCTCTGTCCTGCACTCATTACCTGTATCAATGGCACCTGTTTGAACTTGTTATCAGTATAGAAGACACCTGTCCACAACCTCAAACAGTCACACTCCAAACTCCACTATGGTGAAGACCAAAGAGCTGTCGAAGGACACCAGAAACAAAATGGTAGACCTGCACCAGGCTGGGAAGACTGAATCTGCAATAGGCAAGCAGCTTGGTGTGAACAAATCAACTGTGGGAGCAATAATTAGAAAATGGAAGACATACAAGACCACTGATAATCTCCCTCCATCTGGGGCTCCACACAAGATCTCACCCCGTGGGGTCAAAATGATCACAAGAACGGTGAGCAAAAATCCCAGGACCACATGGGGGGACCTAGTGAATGACCTGCAGAGAGCTGGGACCAACATAACAAAGGCTACCATCAGTAACACACTACACCGCCAGGGACTCAGATCCTGCAGTGCCAGACGTGTCCCCCTGCTTAAGCCAGTACATGTCGGGGCCCGTCTGAGGTTTGCTAGAGAGAATTTGGATGATCCAGAAGAGGATTGGGAGAATGTCATATGGTCAGATGAACCAAAATAGAACTGTTTGGTAGAAACACAACTCGTCGTGTTTGGAGGAGAGAGAGTGCTGAGTTGCATCCAAAGAACACCATACCTACTGTGAAGCATGGGGGTGGCAACATCATGCTTTGGGGCTGTTTCTCCGCAAGGGGACCAGGACGACTGATCCATGTACAGGACAGAATGAATGGGGCCATGTATCGTGAGATTTTGAGTGCAAACATCCTTCCATCAGCAAGGGCATTGAAGATAAAACGTGGCTGGGTCTTCCAACATGACAATGATCCCAAACATACCGCAACGAAGGAGTGGCTTCGTAAGAAGCATTTCAAGGTCCTGGAGTGGCCTAGCCAGTCTCCAGATCTCAACCCCATAGAAAACCTTTGGAGGGAGTTGAAAGTCCGTGTTGCCCAGCGACAGCCCCAAAACATCACTGCTCTAGAGGAGATCTGCATGGAGGAGGAGATCTGCATGGAGGATGGGCCAACATACCAGCAACAGTGTGTGCCAACCTTGTGAAGACTTCCAGGAAACGTCTGACCTCTGTCATTGCCAACAAAGGATATATAACAAAGTATTGACATGAACTTTTCATATTCACCAAATACTTATTTTCCACCATAATTTGCAAATAAATTCTTTCCAGATCAGCCAATGAGATTGTCTGGATTTGTTTTCTCATTTTGTCTCTCATAGTTGAGGTCTCCCTATGATGCCAATTACAGGCCTCTCTCATCTTTGTAAGTGGGAGAACTTGTACAATTGGTGGGGACTAAATACTTTTTTGCCCCACTGTATCTGCAATGGGCACTTGTCGGGTTCCACTATCCCTGCAGCTGGGGGGCGCCACATTGACTTTGGACATCAGAGAATCTGGAATTAAATGTCATTCAGCGTTCATTGCCCCATGTTTGATGTCACCGTCTGCGCAATACTGGATATAATTTTGCAGTGTGGTAATGAAGATAACCTTTACATGTGTACAATGAGCAGCCAGCTTGCCCCCCCCCCCCGCCACCATGCTCTTTGCTCTTTGTGTGGAAGCCGTGGTCAGGTCAGGGTGGGGAGTGTCAATGTGGGCCCTCCAGCTACACTGAAAGGAATATGCCAAGGAAAGGCAGGAGGCAGGAGGCCCACATCTGGTCCTTCAGTAAGGAACAGCACCACGGCGCATACTAGACCTGGGAGGAGGATCTGCAGAGTAGGAACCACCTTGGAAGAGGTTACTGGGTCCGGATCATGTTGGAGCTTGGACCAGGATCCACCAAACTACCACATGGTTCCATGTTAAAGTAGGGGAGTTGAGGAGCCAACCGGTATTTACCGAGACCCCTTCATGGAAGTTTGGATTTAACTGCGTGCTGACCCCAGGTTGGGACCCCCGAGTTTACACTACTCGCACCACGGGCCACAATTCAGGACGACACCTGGAAGTAGGTCTGGAACAGTCAGGTGAACTGGAAGTAACATTGGAGCAAACTAGGTCACTAGGTAACAGTCCAAAGGTTAGGATTGGCTGTGGATACAGATATATGTCAGAAGTCATGGCAGGCAGCAGACATGGTTAACCAGGACATAAAACCAGCAACTAGAGCAGGCAGCAGACACAGATAACCAGGAGCTAACCCAAGGCCAGGGCAGCAAGCAGACACAGTAAACTTCCTAATAGTTACCTACTAGCCAAAGGTCAGGACAGGCAGCAGACATGGATAACCAGGATACAAGCCAGAGGTCAAGGCAGGAATCAAACACAGATAACCAGAAATTAGGCGGGTCAGGACAGGCTGCAGACACAGATAACCAGGAACAAGCCAGAGGTCATGGATATACAGCAGAAATTGATGACCAGAAACTGGACAGAGGTCAGGACAGGCAGCAGACACAGATAACCAGGAACAAGCCAGAGGTCATGGATAGACAGCAGACATTAATGACCAGAAACTGGACAGAGGTCAGGACAGGCAGCAGACATGGATAACCAGGATACAAGCCACAAGTCAAGGCAGGAATCAAACACTGATAACCAGAAATTAGGCAGGGGTCAGGACAGGCTGCAGACGCAGATAACCAGGAACAAGCCAGAGGTCATGGATAGACAGCAGACATTGATGACCAGGAACTGGACAGAGGTCAGGGTAGGCATTAGACATGGATAACCAGGAACTAACAGAGGTCTGGACAGGTAGCAGTCATGGATAACCAGGAACCTGCCAGAGGTCAGGACAGGCAGCAGACAAGGATAATCAGTAACTAGCCAGAGGTCAGGGCAGGCAGCAGACATGAATAGCCAGGATAAAAGTCAGAGGTCAAGGCAGGTAGCAGACACAGATAACCAAGAACAAGCCAGAGGTTAGGGATAGGTAGCAAAAAGGATGACCAGGAACTGGACAAGGGTCAGGACAGGCAGTAGATATGGATAACCAGGAACTACCTGGAGGTCAGAACAGGCAGTAGATATGGATAACCAGGAACTGGACAAAGGTCAGGACAGGCAGAAGATATGGATAACCAGGAACTACCTGGAGGTCAGAACAGGTAGCAGTCATGGATAACCAGGAACCTGCCAGAGGTCAGGACAGGCAGCAGACAAGGATAACCAATAACTAGCTAGAGAGCAGGGTGGGCAGCAGACATGGATGACAAGGAAGGTAGGTAGGACTAACAGTCTCTCTGCATTGGTCTGCAAGTCAGAGCTTGAGCTGTGCAATCAGCACATTTCCTGATTCCTGGTTATTGGAGCGCATTGGCTGTGACTCAGCAGGAGGTGTGCCAGACCTCGGCAGAGAGACCGCCAGCACTACTTCCTGCGATGGGTCTGTCATAGTGAAGGAATCTAAGCAGACTTCTGGTTGCCAGCATCCTCATAGTCTCTTGCACTCGGCAGCAGCAGTCACACAACTGATTGGTGGGTGTTCGGAGCCCCCCCTCCCCACCCCCCGCCAGTCTGCAGTAGAGGGAATCCAAACAAATCTTTAATCCCAAAAGCAGGTGTGCAGCACTTCTAAATGCTTTGGACCGTAAATATGGACATTCATGCTTGAGAACCAAAGTGTGAGAAGTCTAGATGGAGGAGTGGAGAGGATGGACCACTGCCCAATGGCCGCAAAAAAGCTTGCGTTGGTCCAAGAGATGCGAAATGGCTTAATTAGGTGGAATGTCCTTCTGTCCAATTAGGGCAAATTTCCAATTCTCCGCCATGTAACCGCTCTGGTTGGCTCAGCTTGGCTCCCGTGGTGGTGGTGGCGGTCCAGGGGCCCTTCCCGTCAGCGGAACCCTTTACTAAGAGTGGCCACTTCATGGACATGAATGAAATGATGGCGCGGCGAGGGGGTGAAAATCAAAGCGCACTTAGATATCTATCAAGGGAAATCCAGGCTGAAATATTGTGCCATATGACGGAGCCGAGCTTCCAAGATGAGATCATCCTTGTGGCTCACACGCCTTTGCCAAGAAAAAATCTGTCCCCATATGTCGAACCCACCCGCCTTCGCACTCAGCGGCCGCGCTAATGTTGGGTTATTGGCACCGGCGGCGGGATGGAGTCTCCGCAGATGTTTGCACCGTACTCTAATTATATTAACCCCTGGCCTGCCGGGCTGGCGGGAAGCGGGGGATAGAGAAAGGTTGTAAGGTTGCCAATTGGCCCTTATTAGCACGGGCAACTGTTATTTGCAGTAAAAGCTTCCCGTCACGGACTCCAGATATTCTCTTCCTGCCAACCCCCGAAAAGTGGAAAACATCGGCTGCGGAGTGTGCGGGAATCTTCTACAGGCTGAGAATATAGAAGAAACCGATGAAAGCAGCTCTGTAATCATTAATACAATAATAAATGTGTTTCAGCAGTACCTGAGTGTAACCCGGCATCAGCCACCTGCCGCCCCTGTACAGCAGGGCTGGAGTGTGAGAGGAAGAAACAGCACAAGGAGCCAACCGGTTCATGTGCTGACAAGGAGCATGCTGATAGGAGGAGAGAGTAGAGTGAGCTCATCACTGCGCTGCTTCTTTTTTATCGGACTGAGGACATCTAATGGCGGGAAAAAGTACTGCAAGGGAAATCTGGGTTAAAGGGGAATTGCAGCAAATGCTGGTTTTGTTAGTTCATCTTTTAAAAAGCAATTCATTTTTGTCTCTGATGCAAGCAGTGGGTGGGATCATGGGAGGAGTTATGGAAATATCAAAATGCCTTGATAAGCGGGTGTTAGTCTGCAGGAGTGGGCGTTCCTGGGCAGTATTTAATTGCATAGGGAACACCCACATGTGATGCTGAGCCTCCATGATTGAAAGAAGTGAAATCCAATGAATGAAAGTGGGCGGGGTCAGGGACATTCAGGCTGTGGAGGAAAGAGCTAGATGATGCTAGACATCCTCCAGCCAAGGAATGGGTAGAGCTCTATCTGACTGGCTGCAGCTTCTAATGCACATTGTGAGAAGCTCCCAGTGTGCAGTGAAATCAGAGGAAGATGTTTCAGTCCAGGGGAGGAGCCGGTACACCTGTGCAAGACTGAAGGGGAGGAGCCGGTACACCTGTGCAAGACCGAAGGGGAGGAGCCGGTACACCTGTGCAAGACCGAAGGGGAGGAGCCAGTACACCTGTGCAAGACTGAAGGGGAGGAGCCAGTACACCTGTGCAAGACTGAAGGGGAGGAGCAGCTACACTTGTGCAAGACTGAAGGAGAGGGCTGCTACACCTGTGCAAGACTGAAAAGGAGGAGCCAGTACACCTGTGCATGACAGAAGGGGAGGAGCCATGGTACACCTGTACATGACAGAAGGGGAGGAGCCGGTACACCTGTGCAAGACTGAAGGGGAGGAGCTGATACACCTGTGCAAGACTGAAGGGGAGGAGCCGGTACACCTGTGTAAGACTGAAGGGGAGGAGCCGGTACACCTGGGTAAGACTGAAGGGGAGGAGCCGGTACACCTGGGTAAAACTGAAGGGGAGAAGCCGGTACACCTGGGTAAGACTGAAGGGGAGGAGCCGGTACACCTGGGTAAAACTGAAGGGGAGGAGCCGGTACACCTGGGTAAGACTGAAGGGGAGGAGCCGGTACACCTGTGCAAGACTGAAGGGGAGGAGCCGGTACACCTGGGTAAGAATGAAGGGGAGGAGCCGGTACACCTGGGTAAGAATGAAGGGGAGGAGCCGGTACACCTGGGTAAGAATGAAGGGGAGGAGCCGGTACACCTGGGTAAAACTGAAGGGGAGGAGCCGGTACACCTGGGTAAAACTGAAGGGGAGGAGCCGGTACACCTGGGTAAGACTGAAGGGGAGGAGCCGGTACACCTGGGTAAAACTGAAGGGGAGGATCCGATACACCTGGGTAAGACTGAAGGGGAGGATCCGGTACACCTGGGTAAGACTGAAGGGGAGGAGCCGGTACACCTGGGTAAGACTGAAGGGGAGGAGCCGATACACCTGGGTAAGGTCAGAGGTCAGATCTCCATCTATAGACTCTAGATATAAATATGAATTATTTGTTACAAATTTACATTTTGGGATCAGGGAAGCTGGCGGTGTCACTCCTGGGATTTATGTCGGGGGTGGGGGGGGGCGGCGAGGATTACGGGAAAGACAAACTGCCATACTGTAGGAATGACGGGAACATTTCAGAAGTCCCGGTTCTCTCTCCGGTGTCGTAAATCAGTCGCAGCGCGCCCGCTCGGCGCTCGCTTTCAGCTGCATTTATTCATGGAACACTTTCAACTTTCCCCGCACAAATATTTCACTTGCGCAGCAGCTTTAATGTGGCTCGGGGTGCGCGCTGCCTCCATTTACTGCCGAGAAATGTCACATCCCCCCCCCACCCCCATCGTTCATTATTTTTCTTCACCAGTCATGACTCCTGAATCCGCCCAGCACTACGCCGCAGCGGCTCCTCGCATCGGCCAGCCCCGCGTGCCGGATGGCGGTTGTACGTTATGTTTAAGCTGCGCTGTCACGGCTGGGGAGCGCCTGCAGGAGCATTAACAGAGGAGATAGTCGGAATAGTTATGGCGGTACTTAGAGGTGAGTTACAGGAGGCAGTAATCAGGATGGATGGAGCCGACTTATTCCTGCAGGAGGGAGCCGAGCCGCGACTCAAAAGCCAACATTACCCGTCAGCGCGCTTTATGATACATTGTTACAGCAGTCAGTTGTTAGAGCAAATAGTTCAAGTGGCGCTGACGTCCCGAGCGATAATTACATCAACCGCCATGCCGGAGCCGATGCGGGGACTTCTCTACAATGGGACACTTGTATCCATAAATCCCCGAGAGGTCGGAGTATGCGGAAAATGTATCATTGGTCAGGAAACTCCGCCTTCTATCATCATTGACATCCAGGGCATTGACTTTGTCCTAGGCTGAGATGATGTCATCAGTCTGCTGCAGGCAGGAGGAAACGTTTCTCCCCTCCCCCAGTGATCAGACTGTACATTGTAACTTTGTAGAAGGAGGAGGAGGCATTTCCTCAGTCCCCCCTTCCCCAGTGATCAGACTGTACATTGTAACTTTGTAGAAGGAGGAGGAGTCATTTCCTCAGTCCCCCCTCCCCCAGTGATCAGATTGTACATTGTAACTTTGTAGAAAGAGGAGGAGTCATTTCCTTAGTCTCCTCCCCCAGTGATCAGACTGTACATTGTAACTTTGTAGAAAGAGGAGGAGGCATTTCCTCAGTCTCCCCTCCCCCAGTGATCAAAGCGTACATTGTAACTTTGTAGAAAGAGGAGGAAGCATTTCCTCAGTCTCCCCTCCCCCAGTAATCAGACTGTACATTGTAACTTTGTAGAAGGAGGAGGAACCAATTCCTCAGTTTCCCCTCCCCCAGTGATCAGACTTTACATTGTAACTTTGTAGAAAGAGGAGGAGGCATTTCCTCAGTCTCCCCTCCCCCAGTGATCAGACTGTACATTGTAACTTTGTAGAAGGAGGAGGAACCATTTCCTCAGTCTTCCCTCCCCCAGTGATCAGACTGTACATTGTAACTTAGTAGAAGAGAGGAGGAAGCATTTCCTCACAACTTCAACAGCCGTGAAGCAAATCCTTGCCACCACTGCATATGTCCAGCTCCCAGCAGATGCATGTCTTTCTTTAAGTGGGCGGTAAAACCGCAGCTCATCCGCTGGCTTTTACCACTGCGTGACCCGGCTTAAATTGGTACTTCAGTTGGGCTCTAGTTATTTCTGTGACTTTCCTCTCCTCATGCAGCACGGATTGGCTTCCTGAAGTCATGAATTATGAATAGCCTCCGATCACACTGGGGCCCCGGCACGTGTCACAGCCCACTAATGCTCCCGGAGAAGCCTTGGCCGGCTCCGACGTCCGGCTCCTGCCCTGTGCCGGGACTTAGAAGCCGCTCTGTCATGGAGCTTTCCATTACCCTTCGCTATCTATTGGTGTCATAAACAATTCAGCTGTAGAAGGGAAATGAATAAGAGCCATACAGCTTACTAATAATATTATTGATCCCGGCGAGGACCCGGGCTCAGAGTAATGGGCTCCTATTATTCAAGGGATTGTTTTATGTTCCTGGGAGTGTCAGCTGCTGCAAGGAAATATATAGGTAACCCTTTCGCTGTAAATCATTTTACCATTCATCTGACTAATGGTGGAAGGCCCTTTTTTTTTTTCTTCCCCCTTTATTAATGAGGAATTGCTCACCGGGGTGCAGAAATATCGGGCTGGACAGGTGGGGGGGACAGGGCGGACGCAAGATGGGTGATTGGCTTCTTTAGGAAGGGTAAAGCCAACCTTCACAAGTCATTGGAGGATGGGTGTGGCTGCCGATACTTAGACACATGGTGCGACTTCTCTTGCAAAGTGCAAATTGCCTTTCAGAATGAACATTCTACAGCATTTGCCTTCAGTAAATCAACGCCTATAGCTGTTATGTTGGTGGGAGAAGGGGGTGGTAGAGAGCTGTGTATATGGCGCCTGTGTTGGTAGGGGGTAGAGAGCTGTATATGGCGCCTGTGTTGGTAGGGGGTAGAGAGCTGTATAGATGGCGGCTGTGTTGGAAAGGGGGTAGAGAGCTGTGTATATGGCGCCTATGTTGGTAGGGGGTAGAGAGCTGTACAGATGGCAGCTGTGTTGGTAGGGGATAGAGAGCTGTATATTTGGTGGCTGTGTTGGTAGGAGGTAGAGAGCTGTATAGATGGCAGCTGTGTTGGTAGGGGGTAGAGATCTGTATAGATGGCGGCTGTGTTGGTAGGGGGTAGAGAGCTGTATAGATGGTGGCTGTGTTGGAAAGGGGGTAGAGAGCTGTGTATATGGTGCCTGTGTTGGTAGGGGGTAGAGAGCTGTATAGATGGTGGCTGTATTGGTAGGGGGTAGAGAGCTGTGTATATGGCGCCTGTGTTGGTAGGGGGTAGAGAGCTGTATAGATGGCAGCTGTGTTGGTAGGGGGTAGAGAGCTGTATAGATGGCAGCTGTGTTGGTAGGGGGTAGAGAGCTGTATATTTGGTGGCTGTGTTGGTAGGGGGTAGAGAGCTGTATATTTGGTGGCTGTGTTGGTAGGGGGTAGAGAGCTGTATAGATGGTGGCTGTGTTGGTAGGGGGTAGAGAGCTGTATAGATGGCAGCTGTGTTGGTAGGGGGTAGAGAGCTGTATATTTGGTGGCTGTGTTGGTAGGGGGTAGAGAGCTGTATATTTGGTGGCTGTGTTGGTAGGGGGTAGAGAGCTGTATAGATGGTGGCTGTGTTGGTAGGGGGTAGAGAGCTGTATATATGGAGGCTGTATTGGTAGGGGATAGAGAGCTGTATATAGGGTGGCTGTACTGGTAGGGGGGTAGAGAGCTGTATATATGGAGGCTGTATTGGTAGGGGGTAGAGAGCTGTATATAGGGTGGCTGTATTGGTAGGGGGTAGAGAGCTGTATATAGGGTGGCTGTATTGGTAGGGGTAGAGAGCTGTATATATGGAGGCTGTATTGGTAGGGGGTAGAGAGCTGTATATAGGGTGGCTGTATTGGTAGGGGGTAGAGAGCTGTATATAGGGTGGCTGTATTGGTAGGGGTAGAGAGCTGTATATAGGGTGGCTGTATTGGTAGGGGGTAGAGAGCTGTATATAGGGTGGCTGTATTGGTAGGGGGTAGAGAGCTGTATATAGGGTGGCTGTATTGGTAGGGGGTAGAGAGCTGTATATAGGGTGGCTGTATTGGTAGGGGTAGAGAGCTGTATATATGGAGGCTGTATTGGTAGGGGGTAGAGAGCTGTATATAGGGTGGCTGTATTGGTAGGGGGTAGAGAGCTGTATATAGGGTGGCTGTATTGGTAGGGGGTAGAGAGCTGTATATAGGGTGGCTGTATTGGTAGGGGGTAGAGAGCTGTATATAGGGTGGCTGTATTGGTAGGGGGTAGAGAGCTGTATATAGGGTGGCTGTATTGGTAGGGGTAGAGAGCTGTATATATGGAGGCTGTATTGGTAGGGGGTAGAGAGCTGTATATAGGGTGGCTGTATTGGTAGGGGGTAGAGAGCTGTATATAGGGTGGCTGTATTGGTAGGGGGTAGAGAGCTGTATATAGGGTGGCTGTATTGGTAGGGGGTAGAGAGCTGTATATAGGGTGGCTGTATTGGTAGGGGGTAGAGAGCTGTATATAGGGTGGCTGTATTGGTAGGGGTAGAGAGCTGTATATATGGAGGCTGTATTGGTAGGGGGTAGAGAGCTGTATATAGGGTGGCTGTATTGGTAGGGGGTAGAGAGCTGTATATAGGGTGGCTGTATTGTTAGGGGGTAGAGAGCTGTATATAGGGTGGCTGTATTGGTAGGGGGTAGGGAGCTGTATATAGGGTGGCTGTATTGGTAGGGGGTAGAGAGCTGTATATAGGGTGGCTGTACTGGTAGGGGGGTAGAGAGCTGTATATATGGAGGCTGTATTGGTAGGGGGTAGAGAGCAGTATACAGGGTGGCTGTATTGGTAGGGGGTAGAGAGCTGTATATAGGGTGGCTGTATTGGTAGGGGGTAGAGAGCTGTATATAGGGTGGCTGTATTGGTAGGGGTAGAGAGCTGTATATAGGGTGGCTGTATTGGTAGGGGTAGAGAGCTGTATATAGGGTGGCTGTATTGGTAGGGGGGTAGAGAGCTGTATATAGGGTGGCTGTATTGGTAGGGGGGTAGAGAGCTGTATATGGGGTGGCTGTATTGGTAGGGGGTAGAGAGCTGTATATAGGGTGGCTGTACTGGTAGGGGGGTAGAGAGCTGTATATATGGAGGCTGTGTTGGTAGGGGGGTAGAGAGCTGTATGTGGGGTGGCTGTACTGGTAGGGGGGTAGAGAGCTGTATATATGGAGGCTGTATTGGTAGGGGGGTTGAGAGCTGTATATATGGAGGCTGTATTGGTAGGGGGTACAGAACTGAATGAATGGCAATTGTGTTGGTGGGGTGTAGAAACCTGCCTACATATGTCTGCTGTGGTGGTGGAGAAGATGAAGACAGTATATATGGATGCTGAGATGCCATCCGGGACAAATAAGGTGCCTTGAACTCTTTTGCCTTCAGAAATTGACCCTGAATTTTTAGCACCAGGAATTCAGCGAGGTGCCGGAACTGTTCTTTGAGTTATCGGGGGGCCCTATAGCTGCCAAAAAAACTCTCCCTGCACCATTATGTCAGAAACCGGAACCATCACACGGCGAACACAATATGGCCGGGGGTGCTTGAACCTCTGTATATGGACACTTTCAGGTCTAAACGTTCACCTCGTGTACACTTGGCAGCCATGATCAGATGAATAGTGATGGCTAAATTCAGTTAGTTGAGTCTTCTCCAATGGCTGACCTTCTCTATGTCCTTTCATTCAGTTGGCCTTCTCTATGTTCCTCTTTCATTCGGTTGGCCTTCTCTATGTCCCTCTTTCATTCAGTTGGCCTTCTCTATGTCCCTCTTTCATTCGGTTGCCCTTCTCTATGTCTATGTCCCTCTTTCATTCAGTTGGCCTTCTCTATGTCCCTCTTTCATTCAGTTGGCCTTCTGTATATCCCTCTTTCATTCGGTTGCCCTTCTCTATGTCTATGTCCCTCTTTCATTCGGTTGCCCTTCTCTATGTCCCTCTTTCATTCGGTTGTCCTTCTCTATGTTCCTCTTTCATTCAGTTGGCCTTCTGTATATCCCTCTTTCATTCGGTTGCCCTTCTCTATGTCTATGTCCCTCTTTCATTCGGTTGCCCTTCTCTATGTCCCTCTTTCATTCGGTTGGCCTTCTCTATGTCCCTCTTTCATTCGGTTGGCCTTCTGTATGTCCCTCTTTCATTCGGTTGCCCTTCTCTATGTCCCTCTTTCATTCGGTTGCCCTTCTCTATGTCCCTCTTTCATTCGGTTGCCCTTCTCTATGTCCCTCTTTCATTCGGTTGGCCTTCTCTATGTCCCTCTTTCATTCGGTTGGCCTTCTCTATGTCCTTCTTTCATTCGACTGGCCTTCTCTATGTCCCTCTTTCATTCGACTGGCCTTCTCTATGTCCCTCTTTCATTCGACTGGCCTTCTCTATGTCCCTCTTTCATTCGACTGGCCTTCTCTGCACTCGTTCTAGTTCCACAACCTCTTACCAGATGTCCACAGTTGGATTGTATATTCAGTATATGGTTTGCATGGGACAAAATCCTGTTTCTCTCATTGTTGAGTCTATGCCAGGGGCGGACTGACCATTCGAGCACTGCCCGAGGGCCCGGGCTCAGTAGAGGGCCCCATGAGATGCCCTGGTACCTTTCATTGGCTTTTTCATAGGCTTTTTTGGGTGTGGGTGAGGACACAGGGGCCCCATGATCCCCTATTGCCCGGGGGCCCCATGAGTTGTCAGTCCACCCCTGGTCTATGCCTCTTTTCATAGGAGAGGACCCAAACCACGAGTGCACATGACCCAATGCAGTGCAAGATAGACAGCGATCTTATTGTCTTTAGCTGGATTGCCGAGGACGGTGTCTTAGGCAACAGAGGCTGTGCAGTAGGCCCAGGCAGCATGCAGCTCGGCATGGAAGGGGCGGAAGGTCTCGAGAGACTGATAGGGGCTGTGTGCTCGGGTCTACCAGAAGCCAGCGTGTGGCACCATCTATCATACGAAGCTGTCATGTTCAGCCAACAAGTGCTGATCTATTAGTGTCTCAGGAGCATCTTATTAAGCGGGAGCAATTGATGAAGATGGTTGGTGTGCCACTCAGCCCCTTCACATGTCAGCCTCCAAATCACTCCTGAAATGTAATTAACGAGCCACAGAGACCGTCTAATAGAGCATCCGACTCCAGAGAAACACGGGCTGCTACAATGTCGCCGGAGACATCACAGTGCACATGGAAAAGGGATCGTTTACAGTAAATGGGCCCGGGGCTCAACAGGGCTGTTAATTAGCCGCATTGATCCCTGGTGTAAGGGCGCCAGTGTGTGTGTTACTACCCAAGCTGAGTACACTACTGCAAGGCTACCCGTAGACAGTGTTAGGCTTCCAGTCATTGACGAGGCTGTTTGTTTATGGTGTGTCAACAACCTTCTCCAGTAGAGTTGGCCTAAATGTGCTTGATTGAAAGTTGGTCTACCGTGTTAATTACTGTTTGATGCTTCCATGTGCCCCTTGAACCCTAGAAACCTAGACCTTGCTCCAGCTGGCAACAATGGAACACTTTCAGTGCAGCCTCTCTCTTGTTGGATGATCTGTGAGTATGATGCCACTCCAACACACCCCGTAGAAAGCACCTTCATCCCATCAGGTGCCGAAACCCAGGAGCTCACCTGCCCCATGCTACACTCAAGACGAAAGAATCCGGTTGCACACCAATGATGTATGGAAGGTCCAGTAAAATTCCTGAACATCTGTCTTGTTGCCTGCTAAGGCTTCCTCATTCCATGCTGGCTTGTTGGCTGTCCGGGTAGAAGGTCAAGAGTCAAGGACTCTTGAAAGCAAAACATCTGCATTGTGGATGTGAACGGGTCTTTACGGAGCTTGTGCCTTTCAACCAGTCACTGCTGGTCCCTTTATGGCTCCTTGCATTGCGTCTCCCTCATCTCTCTTGTTGGCTGCTCAGGCGCCCTCATTGCATGCTGGCTTGTTGGCTGTCCGGGCAGAAGGTCAAGAGTCAAGGACTCTTGAAAGCAAAACATCTGCATTGTGGATGTGAACGGGTCTTTACGGAGCTTGTGCCTTTCAACCAGTCACTGCTGGTCCCTTTACGGCTCCTCGTATTGCTTCTCCCTCATCTCTCTTGTTGGCTGCTCAGGCGCCCTCATTGCATGCTGGGCTGTTGGCTTGTTGGGCAGAAGGTCAAGAGTCAAGGACTCTTGAAAGCAAAACATCTGCATTGTGGATGTGAACGGGTCTTTACGGAGCTTGTGCCTTTCAACCAGTCACTGCTGGTCCCTTTATGGCTCCTTGCATTGCTTCTCCCTCATCTCTCTTGTTGGCTGCTAAGGCTTCCTCATTGCATGCTGGGCTGTTGGCTTGTTGGGCAGAAGGTCAAGAGTCAAGGACTCTTAAAAGCAAAACATCTGCATTGTGGATGTGAACGGGTCTTTACGGAGCTTGTGCCTTTCAACCAGTCAATGCTGGTCCCTTTACGGCTCCTTGCATTGCTTCTCCCTCATCTCTCTTGTTGGCTGCTCAGGCGCCCTCATCGCATTCTGGGTTGTTGGCTTGTTGGGCAGAAGGTCAAGAGTCAAGGACTCTTGAAAGCAAAACATCTGCATTGTGGATGTGAACGGGTCTTTTCGGAGCTTGTGCCTTTCAACCGGTCACTCCTGGTCCCTTTACAGCTCCTCGTATTGCTTCTCCCTCATCTCTCTTGTTGGCTGCTCAGGCGCCCTCATTGCATGCTGGGTTGTTGGCATGTTGGGCAGAATTAGCATTCAAACAATGACAACCGGTTCCTCTTATCCAGTCTTTGGAGCACAGGGACAGGAAATATAGCTTCTCAGTAGCACTGCAGCCCTTGGGTTGGGGGTGGGGGTATCATTTTAACAAAGCAAGCTTTACTTCCCCTTCTTCCAGTCTGAGTTCTGCTGTAGTTGGACTTCAAAGGCTAATACTGGGTCAATATATGGTATTTAAAGCAATTAATAATTTAAAAAAATACATTTATTAATGTTCTTATAACTACAAAGCTTCATGTTTTTTATTTCTGTCTGGAGATCAGCGGTAGATAAACCCGGAGATTACGTTATCGGCTGCCTCTGCCTACCTGGCCCAGCTTGTTGTACGATTCCGCAGAGTTTGACCTTTTGTCTGTTTACTGCAATGTGTTTGAGAACATTCATTTGTTGTTTGCTTTCGTTTGATAATTTATGCTTTTTTTTTTTTTTTTTTAACATCCCTGGAATACAAAGAAACACACTGATAACAATAGCGAGATTTCCATCTGCGGTAGGTGGCGTCGTATCGTTCTTCCACCAGTAGGCCGCCCTCCGGGTGCCTTGAGTCGGCTGCCCGTTGTCTTTGATGGATCAGACTGTGCCCAGGTAGGGTTAAATGTGTGCGCTTCTTTCTATAATCTGGAAGACAAATCCTCATTAATATGGTAATTCTTGTTGTGCTTTTTTTCCTCTTCTTTCTAATTAGATATCATTTCTGTGGAATACATCGGGGATTAGGCAGCTGTCAGTTGGAAGGAGCATCAAAGGTGTCTCCATGTTTAACTGATTAACTGAGATATTGGCAAGGACGTTTCACGGGCCGGGTGCCGTTATGAGTGGAGTCGTGTTTTCTTCTATGTGCGCTGTCCGGCTAATGATGTGACCAGTACATAGTCATTGGTCATGTGACCAGCCCATAAAAAGATCTGAGGGTAGGTCTCAAGGTGCTTCCGATTAGTCTTTGACCTTGATTGGTGGTTATTGTGGAAGATGATTATTTAGTCATCTAAACTCAATAATGAGAGTACCTCCCCCAGGGCCATACAGTTGTTGGGTCAGATGGGTCTATTATTTCTGTGTAGACCAACCATTCTCAACGAGGTTTCCATGGAACTCCAGGGTTCCTCCAGAGATTGGTAGGGGTTCCTTGAGCTGTGGCTGATTGACCTTCCATATAGAAATGTCTGAGGTTAGGTCTCAAGGTGCTTCGGATTAGTCTTTGACCTTGCTTGATGGTTATGGTGGAAGACTATTATTAAAGGCCATCATAGCTCAATAGTAAGAAGAGTGCGCCTCCCAGGGTCATACAGTTGAAGGGTGAGATTGGTCTATTCTTTGTGTGTAGACCATCTATTCTCATCAAGGTTTCCATGGAGCTCCAGTGTTCCTCAAGAGACTGGTAGGGGTTCCTTGAGCTGTGGCTCATTGACCTTCCACATAGAAAGATCTGAGGGTAGGTCTCAAGGTGCTTCTGATTAGTCTTTGACCTTGCTTGATGGTTATGGTAGAAGATGATTATTAAAGGCCATCATGGCTAAATAATGAGAGTGCGCCTCCCAGGATCATACAGTTGAAGGGTAAGATAGGTCTATTCTTTCTCTGTGTAGACCAGTTATTCTCAACGAGGGTTACATGGAACCCCAGGGTTCCTCCAGAGATTGGTAGGGGTTCCTTGAGCTGTGGCTCATTGACCTTCCATATAGAAATGTCTGAGGTTAGGTCTCAAGGTTCTTCTGATTAGTCTTTGACCTTGCTTGATGGTTATGGTGGAAGATGGCTAATAAAGGCCATGATAGCTCAATAGTAAGGAGAGTGCGCCTTCCAGGGGCATACAGTTGAAGGGTCACATGGATCTATTCTTTCTGTGTAGACCAGCCATTCTCAATGAGGGTTCCTCCAGAGATTGGTAGGGGTTCTTTGAGCTGTGGCTGATTCACCTTCCATATAGAAATGTCTGAGGTTAGGTCTCAAGGTGCTTCTGTTTAATCTTTCACCTAGCTTGATGGTTATGGTGGAATATGATTAATAAAGGTCATCTTAGCTCAATAGTAGAGAGAGTGCACCTCCCAGGGTCATACAGGTGAGGGGTCAGATGAGTCTATTCTTTCTGTGTAGACCAGTTATTCCCAATAAGGGTTCCATGGAACCCCAGGGTTCCTCAAGAGACCGGTAGGGGTTCCTTGAGCTGTTTTTGAATGGCCTTCTATTTTATTGGTGTCTGCATAGTTCCAGAACCAACACTATTTGGCAGAGCCAGATGCATGACACCATTATTCTTTTTAGCTGTCTGTAAAGGTAGCATTCTGGCCACTACTTATTTCATGGGCTCCTCTGGTGTTCGACGGTTGAGAAAAGCTGGTGTAGGCCATGTGAGCATGACCATGCTCTGCAATGGACTTATCTGAAGTATAATTGCATCAGATTCAACTTCTGTGTCTTATTGAAGAGTTAAGCTGCCTGTATTTGGTGCCAAGTCAGCAGGAGACCATACTGTCCAGACAGACTGGGTATCGAAGCATAAAGCAACATTTGATACAGAACAATAAGCAAATAATAGACTTGTCCTTTTTTTTTGGAGAAAATGCTTCTTCAGGCTTCCTCCAGTGCTGCCTACACAAACAAGGACTAGGCTAGGGTCGTACGCCTGCTCTTCATGCATTTTTCATGCACTCCCATTCAAATCAACGGGGACAAAAATGCACCAAAAGAACCTTTTTGCATGTTTGCATGGAAACGTGTTGCATAGTTGTGAATGGGCCCCATAGATAATGGGATTCCTCTGGTTGAGTGATGACCGAAGCATGACAGATCACACAGGTGTCTATGGAGAGAGGGAGAACCAGCCAATCTGATCCTCACCTTCAGCTTAGACCACATGGCCCAGTCCCTAGGTTTTTAGTCATGTGACCAGGAATGGATGGAGCATAGAGCAGCATTTTCACCAGGAAAGCGATTCCAGCCTTCTTATTAGTTTTTGATTGTTTTTCATCCCAGGAAGTCAGTTTGCACAGCTTTATGTGAGCGTTTGACCAGAGCTCTGCGTCTCGAAGCCTTGCCTGTCCATTGCACTTCTATCAATAGCCATATGTCGGGGGGCTCAGGGGTTAAGGCTCTTCCAGCACGTTGTCCCTCTAAGTAGAACTGCGCGCATCCATGTCGGAGAAGCGTAATTGGAGGCGCTCAGTCTTGCAATCGCCAGGCGGAGGTCCCTGGAGTCGGTTAGGACTCTGCAGTCCGTTATTAGGCTGATGGAAAGCCGCAGAGCAAAAATAAAGCCGTGTTAACAATTTACCGGAGAAGAGGCTGCTGGAGTTACTGCTTGTAGGGAGGAGAATTATCTCTCCAGTCCATGGAGGGCTTTCCCCACTCCACCGCCTAATAGGTAAGGAGCACCAATACAGAAATCAGGAATAAAACGAAATTTGCATTGAAGTCAAGGGGAAGCGGTGGCGCCAGTTTTTATGGGCTGCCACATACCAAGCGCAGCTGTTGGTATCAAATCTGATCTTGAGTGGTAATTTTATTTGTAAATTGGCAACTAAACAACCGTTCTCAGCCAGGTTCCTCCAGAGGTTGTCAGGGGCCCTTGAGCTGTTGCTAATGGACCGCCCATTAAATGGTACCTGGGGTCAACAAAACATTCTTCCCACTGACCGCCAATGTGAGGGGCGTTCTTCCCACTGACCCCCAATGTAAGGGACATTCTGCCCACTGATCCCCAATGTAAGGGACATTCTTCCCACTGACTCCCAATGTAAGGGACTTTCTTCCCACTGACCCCCAATGTAAGGGACATTCTTCCCACTGACCCCCAATGTAAGGGACATTCTTCCCACTGACCCCCAATGTAAGGGACTTTCTTCCCACTGACCCCTTAATGTAAGGGACATTCTTCCCACTGATCACCAATGTAAGGGACATTCTTCCCACTGACCCCCAATGTAAGGGACATTCTTCCCACTGACCCCCAATGTAAGGGACATTCTTCCCACTGATCACCAATGTAAGGGACATTCTTCCCCCTGACCCCCCAATGTAAGGGACATTCTTCCCACTGACCCCCAATGTAAGGGACATTCTTCCCACTGATCACCAATGTAAGGGACATTCTTCCCACTGACCCCCAATGTAAGGGACATTCTTCCCACTGACCCCCAATGTAAGGGACATTCTTCCCACTGACCCCCAATGTAAGGGACATTCTTCCCACTGATCACCAATGTAAGGGACATTCTTCCCCCTGACCCCCAATGTAAGGGGCATTCTTCCCACTGACCCCCAATGTAAGGGACATTCTTCCCACTGACCCCCAATGTAAGGGACATTCTTCCCACTGACCACCAATGTAAGGGACATTCTTCCCACTGACCCCCAATGTAAGGGACATTCTGCCCACTGACCCCCAATGTAAGGGACATTCTTCCCACTGATCACCAATGTAAGGGACATTCTTCCCCCTGACCCCCAATGTAAGGGGCATTCTTCCCACTGACCCCCAATGTAAGGGACATTCTTCCCACTGACCCCCAATGTAAGGGACATTCTTCCCACTGACCCCCAATGTAAGGGAAATTCTTCCCACTGACCTCCAATGTAAGGGGCATTCTTCCCACTGACCACCAATGTAAGGGACATTCTTCCCACTGATCCCCAATGTAAGGGACATTCTTCCCACTGACCCCCAATGTAAGGGACATTCTTCCCACTGACCCCCAATGTAAGGGACATTCTTCCCACTGACCCCCAATGTAAGGGGCATTCTTCCCACTGACCCCCAATGTAAGGGACATTCTGCCCACTGACCCCCAATGTAAGGGACATTCTTCCCACTGACCCCCAATGTAAGGGACATTCTTCCCACTGATCACCAATGTAAGGGACATTCTTCCCCCTGACCCCCAATGTAAGGGACATTCTTCCCACTGACCCCCAATGTAAGGGACATTCTTCCCACTGACCCCCAATGTAAGGGACATTCTTCCCACTGACCCCCAATGTAAGGGACATTCTTCCCACTGACCCCCAATGTAAGGGACATTCTTCCCACTGACCCCCAATGTAAGGGACATTCTTCCCACTGACCCCCAATGTAAGGGACATTCTTCCCACTGACCCCCAATGTAAGGGACATTCTTCCCACTGACCTCCAATGTAAGGGACATTCTTCCCACTGACCCCCAATGTAAGGGACATTCTTCCCACTGACCCCCAATGTAAGGGACATTCTTCCCACTGACCCCCAATGTAAGGAACATTCTTCCCACTGACCCCCCAATGTAAGGGACATTCTTCCCACTGACCCCCCAATGTAAGGGACATTCTTCCCACTGACCCCCCCAATGTAAGGGACATTCTGCCCACTGACCCCCAATGTAAGGGACATTCTGCCCACTGACCCCCAATGTAAGGGACATTCTGCCCACTGACCCCCCCAATGTAAGGGACATTCTGCCCACTGACCCCCAATGTAAGGGACATTCTGCCCACTGACCCCCAATGTAAGGGACATTCTGCCCACTGACCCCCAATGTAAGGGACATTCTTCCCACTGATCACCAATGTAAGGGACATTCTTCCCACTGACCCCCAATGTAAGGGACATTCTTCCCACTGACCACCAATGTAAGGGACATTCTTCCCACTGACCCCCAATGTAAGGGGCATTCTGGGGTAGAAAGGTTGAGAATGGCTGCACTAGAGGGAATTGTCACCCAATGGCATTTTTTTCTATAAGTGCCGCAGCAAGTGTTTATAAAGCGTCTCTGGCTGCATGGCCGGCTTCCTCCTCTGCGCTGTTCTTGCAGCAATCCCATTTTGGCCATTAGATGTCCTCAGTCTTCTGGATTGAATGACACTGAGTAGACTGAGGACATACAGAGAGTGCAGGGTGTCATGGAGGCAGAAATGAAGCCAGCGCCGTTCTCTGTATCATTGAGCAGTTGAGGAAAGTGGAAAATTAGCATTGGACCCGTTTGGGTATCTCGGGGTGGAGGGGAGGGAGGAGTGCGGACACACATCCACTCTCCTCCCCTTCTTACTGTGACTTGGAAAGCGACATGTATGACATCACATCCGGGTCATGGTTGTCACTTTCCCTGTGGGGAGAAATGTATTGCAATGCAATCTGCATCGCCATGCATCCAGGCCAAAGGAGACATTGGGGGGTCTTTCAGACCACGGATGTCTCATTAAAGAGAACCTGTCACATAAAAATCATCACAGTGGTCATTGTGTCCCCTATGTGAAGAAAAAAAAAGTTAAGTAAAAAAATGTTTTTTTAATTGGAAAACAAAGTTACACACAAGCACATACCATCCCCTCCGCCCCAAAATAATGTTTTGTGGCCCCCCATGTACACACATACGAAAGTAAATGAACGAATCAGGTGAAACCATTGATTGCGATTCATTTTACATATCGCAGCGCACGCCGGAGTGAGAGCAGGTATTTGTGCGGGTCCCACGTTCCTCTGTGTGGGTGGTGCAGCTGCAGGTATTTGTGGGTCCCACGTTCCTCTGTGTGGGTGGTGCAGCTGCAGGTATTTGCGGGTCCCTCATTCCTCTGTGTGGGTGGTGCAGCTGCAGGTGTTTGCGGGTCCCTCATTCCTCTGTGTGGGCGTGCAGCTGCAGGTATCGGTGCGGGTCCCTCATTCCTCTGTGTGGGTGGTGCAGCTGCAGGTATTTGCGGGTCCCCCATTCCTCTGTGTGGGTGGTGCAGGTATCGGTGTGGGTCCCTCATTCCTCTGTGTGGGTGGTGCAGCTGCAGGTATTTGCGGGTCCCCCATTCCTCTGTGTGGGTGGTGCAGGTATCGGTGCGGGTCCCTCATTCCTCTGTGTGGGCGGTGCAGCTGCAGGTATTTGTGGGTCCCTCATTCCTCTGTGTGGGTGGTGCAGCTGCAGGTATCGGTGCGGGTCCCTCATTCCTCTGTGTGGGCGGTGCAGCTGCAGGTATTTGCGGGTCCCTCATTCCTCTGTGTGGGCGGTGCAGCTGCAGGTATTTGTGGGTCCCTCATTCCTCTGTGTGGGTGGTGCAGCTGCAGGTATCGGTGCGGGTCCCTCATTCCTCTATGTGGGCGGTGCAGCTGCAGGTATTTGCGGGTCCCCCATTCCTCTGTGTGGGTGGTGCAGGTATCGGTGCGGGTCCCTCATTCCTCTGTGTGGGCGGTGCAGCTGCAGGTATTTGTGGGTCCCTCATTCCTCTGTGTGGGTGGTGCAGCTGCAGGTATCGGTGCGGGTCCCTCATTCCTCTGTGTGGGCGGTGCAGCTGCAGGTATTTGCGGGTCCCTCATTCCTCTGTTTGGGTGGTGCAGGTATCGGTGCGGGTTCCTCATTCCTCTGTGTGGGCGGTGCAGCTGCAGGTATTTGCGGGTCCCTCATTCCTCTGTGTGGGTGGTGCAGGTATCGGTGCGGGTCCCTCATTCCTCTGTGTGGGTGGTGCAGCTGCAGGTATTTGCGGGTCCCTCATTCCTCTGTGTGGGCGGTGCAGCTGCAGGTATTTGCGGGTCCCTCATTCCTCTGTGTGGGTGGTGCAGGTATCGGTGCGGGTTCCTCATTCCTCTGTGTGGGTGGTGCAGCTGCAGGTATCGGTGCGGGTCCCTCATTCCTCTGTGTGGGCGGTGCAGCTGCAGGTATTTGCGGGTCCCTCATTCCTCTGTGTGGGTGGTGCAGGTATCGGTGCGGGTTCCTCATTCCTCTGTATGGGCGGTGCAGCTGCAGGTATTTGTGGGTCCCACATTCCTCTGTGTGGGTGGTGCAGCTGCAGGTATTTGCGGGTCCCACGTTCCTCTGTGTGGGTGGTGCAGGTGTTTGTGCGGGTCCCACGTTCCTCTATGTGGGTGGTGCAGGTGTTTGTGCGGGTCCCACGTTCCTCTATGTGGGCGGTGCAGCTGCAGGTATTTGCGGGTCCCACGTTCCTCTGTGTGGGAGGTGCAGGTATTTGCGGGTCCCTCATTCCTCTGTGTGGGCGGTGCAGCTGCAGGTATTTGCGGGTCCCTCATTCCTCTGTGTGGGTGGTGCAGCTGCAGGTATTTGCGGGTCCCTCATTCCTCTGTGTGGGCGGTGCAGCTGCAGGTATTTGCGGGTCCCTCATTCCTCTGTGTGGGCGGTGCAGCTGCAGGTATTTGCGGGTCCCTCATTCCTCTGTGTGGGTGGTGCAGGTGTTTGTGCGGGTCCCACGTTCCTCTATGTGGGCGGTGCAGCTGCAGGTATTTGCGGGTCCCACGTTCCTCTGTGTGGGCGGTGCAGCTGCAGGTATTTGCGGGTCCCACGTTCCTCTGTGTGGGTGGTGCAGCTGCAGGTATTTGCGGGTCTCGCAGCGGGTAAAGCTCAGCTATCGTCTGGCAGGAAGCACAGCCCGGGTATATAACGAGCAGCATGTCCTCCTCCATGTGTCCATCCAATGACAGAATGTATCCAATAATAACAATCCTCATGAAACATTCGCACACATTTGTAACATTGTTACTTTTTGTTACTTTTTGTTTTACAAGGTTAATAAAAAAGAAACACAAAACTGTTCATTTCACTCAAAGGAGATCTCCGTTGTACCCAATGCTGTGTCAGCGAGGGCGGGACCCAGCCCAGCGAATGGCTGCCCACCAAACGTCACGACCGCCTTGCGTTTTCCATCCACCCGTGGCGTCTTTTTTTTTTTTTTTTTCTCTCGCGTCTCTCCAGCCCGCCCTCCCTAACTCCTGAAGCCGCAAACAAAAACCCCGAGCCAAATTACCCTCCTTATTGAAAGTCATTTTATGAATAAAACAATTATTCAAGTAATTGAAAAAATGTGTTGTTAAATTAAATGCGGCGCTCGCTATTAAAATTTGAGTGCTTTCTGGCGCTGCCGGCGTGAGCCTGTAATTATACCGCCGCTCTCTCTCCCGCATTTATTGGTTTTTAATCTCTTTCCGCGGCGTCTCCCGGATGATATTTTACTGTACAGAATAATATTCCTCTCCCAGGGAAAAGGCTGCTTTACCTTCCCCGCCCCGCCCCGCGCCTGTTTGTTTTTTGTTAATCCCGCTTTTATTTCGGCTGCCGTTAACCGTTTTACAGATGGACGAGGCCCGGGGGGGGGGGGGGAGCGGGGAACGTCGAGAACACGAGGGTCTGCAAGATTTTAGAGGTGGCCCTTTTTAAGGAAGGTTTTTCGTTTTTCAGAATTATGATTTTGATGCGGAATTGCATCCGTTTGTTTTTTGGAAAAATTTTAATTTTTATATTATTATTATTATTATTATTATTATTGATTTTATTTTTTATATATATGATTATAATATATTTAATTATTTGTATTATTTATTATTTACATTTTTATAATATTATTATTATTATTATTATTATTGATTTTATTTTTTATATATATAATTATAATATATTTAATTATTTGTATTTATTATTTACATTTTTATAATATTATTATTATTATTATTGATTTTATTTTTTATATATATAATTATAATATATTTAATTATTTGTATTATTTACATTTTTATAATATTATTATTATTATTATTGAGTTTATTTTTTATATATATAATTATAATATATTTAATTATTTGTATTATTTATTATTTACATTTTTATAATTTTATTATATTTTAATAATTATTATTAATAATCATGCAAATAATAATTAAATATATTATAATATAATTATATATAAAAATATTTTTTTAGAATTATTATATTATAATATATTTAAATTTTTTTATTATTGTTATTACATTTCCTTTATGACATTTTTAAGACCCTCTTATACTTCCCTTAAAATGGACAGTGCCGTAATCCCCGTATCTTGCAGGAGTAACACCTCCAGGTATTGCATTCAGCTGAATTGTTTCGCCCGGAAAGACGGCGCCATCTTTGTTCAGGCATCATCCGAGGTTGCTCTCTACTTCCTGGTCTGAGATGCCGGCTCAGAGATGACAATCATGTAAATCCTGGTGTTTGTGCAGTTCTGTGTTCACAAATGTCTGACGCAGATCAGCCCCTGCTGTATCCTATTACCTTGAGACTTGTTACAATGTACAGTCTGATCACTGGGGGAGGGGAGACTGAGGAAATGCTATCTCCTGCCTGCAGAAGACTGATGACATCACCTCAGCTTTATTGTGATTTGGTTGGCGGTGGGTGGTGCACTACATGTACAGAGGAACCAGTTTGGCCCGGGGGGGGGGGGGGTACCGGCATTCCATACAGACAGGCCATGGCAGAGTTCTTCTTCAGCCCGCGCCGTTCTCTCTCCATCTGTTCTCTCACCTTCGTTGCACCCGATAGGCCGAGGATCAGATGTCGCCTCCCGGCGCCGCGCGGTCATTATCCGGGAAAATTGAGATCATTAGGAGGACATTATAGGATTCCCGAATCGTAATCATTTCATTTACTTCTGTAATTTGTTTATTTATCACAGCTCATTATCCGTGCGATTCTGCGGGACCGAGCCGCTTTTATTTTGGGATCTTTTCAACCCATCGCCCCCCCCCCTCCCCCGCGCCCCTCCCCCGCACGCTGTAATGGCCCGGCACTAGGACGCGGATTATATGTATTACGAGGGTTCAAAGAATAATTCCCATAAATGGCCACTTACAGCCCGCTAGAATATCGGAAACGGCTTTTCTCTGGAGAGGAAATGTGCGCCGCGCTGCTCCATCCATCCATCCATCCATCCATGTAACCATCCTTCTCTCCACGTCTCCATCCATCCATCCATCCAACCATGTCTCCATCCATCCATTCATGTAATCATCCTTCTCACCACATCTTCATCCATCCATCCATATCTCCATCCATCCATCTATGTAACCATCCATCTCTCCATGTCTCCATCCATCCATCTATCCACCCATCCATCCATGTAACCATCCATTTCTCAACGTCTCCATCCATTCATCCATGTCTCCATCCATGTAACCATCCATCTCTCCATGTCTCCATCCATCCATCCATGTATCCATCCCTCCATGTCTCCATCCATCTATCCATGTTTTCATCCATCCATATCTTCATCCATCCTTCCATGTCTCCATCCATCCTTCCATGTCTCTATCCATCCATCCATGTCTCCATCCATCCATGTCTCTATCCATCCCTCCATGTCTCCATGTTTTATTTTGCTAAGAAATCACTTAGAAAAACACCCCCTTAGCACCTATAGCTGCAGCCGTCTTGAGTAAGGGCAGATTCATGTAGCATTTACTTCCTGGAATCCATCTGCCCTTAGCTCAGGCATGTAGGTGGGAGGGTGTGCTTAGCCGGGAAAGCCCCTCCTTCCATGAAGATTCCTGGAATGTATGACATCATTTTGGCCTAGGCCAGAAATCAGGAAGTGACTGAAGAAATGTAATAAAACCAGTAAATCCAATCTCCCTTCCTATCTATGTACAAATCCCAGCAGAACGAGGATCACGCGGAGTCCCTGGTGATGGAACCAATTTAAAAAAACACAAAAAAAAAACATTTTTTACATTGCCTATTATTTCATAGCTCCCAACTGTCCCTGATTTCGAAGGGCCGGTCCCTGATTTGAAACAACGTTCCTCTTTCCTCATCATTTCGCTCTGATCTCTATAGTTGTTGTATATAACTATCCCTGATTTCGAGGGACTGTCTCTGATTTCGAGGGGCTGTCCCTGATTTGGAACAATGTTCCTCTTTCCTCATCATTTCGCTCTGATCTCTATAGTTGTTGTATATAACTATCCCTGATTTCGAGGGACTGTCCCTGATTTCGAGGGGCTGTCCCTGATTTGGAACAATGTTCCTCTTTCCTCATCATTTCGCTCTGATCTCTATAGTTGTTGTATATAACTATCCCTGATTTCGAGGGACTGTCCCTGATTTCGAGGGGCTGTCCCTGATTTGGAACAATGTTCCTCTTTCCTCATCATTTCGCTCTGATCTCTATAGTTGTTGTATATAACTATCCCTGATTTCGAGGGACTGTCCCTGATTTCGAGGGGCTGTCCCTGATTTGGAACAATGTTCCTCTTTCCTCATCATTTCGCTCTGATCTCTATAGTTGTTGTATATAACTATCCCTGATTTCGAGGGACTGTCCCTGATTTCGAGGGGCTGTCCCTGATTTGGAACAATGTTCCTCTTTCCTCATCATTTCGCTCTGATCTCTATAGTTGTTGTATATAACTATCCCTGATTTCGAAGGGGCTGTCCCTGATTTCGAAGGGGCTGTCCCTGATTTCGAAGGGGCTGTCCCTGATTTCGAAGGGGCTGTCCCTGATTTCGAAGGGGCTGTCCCTGATTTCGAAGGGGCTGTCCCTGATTTGGAACAATGTCCCTCTTTCCTCCTCATTTTGCTCTGATCTCTATAGTTGTATGTAAAACGCACTTTTTATCTTTCAGAAAGCATTTCCCGGCGCTGAACCTTCCATCCAATTTCTAATTTGTTGCATTTGTAAATTTCAAAAGCCGGGATAAAGCAATATTCGTGGTAGAACAAGCACTTGTGGGTATAACCAATCATTTTTTAAAATATAATTTTCCTTTAAGGGGGCGTGGCAGGGGGTGTGTCCTATGCCTACTTACCTTTGCTGATAGGTGTCCCTCGTTCCCAGGTGTGCCATTTTTCTCTTCACGTTACTCCTACAACTTTATATACAGTACACCATATTCCACTGGAAATGTGTGAATCTTAGGTGAAGGTTGGGTGAATCTTGAGTGAAAGCGATGTGAAATGTGGATGTATCTGAAGCCGGCCGTATCCGCTGTGGTTGAACAGAAGTCACAAACTACCCATCAACCTCTGTTCAGCCAGCCTGTTTGGTGTATTTCCACATGATCAGCTCTGCAGGCTACAGCACTGGTCAGTCTATTCTGATGATGGGGGAGGGGGGTTGGGGGAGTCGCCACACTCTGTCAAAATACAAAAGCACAGTGGGGAGGATGGGTCAGTTTTTCACTCAACCATCCTTGGCTGAACGAAAAACTGACCCACGCATGGCCAACCTGAGGTGGCAGCCGGGTGAAGGCTGGTTGACTCTTGGCTTAATCTTGGGTGATAGTTGGGTGAAGGCTGGTTGACTCTCGGTTTACTCTTGGGGGAAAGTTGGGTGAAGGCTGGTTAATTCTTGGGGGAAAGTTGGGTGAAGGCTGGTTGACTCTTGGCTTATTTTGGGTGATAGTTGGGTGAAGGCTGGTTGACTCTTGACTTAATCTTGGGGGGAAAGTTGGGTGAAGGCTGGTTAATTCTTGGCTTAATCTTGGGGGAAAGTTGGGTGAAGGTTGGTTGATTCTTGGCTTAAGCTTGGGTGAAGGTTGGTTGATTCTTGGCTTAATTTTGGAGGAAAGTTGGGAGAAGGCTGGTTGACTCTTGGCTTAATCTTGGGGGAAAGTTGGGTGAAGGTTGGTTGATTCTTGGCTTAAGCTTGGGTGAAGGTTGGTTGATTCTTGGCTTAAGCTTGGGTGAAAGTTGGGCGAAGGCTGGTTGACTCTTGGCTTAATCTTGGGTAAAAGTTGGGTGAAGGCTGGTTGACTCTTGGCTTATTTTGGGTGATAGTTGGGTGAAGGCTGGTTGACTCTTGGCTTATTTTGGGTGATAGTTGGGTGAAGGCTGGTTGACTCTTGGCCTAATATTGGGGGAAAGTTGGGTGAAGGCTGGTTGACTCTTGGCTTAATCTTGGGTAAAATTTGGGTGAAGGCTGGTTGACTCTTGGCTTAATCTTGGGTGAAGGTTGGTTGATTCTTGGCTTAAGCTTGGGTGAAAGTTGGGCGAAGGCTGGTTGACTCTTGGCTTAATCTTGGGTAAAAGTTGGGTGAAGGCTGGTTGACTCTTGGCTTATTTTGGGTGATAGTTGGGTGAAGGCTGGTTGGCTCTTGGCCTAATATTGGGGGAACGTTGGGTGAAGGCTGGTTGACTCTTGGCTTAATCTTGGGTAAAAGTTGGGAGAAGGCTGGTTGACTCTTGGCTTAATCTTGGGGGAAAGTTGGGTGAAGGCTGGTTATTTTTGGCCTAATCTTGGTGGAAAGTTGGGTGAAGGCTGGTTGATTCTTGGCTTAATCTTGGGGGGAAAGTTGGGTGAAGGCTGGTTGACTCTTGGCCTTATATTGGGTGAAAGTTGGGCGAAGGCTGGTTGACTCTTGGCCTTATATTGGGTGAAAGTTGGGCGAAGGCTGGTTGACTCTTGGCCTAATATTGGGGTGAAAGTTGGGCGAAGGCTGGTTGACTCTTGGCCTAATATTGGGTGAAAGTTGGGTGAAGGCTGGTTGACTCTTGGCCTAATATTGGGGTGAAAGTTGGGCGAAGGCTGGTTGACTCTTGGCCTAATATTGGGTGAAAGTTGGGTGAAGGCTGGTTGATTCTTGGCTTAAGCTTGGGTGAAGGCTGGTTGATTCTTGGCTTAATCTTGGGGGGAAAGTTGGGTGAAGGCTGGTTGACTCTTGGCCTTATATTGGGTGAAAGTTGGGCGAAGGCTGGTTGACTCTTGGCCTTATATTGGGTGAAAGTTGGGCGAAGGCTGGTTGACTCTTGGCCTAATATTGGGGTGAAAGTTGGGTGAAGGCTGATTGACTCTTGGCCTAATATTGGGTGAAAGTTGGGTGAAGGCTGGTTGACTCTTGGCCTAATATTGGGGTGAAAGTTGGGCGAAGGCTGGTTGACTCTTGACTTTCCTAGACCTTTGCGGTAAGGTCATGTGACATAAAAGATTGGCGCTAGCGCCGTTTTATTCTCTGGGGTCTCGGCTTTCCATGCATGGGGGGATTTTGTGTCATCTTCAGGCCTAAAATTATATATATTTTTTTAAATGTGTGCAAAAAATGCAAAACCATCTCCGGCAGCGAAGGGGTTATCTGAGAATTGTTTTAATAGTTTTGCAATGGAGAATCGCATTGTGTGCGCAGCTGTGCTGGGAGCTGCGCGGATGCCATCTTGTCGCTCCTGGAAGGTACCAGGTCAGAGGAAGGTCCTGCGGTAACTTTTTCCTCTGGCAGTTTCTTCTGCAGGGATGCGAGCGCTCAGCAGACGCAGAGTCCTCCGTGAGTCACCCCGCCGCGCCGTGTTTCCAGGTCACAGATTCGGATCTGCCGGTGTATACTGTATGCATCAGGACTAACGTGAAATCCCCAGACAGGCGCAGCGCAGGCCGGGATGTAGTATGTGATGTATTCCCGCTGGCAGGAGGGGGGGGCCTTCTACTTCCACCGCATCCCTCGGAGATCAGGGACACGATTTCACATTTTGAAGTAAAACTCAAATTTCCGCCTAAAGCCGAACTCCGGGCAAACTGCCAAAGACGAATAAAATGGAACATAGAAGAGCTTTACGTGTCTGACCATCCTGTCCTGAGATTTACACAGCTCTGCCGCACAGAACAGC